>NC_058523.1:77268777-77579110 GCF_904849725.1 Hordeum vulgare subsp. vulgare | reverse complement strand
AGCTGCCATCCGCGTGCGATTTGGTGCTGTGCCGCGCCATCTAGGTCGCCTCCGGCGAGCCCTCTGCCGCGGGTTTGGTCGCCGGCGACCACCCTCCGGTGGCCGTCGACGTGGCCGGCCATTAGGGCCTAATCGCCCTCCTCTGAGTCGCTGACAGAAGGCCCCACGCCTGGTCAAACCCCAATTAGGGGCTGGTCAGCGCGGGATTAGTCCCAGAGAGGCTGACCAGTGGGGCCCCCCTGTCAGGTTTGACCTGCACAGGTCGGTTGACCTGCTGACGTCAGCCTGATGCAATAAATGGAATTTCCACTATTAAAATAATTCAGGAAATTGCTAAAAATTGCAAAAATCATAAAAATTAATCTGTAACTCCAATGAAAATAATTTATATATGAAAAAGTATCAGAAAAATTCAAGGATTCTGATTATGCTATTTTCAACTATGTTTGAAAATGTTACAGAACCCTAAATTGTGAAATAAGGAATAATTCAATTCTTTTAATCACTTTATAAATGGAATTTGCAAAAATATCCAAATTTCATTATAAATGCAATGATCAGACACTGCCCTAGATGTAAATTAGTACCATAATATGACATTTCATGCATGTTAACATTAGGTTGATCTGAGCATCAGGT
This sequence comes from Hordeum vulgare subsp. vulgare, assembly GCF_904849725.1. Classification (NCBI taxonomy): domain Eukaryota; kingdom Viridiplantae; phylum Streptophyta; class Magnoliopsida; order Poales; family Poaceae; genus Hordeum; species Hordeum vulgare. The sequence goes on along the minus strand of NC_058523.1, from coordinate 77,578,471 downwards.
CGAATCAATTAAACCGGTATCCGGGAATACCCGTTTGAATTGCTATTCGAATGTGATTCAAACCAACCCTAAACTTAAAACATCTTGATTATAACAACTTATCACTTGCATTTTCATGCCATGCTCATGCATCATTTTGATTGGACATGATTGTTACTGAATGTTGCCGTTCATTTCGGTAGGCTCCGCACCCCCGGATTCCACAGAATATTCGCCCGTCGGATATCGTTCCTCCTCTGAGCAACAAGGCAAGCACCCCTTTTGATCATCCCGATAACACCTATGTTCTTGCTCCTGCACCTATTTAATGCATTAGGATCAAATGCTTCAACTGCTTTTGCCACGATAGTTGAACCCACTTCCTTTGCATGACTTAACCTTGTCACAGTAAATAGCCGAACCTTGCAACCTAGCATACCTGGTAGTTGCTTGAGCTATGATGTGCCTTATCCTGCTATGCATGCTATGCTTAGAGTTGTGTATGGTCTGTCATCTGGGAGATGAACAGAAATGTGGAATGTGTTCGGTGAGCAAAGGTCGTGTGTTGAACTTGATTTAGTAAAGGTACCGGTGAAAGGCTGTGTAGGAGTACATGGCGGGTTGTTTCATCGGAACCGTCCTTAGGAACTGAGTTCCGTGTATGTAATCCAAGACTAGATACTACCACATGTTGGGCCCTGAAATATGACCCCGCTCGGCCTATTAATCGCTTAGTACTCGGTCCAGGAGTTGCAAGTAGTTTCTGGTGTTTATAGAAATGCTGGAGGCCGTGCATGGTGCTGACCTGAGAGGTGGACCGTGATGCGGTAGGCAGTGGCACGGTGTACCAAGTGGCACCCGGATGGTGGGCTTGGGAACCCTGCGCACATCGATTGAGGCCGTGGCGGAAACCTCGGCCGGACTTCCGTACGGGTTACTCTCAGATAGGCGATAAACCTGGACTAGGTACTAGTGTGGTTAACGGTCATGGCCGACTCCCTCGCTGGGCTTCCGCTTGAAGGTTGCCGAGGTGCATGACGTGCACATGGTGATAAGTGGCGGGAGCGTGTGTGACGAAGTACACCCCTGCAGGGTTATGATCTATTCGAATAGCCGCGTCCACGGATATGGACTACTTGGAGACATATGTTGTTCATAGATAACTTAAATGGCTACTCCTAAAATTGTCAAGATAAGCGTGAGTGTCGTGGACGGCATTTCCGTATGGAGACGGAATGATTCCACGATAGTGTATTGTTGTGGTGTTAGTGGACTCGTGTGTGAGAAATCAAGTTGTCAAAACCAATTTCAAAAGCAAGTTGTCTAGCCACGAGTCAAATGCTGGCTTTCCGCATGAAACCCCACAATACCTTCTTGATACCTTGCATGAGTAGTTAGCCATCCTAAAGTCTTGCTGAGTACCTTCGTACTCATGTTTGCTTAATCATGTTGCAGAGGTTGCTAATGACCCTAATGAAGGGTTCTTCGTAGACATCGACGACGACGAGTAGCTGGTATCCCAGCTACGACCTGGCCCTACGTCGGCTCTGTAGTATAGTCAGGCCATGTGCCTTCTAGTTGCTCTGTCTGTACCCAGACAGCTTATAACTCTTCTGCTGGCTTGTATTGTATGACTGCTATTATGGGTCGCGAGACCCTTGATGTGTAATATTATGTGTGTGGCTCTTCCGAGCCTCCTAAATAAAGTTTGTATGTTTATGGTTATGTTGTGATGCCATCGATGTATCTATACATATCGGTATGCCATGCGTACGTGTGTCTTACTTGATATGTATGGGGTTCGAATACCTAGTCGTGAACTTTAGTAGCACTCCTTACAAGGAAATGCCCCTTTGTGATCCAACGAGCCTTGGTAGTTCGCTACTGCTCCGGACACATTGGTTGACCGACATGTGTCCTTCTTAGCTGCTGTGTCTGTCCCCTTTGTGGAAATGTCACGCGACGTAATGGAGTCCTTGTAGCTTGCTACGACTCGTCTACGTTCGTTGATGACCGACACCTGCTTTGTTGGGTCATGTATGCATGTCCTTCTGCGGAACTGCCACTTTGGTTTATGACTAGACATGTCGATCCGGGTTCTTTGACATTGGAATGCTAGCGACACTATCGCATACGTGAGTCAAAAGCCGCAAACGGTCCCGGCTAAGGTAAGGCTGCAGCCGTGGAGTTAACCGTGCGTGAGACCACAAAGGGATGCAATGTGTTACAGGCTGGATTCCTATGGCTTAGGATCGGGGTCCCGACAGCGTTGGTATCAGAGCCTGACTGAGTGTAGGATTACTAAGCCAAACTGGTCGAAGTTGAGTCTAGAATTGCTTTAGTTATATATAAGGGAATTGTTTGTGGAAGGGAACGTAACACTCTTGTTCTCTTCTCAAGATATTCTATTCTGGTCATCCTCGTCTTTTCTGCGGGAATTAAGGACTAGGTTACTCATCTTCTACTAGGCTCGGATTTTGATCGGTAGATTATAGGACTACGGGTCGAGAGATATTGGGTTTCTTTTATTCCTAGGAAGCAGGAAGTAAGTTTGATGATCAGAGAGTTGAACTTGATAGTTGAGTGGTGACGCTATTTCATTTTTGGGTTGTCTCAAAATTTGTTTTTGAGCATTTACAGCCGTTATGCTGCCCAATTTTGCATTCAGAGCTCTAATGCTTCTGCATTACTCTCTAATTACAGATGCCTGGCCGTCCTTCTCGTCAGGTGGTACGTCTGACCAGGTGCATTGATGTACCGGGTCATACGGCCATGCGGGTCAGGATGATGTCGGTGTGCGGTTACCGCTGGTACCCCGAGTACACAGTGGAGGAACAGTACCGAGACTTCAACCAGAGCGAGTACATCTGCACTGTTAGGGTATTTCCAGACTACCCTGGAGCGGAGAAGCCAATCCATTGGTCCTATGGGTTGGGACTCACTGTTGACATGGCAGTACAAGATGCTGCCTATTCAATGCTGACTATTATGAGAGCGAGACATGCACTGCTGCAGAATTCAGAGTTCTGCTATGTTCCGGCCTCTCAGTCTGGTGAAGAGGGATACCTGAGTGGAGTCTATTTTGATTCTTCTATGGAGGACCCACTTCTGCAGTCCACTGTTGAGATGCTAGAGAACAGAGACAGGGATGCTCGTGCTCTCCGCATGGAGCTTTACGCTACCCGTGCCCGCCTGTGGACAGCTTTGACGCAGCTGGCACCGGTGGTCCAGACAGGGTATGGAGGGATGGAGATGCTGAACCCTGTTAGGACCATCTTCCGGCCCACGTTGACTGGCCAGCTATAGGAGGAGTCACACCTCTTCGGGGACCCCTCTTACCACCAGTCAGGGGACCAAGGCCACATCCGTGTCCTTATGGATCCCAGGGATCTCAGGCTAGAGTGTTTCCTGATCCACGGGTTGAGCTTCCAGGTCATGGAGGTAATATCTATGAGATGTTCTATGCGGATGCGTGAGCTGTGAGCGGAAGGATAGTATGGTAGTAATGTGAAACGAATTCCGGAGGCCTACATAAATAATGTATAGGAAGCATGTAAGCCTCTGATGAGTAGTTCCACCATTTCAGTAGTTTGCTCTTCGAGTAAGTTTGTACTGAACTATGTAAGGGTGTGTATGAACCACGGTGTATATATAGCAGTTGCTTGTTACCATGTTGTTCGGATATTCATTTCCGCATTCCGTGTGTTCAGTACATTCTTAATCCATAGCTAGTAATGATATGATATTGGTCTAAGCTATGAGTTTGTTTGTCAGGATGGTGTTCACCAGGTTGAACCGTGCCCCAGCCCATGAGCAAGGTGAGGGTAGTCAAGCGTCGCAGGAAGACCTGCCTCACCCACCTTCTCTGGTAGAAGTGATGCTTGAGGCAGAAAGAAACAAAAGGGAGACCAACCGACTGCTAGAGCGTACTGAGCAGAATACGGCTCGACAGCCTAGGAATGCTGCAGTATCCCTCAATGACTTTGTGAAGCTGAATCCTCCAAAGTTTTATCATTCCGTCGATCCCCTCGACGCTGATGACTGGCTATGCAGCATTTCACGCAAGATTCGCTCGGCAAATGTATCTGAAGCCGACAAGGTGACCTTCGCGACGTATTTCCTGGAGGGACCCGCCAATCTGTGGTGGGAGAATTTTGAAGCTATGCGTCCCGATGAACCAGTGGCCACATGGGCAGACTTCAGTGCAGCTTTTCGTCTGCACCATATTCCAGAAGGCCTGATGGACAGAAAGAGAGAGGAGTTCTGTGCCTTCACTCAGGACAAGTTGTCTGTGGATGCCTATAGCCGCGAGTTCGGTAACCTCGCCCGCTATGCAACAGAGGAGGTGTCTACTGACGCCAAGAAGCAAGCAAGATTCCGTAAGGGTCTGAGCCTTGAGCTCCGTCGAGATCTGCGCCTCCATGAGTGTGCAAGCTTTCAAGCCCTGGTCAATAAAGCGATCAGTGCGGAGACTGGTCATACTGACTTCGAAGCCACAAGGAAGCACTCCCGTGACTTTGGCTCGTCTTCTGGTTCCGCGTTTCCAAAACGCAGGCTGTGGGTTCCAAACAGTTCTCTACCGCCAAGATACACTCCGAGGCCATCCTACGTGGCGCCTCAGATGAATCAGGCCAACCCTCCAGCAAAAGCTTATGGTGGTCCAGCTAGCAATGCTGCACCACGTGCCAACCAGGTGATATGCTACAAGTGTGGGGAACCAGGGCATTATTCCCGTGAGTGTCCTCAGAATGTGGGTGCCAAGCAACCCGGAAAGTTTGTCGGGCAGGCCAAGTCGGGCAAAGCATTTTATGTGAAGCCAACTCCTGCACGTGGCCGTGTGAACTATGTGTCAGCAGAAGAAGCTGTAGAGGATCCCGACGTCATGCTGGGTACGCTTCTTGTTAATCATCACCCAGCGTCCGTTCTCTTTGACACTGGGTCTTCTCATTCCTTCATTTCAGAAAGTTATGCACAGTTGCATAACATGTCATTTTCTGATATGCCAATCCCATTGGTTGTCCAAACCCCTGGTAGCAAATGGCAAACCTCTAGGATAACCTATGCCAATGAAATTCTAGTAGACAGGCTAGTTTTTCTAGCCTCATTGATAGCATTGAAATCTTCGGATATTAATATCATCTTGGGCATGGACTGGATGTCAGCTCACTATGCCAAGATTGATACCCACTCTAGAAATGTCTAGCTTACCCATCCCTCGGGTGAGATAGTAAATGTCTCTACTCGAGTTGCGAAATGCCAACTCTATTCCCTAAATGCCAACCCTCTTCCGGAACTTGAGGACATTCCGGTAGTCCGTGACTTCCCGGATGTTTTTCCAGAGGAACTGCCAGGAATTCCACCTGACAGAGATGTAGAGTTTGTAATAGATCTTGTTCCGGCAACTGTCCCAATAGCCAGAAGGCCTTCTAAGATGGCACCCCTGGAGCTAGCCGAACTTAAGAAGCAATTAGATGAGGCCTTGAGCAAGGGTTTCATTCGTCCTAGCTCTTCTCCTTGGGCTTGTCCCGTCCTCTTCGTCAAGAAGAACGACGGAACGGATCGGATGGTTGTAGATTACCGACCAGTTAACCTGGTCACCATAAAGAACAAGTATCCGCTCCCCAGGATCAACGATCTGTACGATCAGTTCGCTGGATCCTCAGTCTTCTCCAAAATGGATTTGAGGTTGGGATACCATCAAATCAAGATTAAGAACGGGGACATTCCAAAAACGGCCTTTGCTACTCGTTATGGCCAATATGAGTACACCGTTATGTCCTTCGGTTTAACCAATGCCCCAGCCACCTTCTCTCGGCTGATGAATTCAATCTTCATGGAGTATTTGGATAAATTCGTCATAGTATACCTCGATGATATTCTCATCTACTCCAAGAATGAACAAGAACATGCCGAGCATCTAAGGCTGGTATTGATGAAACTTCGAGAGCATCGCCTTTATGCCAAATTTTCAAAATGTGAATTCTGGTTACTAGAAGTGACCTATCTAGGGCACGTAATCTCTGGTAAGGGTATTGCTGTCAATCCCGAGAGAGTTCAAGCTGTCCTTGATTGGACTCAACCTGAATCGGTTAAGCAAGTTAGTAGTTTTCTTGGTCTAGCGAGCTATTGTCGCCGCTTCGTCGAGAATTTCTCCAAAGTTGCAAAGCCTCTGACTGAACTCCTCAAGAAGGATAAAAAGTTCGAGTGGACACCACAGTGTGAGCATAGTTTTCAGGAACTGAAAAGACGCCTGACTTCTGCACCTGTGTTGCTACCACCAAATTTTTCTAAGGACTTTGTTATCTATTGCGACGCCTCGCGACAGGGATTAGGTTGCATTCTCATGCAAGATCGTCATGTGATCGCATACGCATCTCGTCAGTTGCGTCCACATGAGGATAATTATCCCACGCATGACCTTGAGCTTGCAGCTGTGGTCCATGCGCTAAAAACCTGGCGACATTACCTTTTGGGTAATCGTTGCGAGATATTCACTGATCACCAAAGTCTGAAATATATCTACACCCAGCCGGATTTGAATCTCAGGCAAAGACGGTGGGTTGAGTTGATCTCGGATTACGACTTAGGGATAACTTACACCCCGGGGAAGGCCAATGTTATGGTCGATGCACTAAGTCGTAAATCTTATTGTAACAATTTGATCCTACAACAAGGTCAACCACTTCTCCATGAGGACTTTCGGAAGTTGAATCTTCATATCGTTCCTCAAGGATTCCTTTCTACCCTGGTGGCGAAGCCTACTCTTAAGGATCAAATTACAGCTGGCCAAAAGCGTGACAAGGGTATATCACGGATCAAGGAGAATATTTTTAGCGGAAACGCTAAAGAATTTTCCGTGAATGATCAAGGTGAGGTGTTCTTCCAGAATCGTTTAGTGCTTCCCAAGAACCCATATCTAAGGCAGTTAATCCTTAAAGAGGCTCATGATTCCCCTCTCACCATTCATCCCGGTAGTACTAAGATGTATCAGGACCTACGCCAGAGGTTCTGGTGGACTAGGATGAAGAGAGAAATTGCTGAGTTCGTTGCTAACTGCGACGTTTGTCGTCGAGTTAAGGCAGAACATCGAAGGCCTGCTGGCACACTTCAACCTTTAGCTATTCCTGAATGGAAATGGGATAAAGTTAGCATGGATTTCATTACCAGATTTCCCAAGACCAAGAAAGGAAATAATGCTATCTTTGTGGTCATTGACCGTCTTTCCAAAGTGGCTCATTTTCTTCCCGTTCGTGAGAGTATAACAGCTAGCCAGCTAGCAGAGTTATATATCTCTCGAATAGTGTCTCTTCATGGTGTTCCCCTGGAAATTAACTCGGACCGTGGGAGTATCTTTACTTCTCGATTCTGGGAAAGTTTTCAGAATGCCATGGGGACTCACTTATCTTTTAGCACTGCTTTCCATCCCCAATCAAGTGGTCAAGTAGAAAGAGTGAATCAAATCCTAGAAGATATGCTCCGAGCTTGTGTTATTTCGTTCGGTATGAATTGGGAGAAGTGCCTTCCATTCGCCGAATTCGCTTATAACAATAGTTATCAATCAAGCTTGGGCAAAGCCCCTTTTGAAGTTCTCTATGGACGAAGATGTCGAACACCTCTTAATTGGTCAGAAACCGGAGAGAGGCAACTCTTTGGCCCGGACATGATCCAGGATGCAGAAGAGAAGGTTCGCATTATTCGTGAAAAGTTGAAAACAGCCCAGTCTCGTCAAAAGAGCCAATATGATCGTCATCATAAGGCTGTGACCTTTGAAGTTGACGAGAAGGCTTATCTTCGGGTTACACCTTTGAAGGGTACCCATCGTTTCGATATCAAGGGCAAGTTGGCTCCTCGTTACATTGGACCTTTTCGCATTCTTGCCAAACGAGGAGAAGTTGCCTACCAGTTGGAACTTCCTCCGCATGTTTCCAAAGTTCATGATGTTTTCCACGTCTCGCAACTCAGGCGTTGCTTTTCGGATCCTATCCGTGAAGTGGACCACGAAACGCTTGATCTCCAAGATAACCTTTCTTACCGAGAATACCCCCTGCGTATTCTTGATCAAGCTGAGCGTACCACTCGACGTCGAAACCTCAAGTTTCTTAAAGTTCAATGGTCAAATCATTCTGAAAAGGAGGCAACTTGGGAAAGAGAGGATCGTCTCCGACTTGAATATCCTGCGTTATTCCTGACGACTTCTAAATCTCGGGACGAGATTCTTTTGAGTGGGGGTGAGTTGTCACATCCCTAAACCTTAAGCTAGATAGCATTGTGCTCATGTCTTCTTTGCATTTGCATCTAAGAAGTTTCAACAAACACAACAAAGTGGCAAAGGAAAAACTCAAAACCCTAGCCACCATTTCGATTAAAGGAAATTACAAACTAGTTCAAAATCGATGAACCCAAAATGGCCTCAAGAAATGTTCAAACTTTCTGATAAATCATGAAAGTAAATGAGCATTGGAGAAAACTATTTCCTTGACACTTCAAGCATTTTAAAGAAATGCAAAAGCCACTGGTTTCAAATTTAAAAATTTGAAAACAGAAGCTATAAATTTCCAAAAATTTTGAAAGTCTTGGAAATGAGTGGCGACATTATAACAAATATTTCAAGAGGTTTAAAATAGTTTTTACTTTTTGTTTTGGAGCTGAAATAATTATCAAAGCAATAAATAGCAAAACAGAAAAACAAAAACAGAAGAAAAAGGAAAAGTCTTACCTGACGCCCACGCCAGGCCCAGCCCACCTCGCCGCTCGTCCCCTTCCCCGCGCTAGTAGGCAGCAGGAGGTGGACGCCGCCTCCTCCGGCGCGGCCACGCACCTGCGTGCCTGCCTGGCCGCCGGTTCGCGCTGGCGACGATGGGGATAAGCTCCCAGAGCCTCCCCTATCCATTCCCCGCCTCGGTTCTCCTCCTCCGCCAGGATCCCCTCCTTCTTCCTGCTGCCTCCATTAGAGCCGAGCTCGAGCTCGAGCTGGCCGTTGTCCTGGCCATAGGAACCCCTCCCTGAGCACACCATTAGATCCGCCTCGTCGCCCTGGTCGTCTCTGCAGAAGCCGAAGTCCCCTCGAGCCCTGCGACGCCCGCAACGCCGTCGTCTTCTTCCTCCGGCCGCCGGACATCTCCCGTCGATTCGTCGCCCCCAGGCCTTCCCTGAGCTGTCTGAGCTCTTCTCTGCACTCCCTGTGAGCATGCGGTGGTTTCCCCTAAGCTTTCCCCGTCGATCCCCTCCTCTAGCCCTAGTTCCACCGGAGCCCGACGAGCACCGCCGCTACCGCTCGTCGCCGGTAGCCCTCCGATGTCTAGCTCGTCCTCCCGTGAGCACCAGAAGCTCCAGGACGACGCGTAGATGCCGTAGCAGCTAAGAACTAAGCGTGGATCCCCCTGATTCGAAGCCCCCGACGACGCCCGAGCTTCGGCCGCCGCTCCGGCTCGTCGCCGACGCCTCTTCCGGCGACCCTAGCCTCCCCAGTTGGTCCTGCGAGATCGGCCGCTTCGCGAGCTTGCTGTAGCTGCCATCCGCGTGCAATTTGGTGCTGTGCAGCGCCATCTAGGTCGCCTCCGGCGAGCCCTCCGCCGCGGGTTTGGTCGCCGGCGACCACCCTCCGGTGGCCGTCGACGTGGCCGGTGATTAGGGCCTAATCGCCCTCCTCTGAGTCGCTGACAAAGGGCCCCACGCCTGATCAAACCCCAATTAGGGGCTGGTCAACGCGGGATTAGTCCCAGAGAGGCTGACCAGTGGGGCCCCCCTATCAGGTTTGACCTGCACAGGTCGGCTGACCTGCTGACGTCAGCCTGATGCAATAAATGGAATTTCCAGTATAAAAATAATTCAGGAAATTGCTTAAAATTGCAAAAATCATAAAAATTAATCTGTAACTCCAATGAAAATAATTTATATATGAAAAAGTATCAGAAAAATTCAAGGATTCTGATTATGATATTTTCAACTATGTTTGAAAAAGTTACAGAACCCTAAATTGTGAAATAAGGAATAATTCAATTCTTTTAATCACTTTATAAATGGAATTTGCAAAAATATCCAAATTTCATTATAAATGCAATGATCATGCACTGCCCTAGATGTAAATCAGTACCATAACATGACATTTCATGCATGTTAACATTAGGTTGATTTGAGCATCAGGTCGAATCAATTAAACCGGTATCCGGGATACCCGTTTGAATTGCTATTCGAATGTGATTCAAACCAACCCTAAACTTAAAACATCTTGATTATAACAACTTATCACTTGCATTTTCATGCCATGCTCATGCATCATTTTGATTGCACATGATTGTTACTGAATGTTGCCGTTCATTTCGGTAGGCTCCGCACCCCCGGATTCCACCGAATATTCGCCCGTCGGATATCGTTCCTCCTCTGAGCAACAAGGCAAGCACCCCTTTTGATCATCCCGATAACACCTATGTTCTTGCTCCTGCACCTATTTAATGCATTACGATCAAATGCTTCAACTGCTTTTGCCACGATAGTTGAACCCACTTCCTTTGCATGACTTAACCTTGTCACAGTAAATAGCCGAACCTTGCAACCTAGCATACCAGGTAGTTGGTTGAGCTATGATGTGCCTTATCCTGCTATGCATGCTATGCTTAGAGTTGTGTATGGTCTGTCATCTGGGAGATGAACAGAAATGTGGAATGTGTTCGGTGAGCAAAGGTCGTGTGTTGAACTTGATTTGGTAAAGGTACCGGTGAAAGGCTGTGTAGGAGTACATGGCGGGTTGTTTCATCGGAACCGTCCTTAGGAACTGAGTTTCGTGTATGTAATCCAAGACTAGATACTACCACATGCTGGGCCCTGAAATATGACCCCGCTCGGCCTATTAATCGCTTAGTACTCGGTCCAGGAGGTGCAAGTAGTTTCTGGTGTTTATAGAAATGCTGGAGGTCGTGCATGGTGCTGACCTGAGAGGTGGACCGTGATGCGGTAGGCAGTGGCACGGTGTACCAAGTGGCACCCGGATGGTGGGCTTGGGAACCCTGCGCACATCGTTTGAGGCCGTGGCGGAAACCTCGGCCGGACTTCCGTACGGGTTACTCTCAGATAGGCGATAAACCTGGACTAGGTACTAGTGTGGTTAACGGTCGTGGCCGACTCCCTCGCTGGGCTTCCGCTTGAAGGTTGCCGAGGTGCATGACGTGCACCTGGCGATAAGTGGGGGGAGCGTGTGTGACGAAGTACACCCCTGCAGGGTTATGATCTATTCGAATAGCCGCGTCCGCGGATATGGACTACTTGGAGACATATGTTGTTCATAGATAACTTAAATGGCTACTCCTAAAATTGTCAAGATAAGCGTGAGTGTCGTGGACGGCATTTCCGTATGGAGACGGAATGATTCCACGATAGTGTATTGTTGTGGTGTTAGTGGACTCGTGTGCGAGAAATCAAGTTGTCAAAACCAATTTCAAAAGCAAGTTGTCTAGCCACGAGTCAAATGCTGGCTTTCCGCATGAAACCCCACAATACCTTCTTGATACCTTGCATGAGTAGTTAGCCATCCTAAAGTCTTGCTGAGTACCTTCGTACTCATGTTTGCTTAATCATGTTGTAGAGGTTGCTAATGACCCTAATGAAGGGTTCTTCGTAGACATCGACGACGACGAGTAGCTGGTGTCCCAGCTATGACCTGGCCCTACGTCGGCTCTGTAGTATAGTCAGGCCATGTGCCTTCTAGTTGCTCTGTCTGTACCCAGACAGCTTATAACTCTTCCGCTGGCTTGTATTGTATGACTGCTATTATGGGTCGCGAGACCCTTGATGTGTAATATTATGTGTGTGGCTCTTCCGAGCCTCCTAAATAAAGTTTGTATGTTTATGGTTATGTTGTGATGCCATCGATGTATCTATACATATCGGTATGCCATGCGTACGTGTGTCTTACAAGGAAATGCCCCTTTGTGATCCAACGAGCCTTGGTAGTTCGCTACTGCTCCGGACACATTGGTTGACCGGCATGTGTCCTTCTTAGCTGCTGTGTCTGTCCCCTTTGGGGAAATGTCACGCGACGTAATGGAGTCCTTGTAGCTTGCTACGACTCGTCTACGTTCGTTGATGACCGACACCTGCTTTGTTGGGTCATGTATGCCTGTCCTTGTGCGGAACTGCCACTTTGGTTTATGACTAGACATGTCGATCCGTGTTCTTTGACATTGGAATGCTAGCGACACTATCGCATACGTGAGTCAAAAGACGCAAACGGTCCCTGCTAAGGTAAGGCTGCAGCCGTGGAGTTAACCGTGCGTGAGACCACAAAGGGATGCAATGTGTTACAAGATGGATTCCTATGGCTTAGGATCGGGGTCCCGACAATCCGCAAGGCTAAGATCCTCGAACAATGGTGTCCGGTGATCATGCTTTAATACATTCGTGAAAGCTTCAGCCTCCTTTGCTGTGAACCCTTCTTCATCAACTTCTTCATCGGGACCCTCATCGTCAGACTCAGAGGCATAGCCACGTGAGTATTGAATGGAATGGTCCATTGTCTCTTGCAAATTATATTTGTCCAAATCACCAAGATTGTTGTCATGAAGAACATTACCATCATTCTCATCATCATCGTGCTCATCCTTAGCCTCTACCAATGGTTCATGTTCAATGTTGATCTCTTTGTTATCCTCATAGACACAAGAAAGAGGTTCAATGTTGGCCTCTTCGTTTATGGTTGCAGGAATATCTTCAACAACCGAAGAGGCAACCCGGTTCAAATCCAACAAGTTAGGAACATTTGTTTTTATGGCAAATAACTCTAGAGCCTTGTCTGGTGATTCGGCCACCGTATCCTTGTATGCAAGCCAACGTTGCTCGGAGTTGACCCGCATGGTCTTCCAACGAATGTGCATTCCGAAGCCCACATTATGCCTACCATCAAACTCAACTATATCACTAGGGTCCATCCAATTCAAATCCTTTCGGACTTGTTCCAACAATTCACCATAGCTAGGACACAAATCGAACACCATGTCAAGCTCATCCGGGTCCGGATCAATATTGCCTTTTAAAAAGGCATCCTTGTCCACGTGACGAACATAAACACATGTTCTTCCCATACCTAAACAACAAAACACACAACCTTTTTTATGAGCAATCATACAATTACAATAACCCTTGCCTAACTTCCAAATAACCCTAACCCCATCATAACCCTAACACAACAAAACATCCCTAACCCTAGGCTAACCATAGCCTAACCCTAAAACAACCATAATGCACACATCCAAACAACCCTAATCCTAACCCCATCATACCCCTTATCCTAACATACAAACAAATAAAACAATATCATATACATCCCACGTTTCATGAAAAACTAGGGTTTCCTCAAATTTGCAAAAAAAGAACACAAAAGATTTTCCTTTGGATGAGCATGAGGGGAGAGGTGGGGATTTCCATAGGGAAGTGATTGGACAACAAATGCCCGGTCCAAACCTTCAGATGTGCTGATGTAGAGAAGGATTTGAGGGAGGGGGCAGTGGCTGGGAGAGCGGATGGGGGAGGGGAATGAGGGAGGGGGTGGGGAGGGGGGCTGGCCCGTGGCCAGTTAAGTCCATGTGTGGCGCCTAAGCTTTAGGCGCCACACAATACAATGTGTGACGCCTGAGGCTTAGGCGTCACAGTGCCTGGGGGTGAGCCCCTCCCTGCCACGTGGTCGGGGGTGTGGCGCCGAACCTCTAGGCGTCACACAGTGCAGTGTGGCGCCTAGGTGTCGGGCGCCACACAAAAGGGTCAGGCCGGTGAAATATTTCCCCCGAGGGGTCAATCCCTGAGTTCTTTCGCCCCAGGGGTCATTTTTGTCAATTTTGCCAGCTCCAGCGTCCAGCGCGCCGTTGACCCGACCGAGTGGGCCAGCCTCACCCTCGGTCCAGCAGGCACAGCACCACAGCCGGCCTCCGCCTCGCCTCCCCCGGCCAGTCCTCCTCCCGCGCCGGCCCATGTAGTGCTCTTGTGAGCGCGCGACTATTCCCCGCCCACACACATTTTTATTAACCTGCGCCCATGCACTGTTTTGGCCCGTTGCAGTTTCGGCCCGTAATTTTTTTTATTAAACTGTGATGCGATTTATTCTTTTACAGAAAAGGCACTATTTCAAAATGACAATAGTTTTAAATTCGAGCGCCGGATCGCGACAAGTTATATATGTAACTTGACTAGAATTTTGCGGAGACTAATATTTTACAGCTTGCATGCATGTTTGAAGTTGTTTGAACCGCCGTTTGCATAGATTTGCGCTCTATCCTATTAGGTTAATTATTCCATAGGTATTTATGCGTGCATCCGATTTTCTCAAAGCTCTTAGGTAAAATACCCATGTTGTTGCAACCCCTTGCATATTTTAGAAATAGTTGTCCTGCCATTTTCATGTAAGTGGCATCAATAGTTTGCTATGTCGTGTTTAGGAGTGGCATTAGTTTTGATTTTCACACCACATATTATCTATGTTTTTGAGGTAGAAAAATACGTAGAATTTAACCATGCATTTAGTTTTGTCTTCTGAGTAAGTTAGCGTGCATGATATTTTGCCATGATGCCCTTTTGTTTTTTGTGGGGGATTTATTTCGTGCGTGATATGATTTACTTGTGAACTAGAGATAAGCCCTTGGACATGCATGTTAGCCCCTGGTAATTTTGGTTGCTATAGAAATCCATGTTTAGGTGTTGTTTGCTTATTGCCAACATACTAGAAAATAGTGTTGTTTTGAGATGCTAAAATATTCGTATGTCTCAGATCTGTTATATTTTGTTGCTATCTTGCCATGAGTTTTCCTAGTGATCTACATATCCTTTGGGGTTTCTAGATTCTCTAGCATGCGGTAGAGTTTCATGTCATTTGGTGCCCCGTAGCATATAGTTTTACTGCTGCCAATATGACTTCTGGTTGAAAACTGCACTGTCAAAAGTGTTGTTTTCACTAAGTTTGAAACTGTGTGCTAGTTGCCATTTTGTGAGTTCTTTTCCTAGTTATCCATGCTTCCATGCTAGTTGTCTTCAGTAGGGGGTTGTTTTGCATCTTGACTACTACTTTGTCACGTCTTGTTTGAGCATTTTAGAATTATGTAGCTTGTTGTTGTAGGGTGTAGAAAATGCCATGTTGTTGTTTTGGGCAGATTGTAGCTATTTCTCGTTTAGCTTGTTTTTGTTGAACTGTTGCTCCATTTTGATCATGTCCTATATGAAACTTGCTTAGAATCTCGTGTAGATTCATTCTATCTTGCTGCTTGTATGGTTAGGAGTGCTTGTGAATGTCATCCGCATACATATTGCATTCGTGGCATCATATCTTGTGATGATCGTATCTTTTGAACTGTAGCTCTCATCAAATGAGCTATATGTGTAAACCGACGAGAATGACATGTAGAATCACATGCTTCACCTCTTGCCAGGTTTAAAAACATTGAGTATTGCCTTGTAAATAAACGGTAGTGAACTAAATAATTAAATTTGAACTCAATATGCAGTGTTTGTGTGATGTGAATTGTCGTGCCATGCCTTGCATATTTGAATCTGCTCATGCATCATATGTGTTGTGCCTCACGTCGTGCATGTGTTTTGTTGAATATCGTGTGTTGATACTTGTTTCCGGTTTGCTTCGTCTCGATGGAGCTCCGTAAGCATGTCGGAATGTGAGGATCCGTTCGACTACTTCGGTTCGTCTGCTTCACGGAGGCATTATTCTTCCAAACTGGATCTCAGGCAAGATGATCATTTCCACATATATCATTACTATCATTGCCATGCTAGTTGTATCGTTTATAATCGTTATGTCTCCCTGCCTACCACCTGTTAAATATCAGTATCCCAACATTACCATGAAAACATTTAACCATTCGACAACCTAGCAAAACATTGATTGGCTATGTTACCACTTGCTTAACCATGTGTTAGTGTTTCTAGTTGCAGGTACAGTTGCTTCCATGTGATAACATGGGTTCCTTGTTATATCACCCTATTTAATGCTAGTTAAATCAATGCACCTATATACTTGGTAAAAGGTGGAAGGCTCGGCCTTTCTAGCCTTGTGTTTTGTTCCACCTTTGTCGCCTTATTTTCGGCTAGCATTGTTATTTTCCATAAATGAGCACTCCTAACATGCTTGGGGTTGTTATGGGGAGCCCCTAGATTCTCGTTTTGGGATAAAACTCATCTGGCAACGCCCAACCATTGGCCTAATAACTAATAAAAATGCATAGGGACCCGCCGGCACCCGCGGAGTAATTAATCAACCCCAGTCTAGTGCTCCTCATGAGTGTTGGTCCAAACCGGGAGATGTCCTGCGCCCCTTGGTCACCCGGGGTTTAGCCAACATGACGTCTTGCCCATCAGGTCGTGCCCTGAGAACGAGATACATGGCTGCTATCAGGATTGTCGGCATGTCGGGCGGCCTTGCTGAACTTGTTTTACCTTTCTCGAGCGTCTTGTGCGAGGGATTTCGAGGATGCTTTGGGTTATCTCGAGGTTGAGGTTTTCCAATAGGAACCCGAGGAGATCACGGGTTTCACTGATCGAGGTCATTCCGTCGTAGCATGTGGTAGTTTGTGATGGACTAGTTGGAGCACCCCTGCAAGGTTAAATATTTTTGGAAAGTTGTGCCCGCGGTTATGTGGCGACGTGGAAATTTTGTTTAACATCGGTTCTAGATAACTTGAAGTTAACTTAATTAAAACATGCCAACTGAGTGCGTAACCGTGACGGTCTATTTCGTGAGCTCCTTCTCCGATCGAATACATGGTGGGGTTATGCCCGACGTAAGTAGGTGTTCATCGTCATTCATTTGATCATCAATAGTTAACGTCCACTGTGAGTAGATCTTACCCCTCTTACTCTTGAACTTGTAAGTTAGGCACCTCAAATAAATGCTTAGTCGCTTGTTGCAATCTCTCCACTAAACCTTACCTCACCCATTAAGCTTTGCTAGTCTCGATACCTTTGCAAATCGGATTGTTGAATCCTTTGTGGCTCCAGGTTACTACAACACCAGGTACAGGTACAGGTAAAGAGTTACTTGACGTGAGCGTGCTGATTGTTTATTTGGAGTTTCTTATTCTTCTTCGTCGTCGATATACGATGGTTTCCAGGCCGTCAGCCTGGGATAGCAAGGATCGCCGTCGTTATTTTATCCTTTTTTGTTTGTAGTTGGACCCAGCTCTTCTTCATGATGATTCTGATGTGACTCTGATGTGACTCTGATGTAGGTTGTGGCGAGTGTAAGCCTACACCTTATACTCATCTTTCAATACATGTACTTGTGACGATATCCATTCTTGCGAAACGACAAGATGTGTTTCTATCACTGTCGAGGTCCCCGTGCCAAAATAAGGATAGGACCGCATCTTGGGCATTAAAGTTGGCATCAGAGCAGTACCGACGTAGGAGCCCCCTTGATTGATCGAACTTGGTCGAGTCGAGTCTAGTGACAAAAACTACTTTGAGTCAAGTTATATATCGGAGAGTGAAACGTCTCAAACGTATCTATAACTTTTGATGCTTTCATGCTGTTATCTTGTCATCTTTGGATGTTTTATGTACCTTTTATAACTTTTTTGGGACCAACTTATTAATTTAGTGCCAAGTACGAGTTCCTGTTTTTTCTGTGTTTTTGGCTCTTTTCAGATCTGATTTTGGAACGGAGTCCAAACAGAATAAAATCCCCAAAATGATTTTTTCCCGAACGGAAGAAGATCAGGGGGCTTGTGGGCCAAGCCAGTAGGGCTACAGGGAGCCCACAAGCTCCCACTCCGCCACCAGGGGGAGGCAGCGGTGGGTACGCTTGTGGGCTCCCTGGCGCCCCCCTGACCTAGATTTTGCGCCTATATATTCGCTAAAAATCAGAAAAAATCAAGGGATCCACGAAAATACTTTTCCGCCACCGCAAGCTTCCGTTTCCGCGAGATCTCATCTGGAGACCCTTCCCGATGCCCTGCCGGAGGGGACTTTGGAGTTGGAGGGCTTCTACATCAACATCATCGCCCCTCCAATGAATCATTAGTAGTTCACTTCAGACCTACGGGTCTGTAGTTAGTAGCTAGATGGCTTCTTCTCTCTCTTGGATCTTCAATACAAAGTTCTCCATGATCTTCACGGAGATCTATCCGATGTAATCTTCTTTGGCGGTGTGTTTGTCGAGAAATGATGAATTGTGTGTCACATCCCTGACACCTTAAGAAAGTTAGCCTTGTGCTCATGTATTCTTTGCATTGCATCTAAGAAATTTTCAACAAGAACAAAGAAAGTGGTGAAGGAAAACTCAAAACCCTAGCCACTTCTTTAAATAAAGGAAATCTCAAACTAGTTAAAATCAATGAACCCAAAATGGCCTCAAGAAAAGTTCAAACTTTCTGATAAATCATGAAAGTAAATGGGCAATGAAGAAAACCATTTTCTTGACACTTTAAGCATTTTAAATAAATGCAAAAAGCTACTGGTTTCAAGTTTTAAATTTGAAATCAGAAACTTTAAACTTTCACAAATATTGAAAACTTTGGGAATGGTTGGAAATATTCCATCAATTATTCTGGTGTGTTTAAAATAATTTTTACAAACTATTTGGGAGCTGAAATAAATAGCAATTTATTGAAATAGCCAAAACAGAAACAAATCAAACAAAGAATGAGAAAACCCTTACCTGTCGCCTGAGGAGGCCCAGCCCACCAGGGGCAGGGTCGTCTTCTTCCTCTGCCTTCTAGCAGAGGGGAAATCGACCACGGCGGCCCCCTCCACCTCCTGCTTCGCCGTGGCGAGCTCCAAAGCCCCCCAGGACAGCGCAACAACGGGGTTATCCCCCCGAGGCCGTCCCTATCCATTCCCCAGCGTCAGTTCCCCCCTCCTCGCGGATCTCTCCTCCCTCCTTCTGCCGCCATTGCCACGAGCTCGAGCTCGAGCCGCCGCGCCTCTAGCCATAGGAACCTCCCTTCGAGTAGTCCAGCAGTTTCGCCTCATCGAGCTGGTTCTCTCTGCAACGGCCGAAGTCTCCCCGAGCTCTGCAACGCCCCCAACGCACTTCCCCGAGCCGTCTAAGCCCCGCTCTGCATTCCCCGTGAGCATGCGGTCATTTTCCCTCTCTTCCCCCTCGGAACCGAGCCCCCTAGCCAGTGGACCATCGAACCCGTACTCTGGCCGCCGCCCCGGCTCGTCGCCGGCTTACTCCGGCTACCTATAGCCCTCCCTGAGGCCAGCAGTGGATGTGGTCGAGCCTGGAGATCACTCCAGTGCTCTCAGCCCTCTTTTCCAAGCACCACAGCACGTTCCAGCATGTCTCCGGCGAGATTCTACCGCCGATTTGGTCGCCGCCGGCCAGGCTCCGGCGAGGGCCGACGTGGAAAAACTAATCCAGTAGTTTAGAGGCTTAATCTCTCGCTGAGAGTGGGCCCAAGGCCAAGTCAACTCAGTTAAGGGGCTGGTCAGCGCGGGATTAACCCCAGAGAGGCTGACCAGTGGGTCCCTCCTGTCAGATTTGACCTGAACAGGTCGGCTGACCTGCTGATGTCAGGCTGACGCAATAAAGAGATTTTCTAGTATAAGAATAATTCCAAAAATGTTTAAAACATCAAAAATTCATAGAAATTAATCTGTAACTCCAATGAAAATAATATATATATGAAAAAGTATCAGAAAAATTCAAGGAATCTGAATATGCTATTTTCAATCATGTTTGAAAATGTTACAAAACCCAAACATGTAGATTAATGAATAAGTCAATTCTTATAAATATTTCATAAATGGAATATGGAAAATATTTAAATTTCTTTATGAATGACATGATCACACACTGTTCTAATTACAAACCAGCAACTTAACATGTCATCCCATGCATGTTAACATGAAGTTGATCTGAGCATCAGGTCGAATCAATTAAAACGGTATCCGAGAATACCTCCTTTGAAGTGTTATTTGAATGTGATTCAAATCAACTTCAAAACTAATACATGTTGATTATAATAGTATATCACCTTGCATTCTCATGCCATTCTCATGCATCATCTTGATTGCATATGCTTGATATTGATTGTTGTCATTCCCTTCGGTAGGCTCCGCTCCCCCGGATTCCACCGAATATCCGTCTGACGGATATTGTCCCTCCTTTGAGCAACAAGGCAAGCAACCATCTTGATCATCCCGATAAATCCCATGTTCTTGCTCCTGCACTTACTTATTGCATTAGGATCAAATGCTTCAACTGCTTTTGCCACGATAGTTGAACCCACTTCCTTTACATGACCTATCCTTGTCACAGTATATAGCCGAACCTTGCAACCTAGCATACCTGGTAGTTGCTTGAGCCATGATGTGTCTTATCCTGCTATGCATGCTATGCTTAGAGTTGTGTATGGTCTGTCATCTGGGAGATGAACAGAATTGTGAGAATGTGTTCGGTAAGCAAAGGTTGTGTGTTGAACTTGATTTGGTAAAGGTACCGGTGAAAGGCTGTGTAGGAGTACATGGCAGGTTGTTTCATTGGAACCGTCCTTAGGAACTGAGTTCCGTGTATGTCATCCAAGACTAGATACTACCACACGTTGGGATACTTAATTGACCCCCTCGACTTATTAATCGCTTAGTACTCGGTCCAGGAGTTGCAAGTAGTTTCTGGTGTTTATAGTCATGCTGGAGGCCGTGCATAGTGCTGACCTGAGAGGTGGGCTATGATGCGGTAGGCAGTGGCACGGTGTACCAAGTGGCACCAGGATGGTGGGCTTGGGAACCCTGCGCACGTCGTTTGAGGCCGTGGCGGAATCCTCGGCCGGACTTCCGTACGGGTTACTCTCAGATAGGCGATAAACTTGGATTAGGTACTAGTGTGGTTAACGGTCGTGGCCGACTCCCTCGCTGGGCTTCCGCTTGAAGGTTGCCAAGGTGCATGACGTGCTGTAGCGCCCCGACTCAAAATGAGTCAAGCCTCTGTGTTTCTGTGCCATCCCTGGATCAGTATGCTGGCACACATAGTACATCAATGTATATATCAAACTGCAATCACATGTAAACAGCGTAAAACTGATATATACCTTAAATATCTCAGCGGAAGCGTTCAAGGGAGTGGAGTCCCAATAAACACCAACGGCAAGTTGAGTGTAGACCATAATCCTGAATCGTACTCTTACTCGTCGAAGAAAAATATCTGCAACATAAGACGTTGCAGCCGCGTAGGTCAGCATATTGAATATGCCGGCAAGTCACATATGAGAGGGGTAGAATATCATCTATCTCTACATGCATATTAGGCAGGTGGGGCTATAAGGTTTGCATAAAGAAAATTTTATCCTACAACAAGAGGGGCTAAAAGCAAAATATTAGTACAAAAGTTGGTTGTTAACGAGATGGTTCCGCCAACCAGTTCTCGTACCCGAGTTGTCAATAATTACCCTCATCAAATATATATAATGGTGTTGAGAAATCCAGATAACTTCAGTTCCTTTGGCTCAAGTTGTCCATGACCGTGGACACGGCTAATAGATTAGGTTTGAGTACTCTGCAGAGTTTTGCACACGTTCCCCAGAAGATTTGATCGCCTCCGAGTATGTCCTCGCACTTCAGGGTGTTTGAAGACCGGATGATCAAAACATGGTCTTTCAACGGGTCCCTCTGAATCCCTGTCGGTGCCCATCCATTCCTACCATTCTTCTACATCTGCTAGCACCGCCTGTCCAGAGTCGCCGCGTTGTCCAACCAAGCCACAGCCCATAATGACTTGTGGTTGTGCAGGTAAGCCTTGGGTCTTGAAAATATCCATCCGTCTCTTTGAGCCTAGGTGAAGCTTTCCGCAGGATGTCATGGCATTCCCCAGCATCCCGGGTCATCCACTGGGTTCTCCAGGGAGCCGATCAACCGTCCTTCACCCAGAGTTGCATTGCGTCCGAGGTCTTGAAAATCTTGTCTTAACCGGTCTTGATTATTTAATCAACCTCGCATCACTCGTGTTATGCACTCAACCGAAATCCCGTCTACTCAAGCATAGCAATATGAAATTTTTCGTCCCGGGGCCAAGTATCGGGGTTGTTGGGTGTCTACCACATGATACTACAACCTTTACTAAAATTTCCAAGTACCTAAGCAGCATGCAAATGGGCATAGGATGGTAGAACTACGATGCATAAAACATAGGTGATAGTATGATCAAAATGACTTGCCTGGTATTACTTGATGAAGATAGTCGCTCTCATAATCCTGATAATTCTACTCGCCACACTCCGAGCAATCTATGGTAAATGACTAGCATTCAATAAACATTCATGCCGAAAAGGAAGAACCAAGAGAACATAAGAACAAAGCATGTCTTGGTACAAAATAACAACGTACTAAGGTTTAATAAAAAAAAAGATACGGACTTATGGTGTTGTAAAAGGTACGATGAAAGGGGTCAACTCAAAAGAGTCAAAGGATGATCAACTATCGCTATATAAGCTCGACTTGCATACACTATGGGAGATGATAAAAAATATTGGGAGAACAACATGAATGTTGTTTGACAAATAGTATAAGACATAAGAATTTATTTGTAGAAAGAATTTCTTGAAATGGTGCACTACAACGCAAGTTATAGCGAATTGAAGTATGAATTAAATTTCTATTAAAAAGGTCAAGAGAGGTTGAACTGAAGTAAGATTGTTACGTACAAAAATATATGACATGAGTGTTTAGGGGTAAAAGGAATCAATTGAAAAGGTGGTACGATTTGCAAGATAAGATCAAATGAATGTTCGAATACAAATTTGAATTGCTCAAATTTGTATGGTTCAAAGGTCGAAACTAATGATGCTACTGGATATAGGAGATCAATATGAGCGTGTAGAAAAATAATTACTAGATTTGAAATAGCGGATCAAAAGATACAAATATTTGAATATAACATGGAATCGGCTTAGAACGATGTGAACACTTTTGGGCACTAATAGATAAATCTGATTTGATCAAAATTATAAGTTGAAAAGTTAAAACTAATGATACAAACGGGAAGATTACTTTGATATGAATCCGACGCAATTGAATTCCTCTAAAACGGAGCTACGGATAAAAAGATATGGTCAAAAGAAGTTTGAATATGAATATGAACAAATTTTGAAATTTGAAAATTTCAAAAAGTTGATATGATAGGTTCACAGGATAGGTGGGATCAAGAGGAAACTCTAGGCGTTGGTTTCATCTAATTCGGATAAACGAGTAAAAAGTTATGGCTATTTGAAAAATCAGGGCCAAGCTGTTTTACGGAAGAAAAGTGCTATGTCTAAAAGAATTCTAATACTAATGTGTAAATACGAAGACTAAATAATATATCTAATTACTCTACCGTATACTTGTGTAGGAATACTAGTCTAGAAATAATAAACTACGGGAGTATAAAAAAATACGAAGAGAAATACCTTTAGAATGCGGAGTAAAAATTAATTCCAATGAGGAGACGACTTCGAGAAATCCCGCTGAAGAGAAGAGAATATTTTTATTTAATAAATCTAGTTAAACCAAAAGATTGATTTAAGCCGAAATAGATGATTTTGGATTCTCCTATGGGTCTATATTTATAGGTGGAAGAGAGGTCTAATGGTCCATAGATAGGCAATGTGGGACTAAACATATACGTAGTGTAGGGAAATTAGAAAGAAAAGAAAAGAGTGTCGCATGGGCTAGGATTTGGCCAAGCGTGGTAAGTACCGGCCACCCGCGGCCCCCTTTTCTTTTTGCGAACGAACAAATTTTTTTAAAACAAAGAAGAAAAACCTATAAATGAAAAAGAGAGAACATTTTATATAGACATATTATATATCAAATTTTTCAGAATAAAATTTTCTAAAACATGAACATATTTTCAAAACCAAAAAAATACTTTTAAAAAAAATATTTTTTGCAATAACTTTAAAATGAAAAGGAATTTGAATTTCAAATAAATTCCAGATACTTAAAATTTGAATCAAGACATAGTCTCTGATTTTGGAGGGTCATTTTCCTCCTCTCGTTTGATTTTTTTTAATCAAAGGGTTTTGAAAATATTCAAACTCAAAATTGTAAAGGGATTCAAAAAAGAAAATTTTGGGAAAGTCATTTTATTCCCTCTCATTTTTTTGAGAAGTTTCAAATTCCACTCAAGTTTCAGTCACTCAAACAAACAAACAATCAATCTAATAATTATATTAACATTCCAAAATTTATAATTTTGGGATGTTACAAACTACCACACTTAAAATGAATCTCGTCCTCGAGATTCGAAGAGGCTAGAAAGAAAAGATTAAGGTTTGGGGGGTCTTCTAACAAATATAGTCTCCTGCAAAGTGGGGTGCTACCACACTTAAAATGAGAGTTACTGGTCGCTCAAATTTTTAACAATCCTCTGGGGTCTTGGCATCTCGCTCGTCACATTCTTCATGGTAACTTCTTTGGTGAAGTTCTTCCATTATATTCATAATGTTTCCATCAAAATCGAGGGTTCTTCTGTTAATATAAGATTCTTCCGTCACTGGGTCTTCTTAACTGACAAGACTCGTGACCATTCTAAATAACATATCGATGGTTCTCATGGTGGTCTACCATTTTTGGTTATCCTGCAGAGAGAGAGGTCTTGTCTTCATCCTCACCGTGAAATTTCCTACGCGTGACAACAAGTGCCATGTACATGGGCTTTCATTATACCATTCTAAGGCTCAAACAAAAGCTTCAAAGAACGTCGTCTCTCACTGTGGGTAAGTCTCTCAGATTTACCATTCCGAATAGCAAGATAAATGATAAGAGTAAGTCGTCATGGTGATCAATCCATTCCGCACCCAAATCATTTCTCTGTATAAGGTTTAGCGAATCTCGCATTCTAACATTTGGGCATCCTCACAAGCGTTGCAGAATTTCTCTTGTCCACGAACGAAGTTCGGATAATCCATTGGTTCTGCAAGATGAACGAAACATCTATCATATCTTCACAACTCTCGGGTTTTCGTATGCTCCTAAGAAAACGTTTGCTGATCCATGTTTCCTTCTCCAAAAAGATAGTACTTGGTCCTTGTTAGTCCCGGGGTCTATGGGTTTCAGGCATACTTGGGGTAAATGTGACACGCCACTGGGTAGTGGGTGGTTCCTTCACACAAGAAACAAGTCAACTGACTAGTTGGGCATTCTTGAGCTGGCTGATTTTCTTCACAATGAGTGCATCCATCCTTGTGTTCCTCGTCGGTGTGTCCGATTTCTCCACAGATCTTGCATGCACAAGTCTTCTTCTTCGGATTATCATAGCACTTATGAATAAGTCGGGATCTTAACAGAGTGTTCTTGAATTCGTCCCAAGTTTCTGCTCCACCAAATCCTTGTATGGCATGATGCATTTTCCACCAGATTGCAGCACTTTGGGTAAAGTACTGGAGAGCGTGTTCCACTTCATACTTCCTTGAGACAAGTTGCTCCCGAGGGGGTTCTCCATGTTCTGAATCCATATCTCAGCTTCCAGCTGGGTCATTGGTCCAGGGACTACAAGTCCAACTTCAAACTCCATCTGATAGGGTTGAGGTTTTCGGGGTGAGACGGGTAAGAGAGGGAGGGAGATACACACAATACAAACAATATTTTTGAGAATAGGTTTTATTTGTGGCCGTTGGAAAACACACACCAATGACGGCTCACAATTCATCGTATCTAACGTGAGTATATAAAAGGGTTTGGACTTCTAATGGTCATATAAATATTCGAACGCTTCACGGTCTTCGAATTCTTCGGGTCTTGAGAGTCTTCAATGGGTGTAGCTCCGATTCTTCAAATGCATGGTGAAATCCTCTTTACTTTGAAGTAGAACTCCATTGATTCTTCATGAGGTCAAAGGGGTAAGGGTATTGTCTAACTATTTGAGGTGAGAGAGAACGTTTTATGAAATCAGAAAAGATGAGGAATGAAGGATGTTCTCGAAAAATAAAATTTTTGAGAGATCCTTTCCTAAGAAATTTCCAGTTTCTAGGGGTCACGTCCTACAGTCAACATGTGCTATGATACCATTTCTGTAGCGACCCGACTGAAAATGAGTCAAGCCTCTGTGTTTCTGTGCCATCCCTCGATCAGTATGCTGGCACACACAGTACATCAATGTATATATCAAAGTGCAATCACATGTAAATAGCGTAAAACTGATATATACCTTAAATATCTCAGCGGAAGCGGTCAAGGGAGTGGAGTCCCAATAAACACCAACGGCAAGTTGAGTGTAGACCGTAACCCTAAATCGTACTCTTACTCGTCGAAGAAAAATATCTGCAACATAAGACGTTGCAGCCGTGTAGGTCAGCATATTGAATATGCCGGCAAGTCACATATGAGAGGGGTAAAATATCATCTATCTCTACATGCATATTTGGCAGGTGGGGCATAAGTTTTGCATAAAGCAAATTTTATCCTACAACAAGAGGGGCTAAAAGCAAGATATTAGTACAAAAGTTGGTTGCTAACGAGATGGTTCCGCCAACCAGTTCTCGTACCCGAGTTGTCAATAATTACCCTCATCAAATATATATAATGGTGTTGAGAAATCCAGATAACTTCAGTTCCTTTGGCTCGAGTTGTCCATGACCGTGGACACGGCTAATACATTAGGTTTGAGTACTCTACAGAGTTTTGCACACGTTCCCCACAAGATTTGATCGCCTCCGAGTATGTCCTCGCACTTCAGGGTGTTTGAAGACCGGATGATCAAAACATGGTCTTTCAACGGGTCCCTCTGAATCCCTGTCGGTGCCCATCCATTCCTACCGTTCTTCTACATCTGCTAGCACAGCCTGTCCAGAGTCGCCGCGTTGTCCAACCAAGCCAGAGCCCATAATGACTTGTGGCTGTGCAGGTAAGCCTTGGGTCTTGAAAATATCCGTCCGTCTCTTTGAGCCTGGGTGAAGCTTTCCGCAGGATGTCATGGCCGTCCCCAGCATCCCGGGTCATTCACTGGGTTCTCGAGGGAGCCGATCAACCGTCCTTCACCCAGAGTTGCATTGCGTCCGAGGTCTTGAAAATCTTGTCTTAACCGGTCTTGATTATTTAATCAACCTCGCATCGCTCGTGTTATGCACTCAACCGAAATCCCGTCTACTCAAGCATAGCAATATGAAATTTGTCGTCCCGGGGCCAAGTATCGGGGTTGTTGGGTGCCTACCACATGATACTACAACCTTTACTAAAATTTCCAAGTACCTAAGCAGCATGCAAATGGGCATAGGATGGTAGAACTACGATGCATAAAACATAGGTGATAGTATGATCAAAATGACTTGCCTGGTATTACTTGATGAAGATAGTCGCTCTCATAATCCTGATAATTCTACTCGCCACACTCCGAGCAATCTATGGTAAATGACTAGCATTCAATAAACATTCATGCCGAAAAGGAAGAACCAAGAGAACATAAGAACAAAGCATGTCTTGGTACAAAATAACAACGTACTAAGGTTTAAAAAAAAAGATAGGGCCTTATGGTGTTGTAAAAGGTACGATGAAAGGGGTCAACTCAAAAGAGTCAAAGGATGATCAACTATCGCTATATAAGCTCGACTTGCATACACTATGGGAGATGATAAAAAATATTGGGAGAACAACATGAATGTTGTTTGACAAATAGTATAAGACATAAGAATTTATTTGTAGAAAGAATTTCTTGAAATGGTGCACTACAACGCAAGTTATAGCAAATTGAAGTATGAATTAAATTTGCATTAAAAAGGTCAAGAGAGGTTGAACTGAAGTACGATGGTTACGTACAAAAATATATGACATGAGTGTTTAGGGGTAAAAGGAATCAATTGAAAAGGTGGTACGATTTGCAAGATAAGATCAAATGAATGTTCGAATACAAATTTGAATCGCTCAAATTTGTAAGGTTCAAAGGTCGAAACTAATGATGCTACTGGATATAGGAGATCAATATCAGCGTGTAGAAAAAGAATTACTAGATTTGAAATAGCGGATCAAAAGATACAAATATTTGAATATAACATGGAACCGGCTTAGAACGATGTGAACACTTTTGGGCACTAATAGATAAATCTGATTTGATCAAAATTATAAGTTGAAAAGTTAAAACTAATGATACAAACGGGAAGATTACTTTGATACGAATCCGACGCAATTGAATTCCTCTAAAACGGAGCTACGGATAAAAAGATATGATCAAAAGAAGTTTGAATATGAATATAAACAAATTTCGAAATTTGAAAATTTCAAAAAGTTGATATGATAGGTTCACAGGATAGGTGGGATCAAGAGGAAACTCTACGCGTTGGTTTCATCTAATTCGAATAAACGAGTAAAAAGTTATGGCTATTTGAAAAATCAGGGCCAAGCTGTTTTACGGAAGAAAAGTGCTATGTCTAAAAGAATTCTAATACTAATGTGTAAATACGAAGGCTAAATAATATATCTAATTACTCTATCGTATACTAGTGTAGGAATACTAGTCTAGAAATAATAAACTACGGGAGTATAAAAAATACGAAGAGAAATACCTTTAGAATGCGGAGTAAGAATTAATTCCAATGAGGAGATGACTTCGAGAAATCCCGCCGAAGAGAGGAGAATATTTTTATTTAATAAATCTAGTTAAAGCAAAAGATTGATTTAACCCGAAATAGATGATTTTGGATGCTCCTATGGGTCTATATTTATAGGTGGAAGAGAGGTCTAATGGTCCATAGATAGGCAATGTGGGACTAAACATATACGTAGTGTAGGGAAATTAGAAAGAAAAGAAAAGAGTGCCGCATGGGTCAGGCTTTGGCCAACCGTGGTAAGTACCGGCCACCCGCGGCCCCCTTTTTTTTTGCGAACGAACAAGTTTTTTAAAACAAAGAAGAAAAACGTATAAATGAAAAAGAGAGAACATTTTATATATCAAATTTTTCAGAATAAATTTTTTTAAAACATGAACATATTTTCAAAACCAAAAAAATACTTGTAAAAAAATATTTTTTTGCAATAACTTTAAAATGAAAAGGAATTTGAATTTCAAATAAATTCCAGATACTTAAAATTTGAATCAAGACATAGTCTCTGATTTTGGAGGGTCATTTTCCTCCTCTCGTTTGATTTTTTTTAATCAAACGGTTTTGAAAATATTCAAACTCAAAATTGAAAAGGGATTCAAAATAGAAAATTTTGGGAAAGTCATTTTATTCCCTCTCATTTTTTTGAGAAGTTTCAAATTCCACTCAAGTTTCAGTCACTCAAACAAACAAACAATCAATCTAATAATTATATTAACATTCCAAAATTTATAATTTTGGGATGTTACACGTGCACATGGAGATAAGTGGCGAGAGCGTGTGTGACGAAGTACACCCCTGCAGGGTTATGATCTATTGCACGAATGGAGACGGAATGATTCCACGATGGTGTATTGTTGTGGTGTTAGTGGACTCGTGTGCGAGAAATCAAGTTATCAAAATTATTTAAAAATGCAAGTTGTCTAGCCACGAGTCAAATGTTGGCTTTCCGCATGAAACCCCACCATACCTTGTTGATACATTGCATGAGTAGATACTTATCCTAAAGTCTTGCTGAGTACCTTCGTACTCATGTTTGCTTAATAAAGGTTGCAGAGGTTGCTATTGACCCTAATGGAGGGTTCTTCGTAGACATCGACGACGACGAGTAGCTGGTATCCCAGCTACGATCTGGCCCACCTTATGAGTCCCAGGGATCTCAGGCTGGAGTGTTTCCTGATCCGCAGGTTGAGCTTCCAGGTCATGGAGGTAATCTCTATGAGATGTTCTATGCGGATGCCTGAGCTGTGAGGGGAAGGATAGTATGGTAGTAGCCGTACGTTCACAGTCCTGCGTGACTTGTGAAGTATGTGTATAATGTGAAATGAATTCCGGAGGCCTAGATAAATAATGTATAGGAAGCTTGTAAGCCTCTGATGAGTAGTTTCATAATTTCAGTAGTTTGCCCTTCGGTTAAGGTTGTACTGAACTATGTAAGGGTGTGTGTGAACCATGGTGTATATATAGCAGTTGCTTGTTACAATGCTGTTCGGATATTCATTTCCGCATTCCGTATGTTCAGTACATTCTTAATCCATACCTAGTATTGATATGATATTGGTCTAAGTTGTGAGTTTGTTTGTCAGGATGGTGTTCACCAGGTGGAACCGTGCCCCTGGTCATGAGCAAGGCGAGGGTAGTCAAGCGTCGCAGGAAGACCTGCCTCACCCGCCCTCTTTGGCGGAAGTGATGCTTGAGGCAGAGAGAAATAAAAGGGAGACCAACCGACTCCTAGAGCGTATTGAGCAGAATACGGCTCGTCAGCCTAGGAATGCTGCATTGTCCCTCAACGACTTTGTGAAGCTGAATCCTCCAAAGTTTCATCATTCCGTCGATCCCCTCGACGCTGATGACTGGCTGTGCAGCATCTCACGCAAGATTCGCTCTGCGAATGTGTCTGAGGCCGACAAGGTGACCTTTGCGGCGTATTTCCTGGAAGGACCCGCAAATCTATGGTGGGAGAATTTTGAAGCAATGCGTCCCGCTGAACCAGCAGCCACATGGGCAGACTTCAGTGCAGCCTTTCGTCTGCACCATATTCTAGAGAGCTTGATGGACAGAAAGAGAGAGGAGTTATGTGCCTTCACTCAGGGCAAGTTAACCGTGGATGCCTATAGCCGCGAGTTCGGTAACCTCGCCCGCTATGCAACAGAGGAGGTGTCTACTGACGCCAAGAAGCAAGCAAGGTTTCGTAAGGGTCTGAGCCCTGAGCTCCATCATGATCCGCGCCTCCATGAGTGTGTAAGCTTTCAAGCCCTGGTCAACAAGGCGATCAGTGTCGAGACTGGTCATACTGACTTTGAAACCACAAGGAAGCACTCCCGTGACTTTGGCTCGTCTTCTGGTACCCGCGTTTCCAAAACGCAGGCTATGGGTTCCGACCAGTTCTCTACCGCCAAGATACACTCCGAGGCCATCCTACGTGGCGCCTCAGACGAATCAGACCAACCCTCCAGGAAAGACTTATGGTGGTCCAGCTAGCAATGCTGCACCACATGCCAACCAAGTGATATGCTACAAGTGTGGAGAACCAGGGCACTATTCCCGTGAGTGTCCTCAAAATGTGGGTGCCAAGCAACCCGGAAAGTCCGTCGGGCAAGCCAAGTCGGGCAAATCTTACTATGTGAAGCCAACTCCTGCACGTGGTCGTGTGAACTATGTGTCAGCAGAAGAAGCTGCAGAGGATCCCGACGTCATGCTGGGTACGCTTCTTGTTAATCATCACCCAGCGTGTGTTCTCTTTGACACTGGTCTTCTCATTCCTTCATTTCAGAAAGTTATGCACAATTGCATAACATGTCTTTTTGTGATATGCCAATTCCATTGGTTGTGCAAACTCCTGGTAGTAAATGGCAAACCTCTAGGATAACCTATGACAATGAAATTCTAGTAGACATGTTAGTTTTCCTAGCCTCATTGATAGCCTTGAAATCTTCGGATATTAATATCATCTTGGGCATGGACTGGATGTCAGCTCACTATGCCAAGATTGATGCTCATTCTAGAAATGTCCAGCTTACCCATCCCTCGGGTGAGATAGTAAATGTCTCTACTCGAGTTGCCAAATGCCAACTCTATTCCTTAAATGCCAACCCTCTTCCGGAACTTGAAGACATTCCGGTAGTCCGTGACTTCCCGGATGTCTTTCCAGAGGAACTGCCAGGAATTCCACCTGACAGAGATGTAGAGTTTGTGATGGATCTTGTTCTGGGAACTGTCCCAATAGCCAGAAGACCATATAAGATGGCACCCCTGGAGCTAGCCAAACTTAACAAGCAATTAGATGAGGCCTTGAACAAAGGTTTCATTCATCCTAGCTCTTCTCCTTGGGCTTGCCCCGTCCTCTTCGTCAAGAAGAAAGACGGAACGGATCGGATGGTTGTAGATTACCGACCAGTTAATCTGGTCACCATAAAGAACAAGTATCCGTTCCCAGGATCAACGACTTGTAAGATCAACTCGCTGGATCCTCAGTCTTCTCCAAAATGGATTTGAGGTTGGGATACCATCAAATCAAGATCAAGAACGGGGACATTCCAAAAACGGCTTTTGTTACTCGATATGGCCAATACGAGTACACCGTCATGTCCTTCGGTTTAACCAATGCCCCAGCCACCTTCTCTCGGCTGATGAATTCAATCTTCATGGAGTATTTGGATAAATTCGTAATGGTATACCTCGATGATATTCTCATCTACTCGAATAACGAACAAGAACATGCCGAGCATCTAAGGCTGGTATTGATGAAACTTCGAGAGCATCGCCTTTATGCGAAGTTTTCAAAATGTGAATTCTGGTTACCAGAAGTGACCTATCTAGGTCACGTAATCTGTGGTAAGGGTATTGCTGTCAATCCCGAGAGAGTTCAAGCTGTCCTTGATTGGACTCAACCTGAATCGGTTAAGCAAGTTAGGAGGTTTCTTGGTCTAGCGAGCTATTGTCGCCACTTTGTCGAGAATTTCTCCAAGGTTGCAAAACCTCTAACTGAACTCCTCAAGAAGGATAAAAATTTTGAGTGGACACCACAGTGTGAGCATAGTTTTCACGAACTGAAAAGACGCCTGACTTCTGCACCTGTGTTGCTACCACCAAATTTTTCTAAGGACTTTGTTATCTATTGCGACACCTCGCGACAGGATTAGGTTGCATTCTCATGCAAGATCTTCATGTGATCGCATATGCATCTCGACAGTTGCGTCCACATTAGGATAATTATCCCACACATGACCTTGAGCTTGCAGCTGTGGTCCATTCACAAAAAACCTGGCGACATTACCTTTTTGGTAATCGTTGCGAAATATTCACTGATCACCAATGTCTGAAATATATCTTCACCCAGCCGGTTTTGAATCTCAGGCAAAGACGGTGGGTTGAGTTGATCTCGGATTACGACTTAGGGATAACTTACACCCCGGGGAAGGCCAATGTTATGGCCGATGCACTAAGTCGTAAATCTTATTGTAACAATTTGATGCTACAACAAGGTCAACCACATCTCTATGAGGACTTTCGGAAGTTAAATCTTCATATTGTTCCTCAAGGATTCCTTTCTACCCTGGTGGCGAAGCCTACTCTTAGGGATCAAATCATAGCCGTGCAGGCCTATGATAAGGGTATATCCCGGATCAAGGAGAATATCGCTAGCAGCAACGCTAGGGATTTCTCCATCAATGAGAAAGGTGTTGTGTTCTTCAGAACCGTTTAGTGGTACCCAAGAGCAAACGTCTGCGGCAATTGATCCTTAAGGAGGCTCATCATTCTGCTCTCACCATTCATCCCGGTAGTACTAAGATGTATCAGGACCTACGCCAGAGGTTTTGGTGGACTAGGATGAAGAGAGAAATTGCTGAGTTCGTTGCTAACTGCGACGTTTGTCGTCGAGTTAAGGCAGAACATCAAAGGCCTCCTGGCACCCTTCAACCTCTAGCTATTCCTGAATGAAATGGGATAAAGTTAGTATGGATTTCATTACCGGATTTCCCAAGACCAAGAAAGGAAATAATGCTATCTTTGTGGTCATTGACCGTCTTTCCAAAGGGGCTCATTTTCTTCCCGTTCATGAGAGTATAACAGCTACCCAGCTAGCAGAATTATATGTCTCTCGAATAGTGTCTCTTCATGGTGTTCCCCTGGAGATTAACTCGGACCGTGGGGGTATCTTTACTTCTCGCTTCTGGGAAAGTTTTCAGAATTCCATGGGACTCACTTATCTTTTAGCACTGCTTTCCATCCCCAATCAAGTGGTCAAGTAGAAAGAGTGAATCAAATCCTAGAAGATATGCTCCGAGCTTGTGTTATATCGTTCGGTATGAATTGGGAGAAGTGCCTTCCATTCACTGAATTTGCTTATAACAATAGTTACCAATCAAGCTTGGGCAAAGCTCCTTTTGAAGTTCTCTATGGACGAAGATGTCGAACACCTCTTAATTGGTCAGAAACCGGAGAGAGGTAACTCTTTGGCCCGGATATGATCCAGGATGCAGAAGAGCAGTTTCGCATTATTCGTGAAAAGTTGAAAGCAGCCCAGTCTCGTCAAAAGAGCCAATATGATCGTCATCATAAGGCTGTGACCTTTGAAGTTGACGAGAAGGCTTACCTTCGGGTTACACCTTTGAAGGGTACCCATCGATTCGGTATCAAGGGCAAGTTGGCTCCTCGTTACATTGGTCCTTTTCGCATTCTTGCCAAACGAGGAGAAGTTGCCTACCAGTTGGAACTTCCTCCGCATCTTTCCAAGGTTCATGATGTCTTCCACGTCTCGCAACTCAGGCGTTGCTTTTCGGATCCTATCCGTGAAGTGGAGCACGAAACGCTTGATCTCCAAGATAACCTTTCATACCGAGAATACCCCCTGCGTATTCTTGATCAATCTGAGCGTACCACTCGACGTAGAAACCTCAAGTTTCTTAAAGTTCAATGGTCAAATTATTCTGAAAAGGAGGCAACTTGGGAAAGAGAGGATCGTCTCCGACTTGAGTATCCTGCGTTATTCCCGACGACTTCTAAATCTCGAGACGAGATTCTTTTGAGTGGGGGTGAGTTGTCACATCCCTGACACCTTAAGCAAGTTAGCCTTGTGCTCGAGACGAGATTCTTTGCATTGCATCTAAGAAATTTTCAACAAGAACAAAGAAAGTGGTGAAGGAAAACTCAAAACCCTAGCCACTTCATTAAATAAAGGAAATGTCAAACTAGTTAAAATCAATGAACCCAAAATGGCCTCAAGAAAAGTTCAAACTTTCTGATAAATCATGAATGTAACTGGGCAATGAAGAAAACCATTTTCTTGACACTTTAAGCATTTTAAATAAATGCAAAAAGCTACTGGTTTCAAGTTTTAAATTTGAAATCAGAAACTTTAAACTTTCAAAAATATTGAAAACTTTGGGAATGATTGGAAATATACCAACAATTATTCTGGTGTGTTTAAAATAATTTTTACAAACTATTTGGGAGCTGAAATAAATAGCAATTTATTGAAATAGCCAAAACAGAAACAAATCAAAAAAATAATGAGAAAACCCTTACCTGTCGCCTGAGGAGGCCCAGCCCACCAGGGGCAGGGTCGTCTTCTTCCTCTGCCTTCTGGCAGAGGGGAGATCGCACACGGCGGCCCCCTCCACCTCCTGCTTCGCCGTGGCAAGCTCCAGAGCCCCTTAGGACAGCGCGACAACGGGGTTATCCCCCCCCCGAGGCCGTCCCTACCCATTCCCAGCGCCAGTTCCCCCCCTCCTCACGGATCGCTCCTCCCCCCATCTACCGCCATTGCCACGAGCTTGAGCTCGAGCCGCCGCGCCTCTAGCCATAGGAACCTCCCTCCGAGTAGTCCAGCAGCTTCGCCTCGTCGAGCTGGTTCTCTCTGCAACGGCCGAAGTCTCCCCGAGCTCTGCAACGCCCCCAACACCATCGTCTTCAACCTTCGGTCGCCGGCAAATCGACGGTGGAACGCCGGCAACAGCCCTTCCCCGAGCCGTCTACGCGCTGCTTTGCATTCCCCGTGAGCATGCGGTCATTTGCCCTCTCTTCCCCCTCGGATCCAAGCCCCTAGCCACTGGACCATCGAACCCGTACTCCGGCCGCCGCCCCAGCTCGTCGCCGGCTTACTCCGGCCGCCTATAGCCCTCCTTGAGGCTAGCAATGGATGTGGTCGAGCCTGGAGATCACTCCAGTGCTCTCAGCTCTCTTTTCTGAGCACCACAGCACGTTCCAGCATGTCTCCGGCGAGGTTCTGCCGCGGATTTGGTCGCCACCGGCCAGGCTCCAGCGAGGGCCGACGTGGCTAATCTAATCCAGTAGTTTAGAGGCTTAATCTCTCGCTGACAGTGGGCCCAAGGCCAAGTCAACTCAGTTAAGGGGCTGGTCAGCGCGGGATTAACCCAGAGAGGATGACCAGTGGGTCCCCCCTGTCAGGTTTGACCTGAATAGGTCAGCTGACCTGCTGATGTCAGGCTGACGCAATAAAGAGATTTTCCAGTATAAGAATAATTCCAGAAATGTTTAAAACTTCAAAAATTCATAGAAATTAATCTGTAACTCCAATGAAAATAATTTATATATGAAAAAGTATCAGAAAAATTCAAGGAATCTGAATATGCTATTTTCAATCATGCTTGAAAAAGTTACAGAACCCAAACATGTAGATTAATGAATAAGTCAATTCTTATAAATATTTCATAAATGGAATATGGAAAATATTTAAATTTCTTTATGAATGACATGATCACACACTGTTCTAATTACAAACCAGCAACTTAACATGTCATCCCATGCATGTTAACATCAAGTTGATCTGAGCATCAGGTCGAATCAATTAAAACGGTATCCGAGAATACCTCGTTTGAAGTGTTATTTGAATGTGATTCAAATCAACTTCAAACCTAATACATGTTGATTATAATAGTATATCACCTTGCATTCTCATGCCATGCTCATGCATCATCTTGATTGCATATGTTTGATATTGATTTTTGTCATTCCCTTCGGTAGGCTCCGCTCCCCCGGATTCCACAGAATATCCGTCTGACGGATATTGTCCCTCCTCTGAGCAACAAGGCAAGCAACCATTTTGATCATCCCGATAAATCCCATGTTCTTGCTCCTGCTCTTACTTATTGCATTAGGATCAAATGCTTCAACTGCTTTTGCCACGATAGTTGAACCCACTTGCTTTGCATGACCTATCCTTGTCACAGTAAATAGCCGAACCTTGCAACCTAGCATACCTAGTAGTTGCTTGAGCCATGATGTGTCTTATCCTGCTATGCGTGCCATGCTTAGAGTTGTGTATGGTCTGTCATCTGGGAGATGAACAAAATTGTGAGAATGTGTTCGGTAAGCAAAGGTTGTGTGTTGAACTTGATTTTGTAAAGGTACCGGTGAAAGGATGTGTAGGAGTACATGGCGGGTTGTTTCATTGGAACCGTCTTTAGGAACTGAGTTCCATGTATGTAATCCAAGACTAGATACTACCACACGTTGGGATACTTAATTGACCGTCTCGACTTATTAATCGGTTAGTACTCGGTCCAGGAGTTGCAAGGAGTTTCTGGTGTTTATAGTCATGCTGGAGGCCGTGCATAGTGCTGGCCTGAGAGGTGGGCTATGATGCGGTAGGCAGTGGCACGGTGTACCAAGTGTCACCCGGATGGTGGGCTTGGGAACCCTGCGCACATCGTTTGAGGCCGTGGCGGAAACCTCGGCCGGACTTCCGTACGGGTTACTCTCAGATAGGCGATAAACTTGGACTAGGTACTAGTGTGGTTAACGGTCGTGGCCGACTCCCTCGCTGGGCTTCCGCTTGAAGGTTGCCGAGGTGCATGACGTGAAAATGACGATAAGTGGCGAGAGCGTGTGTGACGAAGTACACCCTTGCAGGGTTATGATCTATTCGAATAGCCGCGTCCGTGGATATGGACTACATGGAGACATATGTTGTTCATAGATAACTTCAACGGCTACTCATAAAATTGTCAAGATAAGCGTGAGTGTCATGGACGGCAATTCCGAATGGAGATGGAATGATTCCATGATGGTGTATTGTTGTGGTGTTAGTGGACTCGTGTGCGAGAAATGAAGTTGTCAAAATTATTTAAAAATGCAAGTTGTCTAGCCACGAGTCAAATGCTGGCTTTCCGCATGAAACCCCACCATACCTTGTTGATACATTGCATGAGTAGTTAGTTATCCTAAAGTCTTGCCCAGTACCTTCGTACTCATGTTTGCTTAATAATTGTTGCAGAGGTTGCTAATGACCCTAATGGAGGGTTCTTCGTAGACAACGACGACGACGAGTAGCTGGTATCCCAGCTACGATCTGGCACTACGTTGGGTCTGTAGTATAGTCAGGCCATGTGCCTTCTAGTTGCACCTCTCTGTACTCAGACAGTTTTAAACTTTTCCGCTGGCTTGTAACTGAATGACTGCTATTATGGGTCGTGAGACCCTTAATGTGTAATATTATGTGTGTGGCTCTTCCGAGCCTCTTAAATAAAGCTTGTATGTTTATGGTTATGTTGTGATGCCATCGATGTATCTATACATATCGGTATGCCATGCGTACGTGTGTAGTACTTGATATGTATGGGGTTCGATTACCTAGTCGTGAACTTTAGTAGCACTCCTTACAAGGAAATGCCCCTTTGTGATCCAACGAGCCTTGGTAGTTCGCTACTGCTTCGGACACATTGGTTGACCTTCTTAGCTGCTGTGTCTGTCCCCTTTGGGGAAATTTCACGCGATGTGATGGAGTCCTTGTAGCTTGCTACGACTCGTCTACACTCGCTGGTGACCGACACCTGCGTTGCTGGGTCATGTATGCCTGTCCTTGTGCGGTACTGCCACTTTGGCTTGTGACTAGACTTGTCGATCCGGGTTCTTTGACATTGGAATGCTAGCGACACTATTGCATACGTGAGTCAAAAGACGCAAACGGTCCCGGCTAAGGTAAGGCTGCAGCCGCGGAGTTAACCATGCGTGAGACAGCAAAGAGATGCGATGTGTTACAGGCTAGATTCCTATGACTTAGGATCGGGGTCCCGACATTGTGGATTTGTGATCATATTATCTATGATATATATTTGATTCTTTGCTGATTTCTTATATGCATGATTTGATATCCTTGTAAGTCTCTCCGAGTCTTGGGTTTTGTTTGGCCAACTAGATCTACGATTCTTGCAACGGGAGAAGTTCTTGGTTTTGGGTTCTTACTGTGTGGTGACCTTTCCCAGTGACAGTAGGGGCAGCAAGGCACACATCGTGTAGTTTCCACCAAGGGTA
Source organism: Hordeum vulgare subsp. vulgare (assembly GCF_904849725.1). NCBI lineage: Eukaryota > Viridiplantae > Streptophyta > Magnoliopsida > Poales > Poaceae > Hordeum > Hordeum vulgare. Next base: position 77,539,721 of record NC_058523.1, on the reverse strand, counting down.
ACAAGGTCAGCTCTGTCGTAGATATGAGATTGTCCATCCACATCATGTCATCTTACTTAAGGCGTTACTCTGTTCTTTTTGACTTAATACACTAGATGCATGCTGGATAGCGGTCGACATGTGGAGTAATGGTAGTAGATGCACAAATAATCGATCTACTTGTTTTGGACGTGATGCCTATAGATATAATCATTCCATAGATGACGTCACGACTTTGCGCGGTTCTAGCAATTGCTCGACAGTAATTTGTTCACCCATCGTCTATTTGCTTTCCTGAGAGAAGCCACTAGTAAACACTACGACCCCCGGGTCTATTCACACCTATCGTTACCACTTTTGCTTTTAATTTTCTTTGTTACTTTGTTGTCTTCAGTTCTCACTTGGCGAACAATCTATAAGGGATTGACAACCCCTTCATAGCGTTGGGAGCAAGCTTTTTGTGTTTGTGCAGGCTTTTATGATACTCCTTCACTAGATCAATACCTTGGTTCTCAAACTGTGGGAAGGATATTTGCCTAGGAAGTCCGATAAGGCGTAGCCGTAGCAGAAGCATTCCTGGTGCCGTCGACACGCTTATTTCTGGCAACATTGGAAGGTCTTTTGTTGCAGTAGCAGAAGTATTTCTAGCGTCGTTGCCGGGGAAGGAGAGATCTATCCAAGTAGGTCTCACAAACTCATCTCTTGCATTTACTTTTTTGCCAGTTGCCTCTCGTTTTCCTCTCCCCCACTTCACATTTGCCATTTTCATTTGCCTTTTTTCCTTTGCCATTTTCTTTTGCCTTTTCCATTTTCTTTTGCCGGTTTTCTTGCTTGCTTGTGTGCTTGTTTGTTTGTTGAAGTCATCCTGGCTGAAAACACCAAACTTTGCGACTTCTCGAGTACCAATAATAATGATTTTATTAGTACTCCGATTGCTCCCGCCACTAGTGCGGAATCGTATGAAATCAACGCAGCTTTGCAGAATCTTGTTATGAAAGAGCACTTCTCTGGCCTTCCTAGTGAAGATTTCGCATCCCATCTCAATAGCTTCATTGATCTTTGTGATATGCAAAAGAAAAGCGATGTGGATAATGACGTGATTAAGTTGAAACTTTTTCCTTTCTCATTGCGAGATCGCGCAAAAACTTGGTTTTCTTCTTTGCCTAAAAATAGTATCGATTTTTGGGATAAGTGCAAAGATGCTTACATATCCAAGTATTTTCCGCCGGCTAAGATCATCTCCTTACGTAACCATAACATGAATTTGAAGCAACTTGATCACGAACAAGTTGCACAATGTTGGGAGAGGATGAAGCTTATGATTAGAAATTGTCCCGCTCTTGGCTTAAGTTTGTGGATGATTATACAAATCTTTTAAGGTGGTTTGAATCTCGCAATATCTTGGACTCCGCCTCCGGTGGAACGTTCATGGAAATCACGTTAGGAGATGCTACAAAACTCCTACACAATATCATGACCAACTACTCTTAGTGGCACACTAAAAGGTCGCCTAATAGCAAAAAGGTACACGCTATAGAAGAGATTAACTCGCTTGGTGCTAAGATGGACGAGTTGATGAATTTGGTTTCTAGTAGAAACGCTACTGTAGATCCTAATGACATGCCACTATCTTCCTTGATTGAAAGTAGCAACGCTAGTTTGGACATGAATTTTGTTGGTAGGAACAATTTTGGCAACAACAATGCTTTTAGAGGAAACTATGTTCCGAGGCCTTTTCCTAGTAACTCCTCTAACAATTATGGCAATTCCTACAACAACACTTATGGAAATCACAACAAATTACCCTCTGATTTAGAGAGTAATATCAAAGAGTTCATCAACTCTCAAAAGATTTTCAATGCGTCCATAGAGGAAAAACTACTCAAAATTGACGATTTGGCTAAGAGCGTTGATAGGATGTCTTGTGATATTGATGCTTTGAAACTTAGATGCGCTCCTCCCGAGGTCAACTTGGATAAAACTTTGAAATCTATGAGTGTCTCCATGAATGAGAGCAAAGAAAGAACCGCCCAAATTCACGCTAGGCATGAATGGTTTAAAAGGGTGCGTTCCAGTGATGCAAATCATGAAGATCTTAAAGTGCTTGGTGTGTCTCCTCTTGAATCTTTGTTTTCGCGTGTCAAACCTATTTATGGAGGGGCTGGATATGAATCCACTTTGGTTGAAAAACTCCCCAATGATTTGGAGTCCACCCATCTTGATGATAAAGGTGTGGAGAGTGGAGTAGAAGAAATCAAAATTTTGGGTATTAATGAAACTCCCACTTTGGATTTCAAGGAATTCAATTATGATAATTGCTCCTTGTTTGAATGCATTTCTTTGATGCAATCCATTGCAAACTCTCCACACGCTTATAGCCAACGCAAAGCCTTTACCGCGCATATCATAGATGCTATGATGAAATCTCTTCAAGAAAAGCTTCAACTAGGAGTCTCTATACCTAGAAAACTTCATGATGAGTGGGAACCTACTATCAAAATCAAGATAAAAAACTATGAGTGCAATGCTTTCTGTGATTTGGGTGCTAGTGTTTCCTCGATTCCAAAGTCTTTATGTGATATTCTTGGTTTTCATGAGATTGAAGAGTGTTCTCTTAATTTGCATCTTGCGGATTCTACTGTCAAGAAACCCATGGGAAGGATCGATGATGTTCTTATTGTTGCAAATAAGAACTATGTACCCGTGGATTTCATTGTACTTGACATAGATTGCAATCCTTCATGTCCCATTATTCTTGGTAGACCTTTCCTAAGGACTATTGGTGCTATCATCGATATGAAGGAAGGGAATATTATATTTCAATTTCCTTTAAAGAAGGGCATGGAGAACTTTCCTAGAAAAAAACTGATATTGCCTTATGAATCTATGATGAGGGCTACTTATGGTTTGAGCACCACAGATGGCTATACGTTATTCCATCACCTTTTGCCTAGCTAAGGGCGTTAAACAAAAGCGCTTGTTCGGAGGCAAACCAACGAATCTATCATTTCACTTTCTGTTATGTGTTTTCCACACTTTCATAATTCGGTTATGATTGTGTTCTTTGTGTTTGTTTTTGCGTTTGTGCCAAGCAAAACCGTTATGATTAGTCTTGGGCATGATCGTTTGGTCATGCTGGAAAAGACAGAAACTTTCTGCTCATGAAAAGAATTTTCGTTTTTTTTCTGTAAGAGATTTTGAGTTGATTCCTTTTGCTGCTGATTTCTACACAAATTCTTCAGACTGCCGTAATTTTTCAGAATTTGTGAAGTACCATAAGTATACAAAATATACAGATTGCTACAGACTGGTCTGCTGTTAACTGATTCTATTTTTGGTTGTGTTGGTTGCTTATTTTGATGAAACTATGGATAGTATCGGGGGGTATTAGACATGGAAGATTGAAAATACAGTAACCCAACATCAGCATAAGTAGAATTTAAGTTTGCTACAATACCTAAGGAAGTGGTGGTTTGCTTTCTCATACTATTGTTTTCACGAGTTTATGTTTAAGTTTCGTGTTCTGAAGTTTTCAAGTTTTCGGTCAAGTTCTTATGGACAAAGAAATAAAGAGTGGCAAGAGCTCAAGCTTTGGGATTCCCAAGGCAACCCAAGAGATTCACAGATGTCGTAAAATCCTAAGCTTGGGGATGCCCCGGGAAGGCATCCCATCTCTCGTCTTCAATGCATCGGTAATGTTACTTGGGGATATATTTTTATTCAGCACATGTTATGTGTTTTTGCTTGGAGCGTCTTGTATCGTAGGAGTCTTTTATTTTTGTTGTGTCACAATCATCCTTGCTGCACACCTAGAGAGAGAGACATGCACTCTCCGTTATTTTGTCGAGCTTCACTTATATCTTTCGGTATGCAATTCAGCTCACATGTGCTTCACTTATATCTTTTGAGCTAGATACTTTTGGTCTATTTGCTTCAATTATATATTTTAGAGCACAGCGGTGCATGTCTTGGTAGTTGATCTATGCTTTTAAAGTACTCTCAAAAGGGGTAGTTATACAAAGGGATAGGAAAACTTCCACCTTCATGTGCATTGCATAGTTAGAGAAGTTTGATTCCTCTCAATTAGTTTTGAGTTCTGGTTTTGGTAATATTGAAGTTATGCTAGTAAGGTGTTGTGGATCTAGAAATACTTGTTTTGAAGTTAGTCATTCCCGTAGCATGCACGCATGGTGAACTGCTATGTGAGGAAATATGAGCATGATTAGTCTATTGATTGTCATCCTTTGCGTGGCGGTCGGGATCGTGCGATGGTTTATACCTACCAACCCCTCCCCTAGGAGTATGCGTTGAATGCTTTTCTTTGATTACTAATAAAATTTTTGCAACAAGTATATGAGTTCTTCATGACTAATGTTGAGTCCATGGTTTAGATGCACTTTCACCTTCCACCATCAGTATCTTCTTAGTCCCGTGCAACTTTCGCCGGTGCACAAAACCCACCATTAGCCTCCCTCAAAACAGCCACCATACCTACCTACTATAGCTTTTTCAAAGTCATTCCGAGATATATTGCCATGAAACTACCACCATGACATGTGCCACCATGTCTACATTGCCATTGCATGATCATAAGATAGCTAGCATGATGTTTCCATTAATGTCTATGCCATGCTAGATCATTGTCATGGTACACTACCGAAGGCATTCCATATAGAGTCATCGTTGCTCTGAGTTTTGAGTTGAAAGTGTGATGATCATCATTGATGGAGCATTGTCCCTTGTGAGGAAATAAAAGAGGACAAAGAAGCCCACCAAAAAAAAAGAGGCCAAAGAAGCCCACCAAAAAAATAAAAACAAATGAGAGAAAAAGAGAGAAGGGACAATGTTACCACTTTTCCACACTTGTGCATATTACGCACCATAATCTTCATGATTGAGAGTCTCTCGTTTTGTCGCCACCATATAGCTAGTGGGAAATTTTCATTATATAACTTGGCTTGTATATTACAATGACAGGATTCCTCAAAATTGCCTTGGGTCTTCGTGAGCAAGGAAGTTGGATGCACACCCACTAGTTTTCTTTAACAGCTTTCACATACTCTTAGCTCTAGTGCATCATTTGTATGGCAATCCCTACTCATTCACAGTGATATCTATTGATGAGCATCTCCATAGCTCATTGATATGCCTAGTTAATGTGACCATCTTCTCCTTGTTTTGTCTTGCAACCTCCACCACACTGCACACCATCTATAGTGCTATAACCATGGCTCACGCTCATGTATTGCGTGAGAGTTGAAAAGGTTTGAGAAAGTAAAGGTGTGAAACAATTACTTGGACAATACCGGGGTTGTGCATGATTTAAATTCGTTGTGCAATGATGATAGAGCAGAGCCAGACTATATGCCTTTGTAGGATAATTTTCTTTTGGCCTTGTTATTTTGAAAGTTCATGATTACCTTGCTAGTTTGCTTGTATTATTATTGTTTCCACGTCAATAGCAAACTATTGTTTTGAATCTAATGAATGTGAACATTCACGTCACATAAGAGGAGTTACAAAGGACATCTACGCTATGTAGCATGAAAGCATCAAAAAATCATTCTTTATCACTTCCCTACTCGAGGACGAGCAGGAGTTAAGCTTGGGGATGCTTGATACGTCTCAAACGTATCTATAACTTTTGATGGTTTCATGCTGTGATGTTGTCATCTTTGGATGTTTTATGTACCTTTTATATCTTTTTTGGGATTAACTTCTTAATTCAGTGCCAAGTGCCAGTTCCTGTTTTTTCTATGTTTTTGGCTCTTTTGAGATCTGATTTTGGAACGGAGTCCAAACGGAATAAAATCCCTGAAATGATTTTTTCCCGAACGGAAGAAGATCAGGGGGCTTGTGGGCCAAGCCAGGAGGGCTAGAGGGAGCCCACAAGCTCCAACTCCGCCACCAGGGGGCAGGCGGCGGTGGGCAGGCTTGTGGCCTCCTTGGCGCCCCCTGACCTAGATCTTGCGCCTATATATTCCCTTAAAATCAGAAAAAATTCACGGAATCCATGAAAATACTTTTTCGCTGACGCAAGCTTCCGTTTCCGTGAGATCTCATCTGGAGACCCTTCCCGGTGCCTTGCCGGAGGGGACTTTGGAGTTGGAGGGCTTCTACAGCAACATCATCGCCCCTCCAATGACTCGTGAGTAGTTCACTTCAGATCTACGGGTCCGTAGTTAGTAGCTAGATGGCTTCTTCTCTCTCTTGGATCTTCAATACAAAGTTCTCCATGATCTTCATGGAGATCTATCCGATGTAATCTTCTTTGGCGGTGTGTTTGTCGAGATCCGATGAATTGTGGATTTGTGATCAGATTATCTATGATATATATTTGAGTCTTTGCTGATTTCTTATATGCATGATTTGATATCCTTGTAAGTCTCTCCGAGTCTTGGGTTTTGTTTGGCCAACAAGATCTATGATTCTTGCAATGGGAGAAGTTCTTGGTTTTCGGTTCTTACCGTGTGGTGACGTTTCCCAGTGATAGTAGGGGTAGCAAGGCACATATCGTGTCGTTGCCATCAAGGGTAACAAGGTGGGCTCTGTCGTAGATATGAGATTATCCATCTACATCATGTCATCTTGCTTAAGGCGTTACTCTTTTCTTTTGGACATAATACACTAGATGCATGCTGGATAGCGGTCGACATGTGTAGTAATAGTAGTAGATGCAGAAAGTATCGGCCTACTTGTTTTGGACGTGATGCCTATAGATATAATCATTGCCATAGATTACATCACGACTTTGCGCGGTTCTATCAATTGCTCGACAGTAATTTGTTCACCCACTGTCTATTTGCTTTCGTGAGAGAAGCCACTAGTAAACACTACGGCCCCCGGGTCTATTGACACCTATCGTTTCCACTTTTGCTTTTACTTTTCTTTGTTAGTTTGTTGCTTTCAGTTCTCACTTGGCGAACAATCTATAAGGGATTGACAACCCCTTCATAGCGTTCAGAGCAAGCTTTTGTGTTTGTGCAGGCTCTTATGATACTCCTTCACTGGATCGATACCTTGGTTCTCAAACTGAGGGAAATACTTACCACCGCTGCGCTACAACACCCTTTCCGCTTCGAGGGAACACCAACGCAAGGCTCCAAGGCCACGGGGGAAATCCTTTTCATATTTGCCTAGGAAGTCCCTTAAGGCGTAGCCGTAGGAGAAGGATTCCTAGTGCCATCGACACGCTTATTTCTGGCGCCATTGGAAGGTCTTTTGTTGCAGTAGCAGAGAGTAGGGTTCTTTTTTCTCCTCTTCTATGCTCTGGTGAAGAATCTTGATTTAATAATTTTTATTCTACTCCTCTTTTCACTCAAAAAATTTAGGTTCACGCTGATATCTTTGGAATCTATATGATGTCGATGTGACGGAGTTCTGTCTTGGTGCCTCCTGCTGTGTTGATTTTATTCCGGGGAGTTGAGCTCCAGGGGATTCTTGAGCACATCGTTATCATTCAGAATTCTTAATATCTCAGGACGGAGGATGTTCAAAATTGCTTCAATACTGGTAGTGGCGAGATAACCTTGACATGTCTAGTACTCGTGCAGAGAGTTTGGGGGTACTGCCATATTTGGTATCGTTGTGATTACGAGGATCTGAGATAGATGAGTTTCTGAGGTCTCTCGTTATGTGTTGACAGATGTGATACACTGGATGGGTAGTGTTATTGCTACGAGTTGAGTGATGGATTTTACTCCTTGTATCCATGGACCCGATTGCATGACCAGAAAGTTTCTGAAGTTCTTAGTTGGGAATTCAAGTAGTTACTTATAGGACAATCTTCCAACAGATGCATGATGTGACGTTGGGGTCCGAAACCTAGTGGATTCGTTTGTTCACGATCGTCTTATAGTGGTTCTCATTGTGTCTTCACACTAGTAGAAAAGTGAGCTTTGGTCCACTTGATGAAATCCCATTAGTCCCGGTTCACTCACGAACCGGGACCCATGTGGGCATAGGTCCCGGTTCGTGAGGCCAGGGCACCGGCCGGGCCTCGTGGGCCATTTGTCCCGGTTCATTTGTCACCTTCGGTCCCGGTTCGAGACATGAACCGGGACCAATGTGCCTCGCTCCTGGCCCGCAACCAGTTTTCCCTGTTTGTGGGTGGAACCGGGACCTCATGTTGTCCTTTGGTCTCGGTTCCAGCCACAAACCGGGACCAACGGTTGGCCTACATATACCTCCGCGGGCAGAGCAGTGCACAGCTCTGTTTTTTCTGCCAGCCGTGGGAGAGCTTTGTCGTGCTCTAGCGCACCTCCTATGCACATGAAGTGTTCAATGAAATGCCCCTGCCACACTTAAGCTTTCTCCTTTTGAAGCTCCTTGTCCAAGCTCCATTTTCATCGAGATTTGTGTAGTTTTCAATACACTTTATTATATATCGCACGCAGATGAACCGTCAATGGATGTACGTTGACCGACGCACCTCCGAGTATATTAATGGGTTGCATAATTCTCTCGAAGCGGCTAAGGCAAACAAGCGGACTGGTTTTATGCATTGTCCATGTATTGTCTGTGGGAATACGATGGAATTCTCCGATTATAAAACCCTTCACTTCCACCTGCTTCAGAAGGGTTCTATGCCACACTATAATGTTTGGACCAAGCACGGAGAAAGAGGGGTTATGATGGAAACAACATAGAAGAAGAGGATGATGACAACTACCCGCCCCCTGAATACTGTGATGCTGCAATGGGGGAAGCTGAAGATCAAGAGGAACCAGACGATGTCCCCGATGATGATCTTCGTTGGGTCATTGTTGATGCACATATAGAATGCGAAAGTGAAAGGGAGAAGTTGAAGTTCGATTGCATGTTAGAGGATCATCAAAAAGGGTTGTATCCAAATTGCAAAGATGACAACACAAAGCTCGGTACCACACTGGAATTGCTGCAATGGAAGGCAAACAATGGTGTATCTGACAAGGAATTTAGTTCGCTACTGAAATTAATGAAGAAGAAGCTTCCAAAGGATAACGAATTGCCCGACAGTATGTACGAAGCGAAGAAGGTCTATGCCCTCTAGGATTGGAGGTGCAGAAGATACATGCAAGCCCTAATGACTGCATCCTCTACCGCGGTGCGTACGAGGATTTGAACGCATGCCCGGTATGCGGCGCATTGCGGTACAAGATCAGAAGAGATGACCCTGGTGATGTTGAGGGCCAACGCACCGGGAAGATGGTTCCTTTCAAGGTGATGTGGTATGCTCCTATAATACCACGGTTGAAACGTTTGTTCAGAAACAAAAAGCATATCGAGTTGATGCAATGGCACATAAAAGACCGTAAGAAAGACGAGAAGCTGAGAGCACCCGCTGATGGGTCGTAGTGGAGAAAGATCGAGAGAAAGTGGAGCGAGTTTACACGTGACCCAAGGAACGTATGGTTTGGTTTAAGTGCAGATGGCGTTAATCATTTTCGGGAGCAGAGCAGCAAGCATATCACATGGCCTATGACTCTATGTATGTATAACCTTCTCCTTGGTTGTGCATGAAGCGGAAGTTCATTATGATGCCATTTCTCATCCAAGGCCCTAGGCAACTCGGCAATGACATTGATGTGTACCTAAGGCCATTAGTTGATGAAATTTTACAGCTATGGAATGGAAATGGTGTACGTGTGTGGGATGAGAACGAACAAGAGGAATTTGACCTACATGCGTTGCTGTTTGCAACCATCGACGATTGGCCTGCTCTTAGTAACCTTTCAGGACACACAAACAAGGGATATAACACATGCACACACCGTTTAGATGACACCGACATTATATATTTGGACAAATGCAGGAGGAATGTGTACATGGGACAACATCGATTTCTTCTGACCAACCATCAATGTCGAAAGAAAGGAAAGAATGTCAAAGGTGAGTCAGATCACTGGAAGAAGCCCGCCCTCCGTACTGGTGATCACATACTTGATATGGTCAATGATTTACAAGTAATCTTTGGAAAGGGTCCTGGCGGACTATCTGTTCCGAATGATGATGCGGGACACGCACCCATGTGGAAGAAGAAATCTATATTTTGGGACTTACCCTATTGGAAAGACCTAGAGGTCGGCTCTGCAATCGACGTGATGCACGTGACGAAGAATCTTTGCGTGAACCTGCTAGGCTTCTTGGGAGTGTATGGGAACACAAAAGATACACCGAAGGCACGGGAGGAACATCAACGTGGGCATGAAAAAGGAAATCTTCTTTGAATGCATGCTTAGTATGAAGGTCCTGCCAGCTACACTCTTAGCAAAGAAGTGAAGGAAATCTTCTTTGAATGCATGCTCAGTATGAAGGTCCCGTCTGGCTTCTCGTCTAATATAAAGTGAATAATAAATATGGCAGAGAAAAAGTTCTAGAACCTAAAGTCTCATGACTGCAACATGATTATGACACAACGGCTTCCTGTTGCATTGAGGGGGCTTCTACCGGAAAACGTTCGATTAGCCATTGTGAAGATATGTCCATTCCTCAATGCAATCTCTCAGAAGGTGATTGATCCAGTAATCTCGCCAAGGTTAAGGAGTGATTTGGTGCAATGTCTTGTTAGTTTCGAGCTGGTGTTCCCACCATCCTTCTTCAATATCATGACGCACGTCCTAGTTCATCTAGTCGACGAGATTGTCATTCTCGGACCTGTATTTCTACAAAATATGTTCCCCTTTGAGAGGTTCATGGGAGTCTTAAAGAAATATGTTCATAACCGTGCTAATCCAAAAGGAAGCATCTCCATGGACCATCAAATAGAGGATGTCATTGGATTTTGTGTTGACTTCATTCCTGACCTTAAGAAGATTGGTCTCCCTCAATCGGGGTATGAGGGTAGACTGACTGGAAAAGGCACACTAGGAGCGGACTCAATAATATGTACGGACGGGCATTCTCGGTCTCAAGCACACTACACAGTTCTACATAATTCTACCTTGGTGACCCCGTATGTCGATGAACACAAGAATGTTCTAAGCCTCATACACCCGGAGCAGTGTGACGACTGGATTACATTTAAACACATCAGGACTTTCGGCAGTTGGTTGCAAAAACGTATCATGCGTGTATTACAGTCATATTTGAATAGGTTGGGTACATTTTTTAACTCCCCAATGTGACACAAGTTATAAAAATTATAAAAATATTTAGATTAGATTCAGTTTCAATAGCAAATAAAGTTATAGAAATTATAAAAATATTTATATTAGATTAAGTTACAAATTAAGTTTTTATGTTAATATTTGGGATTATGTATAAAGGGCTTCCCCCACTTTGTAACATTTGCAGAAACAATGGATATTCCAAAAGACAGGGAAAAATGAACAAATTTTGGGGGATATAATCCACGGCGATGGTAGTAATGTTGAATTTTTCCTCAACGACATCGTTGACTACCGAATCCTGGAAGAAGGACATTATATTGATGGCTTTGGTGATCTAACAATGGAGGAGGAAGGACATTATCATGATGGCTTTGGTGAATACTGAATCCTTGAGGAAGGAGACCAAGATGACGGCTCCAGTGACCAAGCGGAGGCGGGAGCTATGGAAAAGTCTGTATTGAGCCAAACTTCGGTAACGAGACGAGGCCCGACGAGAAGGTCGGGCAATGATCAAAAGTTCACAATCACAGAACTGTCGAACGATGGCCTACCGATTGAACCCAAGCGGACCAGGGACGCATTTTCTGCTCGGTGCGGAGCTATTGTCAGGGACAACGTCCCGATCAGCAACAATAAATGGAATAAGCCTAAGGGCGACAATGTCCCTGAAGGTGATTATGTCACCAATAGGCTGAAAGATGACCTTTGGACCGTGTTGATGGAAAATTTCACCCTACCGCCAGAGGAGGATCCGAATAAGCCAGTTATAGAGCCACTGGTCAAGGCGTGTGCTCTTACGAAGATGGCAGAACTATTGAGGAGGTGGAAGAAAGAGTTGAAATCAAAGTATGTCGACAAAGGGAAGACTTCAGAATTCCTTGGCCGATTTGAGAAGATGAGAGATCATTGGCCCGCATTTGTGGCCTACAAGTCATTGGACAAGAGTAAGGAAATGTCACAGAGAAACAAGAACAATGTTGCAAAGAACCAGTATCACCATCAAATGGGGTCAGGTGGCTACCTCAAAGCCCGTTCGTTGTGGGAGAAAGCTGAGAATGACCTGATTGCTAAAGGGGTTGTCCAACCACAAACATGGAACTGGCCCGACCGTTTAAGGAATTGGTTCTTCGGAGTTGGGGGAACATTGGACCCTGAAACAGGGGAGTGTCGTTGGACGGACGAGCAACTTGCAACACCCATCAACAAGCTTCAGCAGTGTAACACCGCAGCGCTGGAAGGGGCATTCTTTCTCCAAAGAGAAAAGGACGAGCTGACTGAGGCCCTATGGAATGCTGAGCACCCTGGACGAAGACGAGGCACACCAAGCTCCGTTCCGTGGAAGGTTGGGTTTCCCGACATAGCCGGTTACAGAAGCCGAGCGAGAAAGAGGAATGTGGAGCTGAGAGACATGCAGAAGATCCGTGCAAGAGTACAAATTATAGAGGAATTTCAGAGCCAGCGAGCTATCGACCAACTATCACAGCGGCATGAAACTACCCTAGAATTTACCCCGCCATCTCAGCGGAGAAGCAACGTGGCTTCCATGGACCTCGTTCACCCAGACTTCACGGTGCCTAGCTACCCCGTGGATACTATCATGGAGTCTCAACCTTGCGAGCTTTTCACGTAATGTCGGAACCTCACTTTCAAGGTTGCTATCATCGTTGTTGCACCTCCTCAATCCAATGGAACTTTTCACTGTCGTCCGATTCCACGTGGATATGCTATTGTGATGGTGGATGAAGTAAAGGAGGATTTTGAGCAGACTGAGCTTGACCTCCCTCTAGGTGAAGATGAGAATAAGCTGGTTCATGCTTTGAGGAGTACATGTGTATGGCCGAAGGAGTACATCATGTTTCCAAACTGGACGCCTCCTCCTCCTCCTTCGGCGAGTGATCAGGGCACTCCTCATCCTCCACCAGTGTCTGATCAGGGCACTCCTCATCCTCCTCCGGCGAATGATCAGAGCACTCCGGATCCTCCGACGCGTGAGAGCATTCCGCCTTTTTCTTCGGCTCCTCCTCCGGCACGTGAGGGCACTCCGCTCCTTCTTTGACTCATCCTTCGGCGCGTCGGAGCAGTCCGCCTCCTTCTTCGGCTCCTCCTCCTGTGCGTCGGAGCACTCCGCCTCCTTCTTCGGCTCCTCCTCCAGCGCGTCGGAGCAGTCCTCCTCCTTCCGCTCCTCCTCAGGCGCGTCATAGCAGTCCTCCTCCTTCGGCTCCTCCTCAGGCGCGTCGGAGTAGTCCTCCTCCTTCAGCTCCTCCTCAGGCGTGTCGGAGCAGTCCGCCTCCTCCGCAACGGTGGAAGACAGATGTCGTCGCTGCACCGCTGGAAATTACACAAGTAAGAAAGATCTCGCCTCCTCCTCCTTCTCTCAAGCGGAAGTCAGACTCCACCGCCGCTCTGGTGGCTAGTAGTGATGTAATATTAGCAAAACGAAGAGGTGGGAAAATAATTCCCTAGCTCGGCCAACAGAAGAAGCAATCATGCCCCCCGCTCAAGGTGTCTAGCGATATGATCGTCGCTAATGATTCGGGGTTGCTACCCGGTACCAATCCTGGTGATTACGTGAACGATTCAGTAATTTTTGAGATAGCTGAGGTAACAAATGAAGAAACATATGAATACGTGATCGGAAGGCCTCTCGTCAAACCTGGTCATCCGCCTCTAACACCGAGCATGCATGAATTGCATGAGTGGTACATGAACATCTTCAGGATGAAAACGTGTGTGTATATGAGAGTGAAAAAAGTTCACGATTTCATTGGAGCTACAATGCTTCTTGTTGAATTTGAGGAGATATTTCAGTTATACAATGAACTAACCCTCAACAAACAACTCCTGACTTCCTTCTGTTTGTAAGTATTACTTCTATAGTTAAGTCTCTAGCTCAGCTCGTTCATTGCATGTATCTATAATTATCCTCGCTATATATATAATGCAGATTGAAGATCGTCAAATTAAAAAAGCAGGAATCTTCGACGTTGGGTTCATTAGCCTAGAATCAGTAAATGTATTGTCGGTACGAAATGAAACCAAAGAGATCGATGTTAAGTTGCTAAATTCGTTGCTTGAAAATCAAAACAAAAGTGAAATACTCTTTCCTTAAAACTTCAAGTGAGTGTTGTTGTCTTCTTTGTATACTCGGTTTCGCTTACTCGAGGTTAATTAGTAAATGTAATTGATGAGTTATATATGCGTGCATAGTTACCACTTTATTCTGCTATCCATTAATCTAACATGCCAAATTTTGGAATGTTAATATAATTATGAGATTGATTGTTTATTTGTTTGAATGATTGAAACTAGAGTGATATTTGAAACGTTTTTAAAACTTTTGAATGAGAGGGAATAAAATGACTTTACCCTTTTTTCCTATGAATTCAAATTCATCCACTTAAAATCAGTGAGAGGAGATAACATCACTTCTTCAACTATAAATAATTCAAAGGTGGATTTGAAAGCTAAGAAAAGTTTTCCTATGTGGGTTTCAATTTTCGTATTTGATCCTATTGCTATTTCAGAGTTTAAATGAATTTTTATATTAACCATATATGAGAGGAGGAACATGACCCTCCAAACCAGGGGCATTTTGAAAATTATTTGAACCCTAAGACTTAGGGGTCATTTGAAAAATATTTGTAACAGGGAAATAAATCAATTAGGCAATTTTCTGAAAATAATTTATTCTAAAGTTTTTATTTTGGCCCTCGAAAAATGTTCATGTTATTGGAATTATTTTTCTGATGATTTTGATATATAACACTCCTATATTTGCATATATATTTATTTTCCCTTTCAGGTTTTACTTTCCGGTTTTTATTAAAATGAAACAAATCGTTTAATTTTGGAAACCTATCCTAGGCACATTAGGAAACAGATCCGACCCGATTCAATTCATCCCCTACCTCCCGTTACCTTCCATCTTTGTACAGGAAAGCTTCCAGGAACATGGCGCCAAATCCTTGCCTGATCTCGCCGATTCCTTTCCTCCCCTCGCATCCCGAGGCGCCTATAAGAACCCAGCCCTCCCCTGCACTCCGTTTTTCACATCACCCCGCCCTCTCCTCGCCTGTAGCAGCGCCAACCATCTCGCCGGAGAACCGGCCAGGCTACAGCCCCTGGAGCCCCCTGCCGCGCCACCCTTCGCCTCTGGCGCCGCCCGACGCCTCTAGATATCGCCGGCCGCACCCCTCCGCCAACGTTTTCTCACCACCGGAACCACCGCACCTCGCCACCTCACCTTCACCGGCTACCATGACCGAGCTCTCTTCCCTGCCAGCCACGATAAGGACTCTCTCTCTCTTTTCTTTTCCCACCGATAGATCTTTAATCCACGCTTAGATTAGGTGCACGTATACCCCTTCGATTTATTTATAAAACCACGATTTTTCTGTTAGTTAGATTTTAACCGAAGGTTTTTTTTCTTTAAATGGCGACCGTCCGCTAGATTGCCTAAAACACGCATAGGTTACAGCCAATAGAAGACCGCCACGTCGCCTATTCCATTTAACCTTTTTCTGTTTTTTTGTTCTCAAACTGATTTGAACACAAATTAGAAAGCCTATAACTTTTATTCTATAACTCCAAATTAGGTGATTCTTTTTGGATTTGATCATTATAGTTTTTGTAGATATAAAATTTGTCCATGTTTGAAATTTTAAATTTTGAATTTAAACAGATTTGGTTTAAATGTTGTTTCCCTAATATCTGGAGTTTAAAATAGATTTTTAATTGATTCTTTTTTTCTACTGATCACTAGTGATCTTATTTATCAGCAGGTAAAATTTAGGAATGTTTGGAATATTTTAAATCATTATTTTATGTAAAACATATTCTGATTTAGCTCTCTCTCTAGGATTATTGATATTTCTTTTGCTATAATTGTTTTTAATTTATTTTCTTTTATACTAGTGAAAGGTATTATAGTCCGGTAATAACTAGCAAATTGATTTCGTTACTAGTTTGATGTCCTATTTGAAAATACTTTCAAAATAATATAGTTTTATGAAAAATTGTCACATCCCTGACCCCTTAAGCAAGTTAGTCTTGTGCTCATGTCTTCTTTGCATTGCATCTAAGAAATTGTCAACAAGAACAAAGAAAGAGGTGAAGGAAAAACTCAAACCCTAGCCACTTCTTCAAATAAAGGAAATCTCAAAACTAGTTAAAATCAATGAACCCAAAATGGCCTCAAGAAAAGTTCAAACTTTCTGATAAATCATGAAAGTAAATGAGCAATGAAGAAAACCATGTTCTTAACATCTTAAGCATTTTAAATAAATGCAAAAGCTACTGGTTTCAAGTTTTAATTTGAAATCAGAAACTTTAAATTTTCAAAAATGTTGAAAACTTTGGAAATGGTTGGTAATATTCCAACAAATATTCAGGTGTGTTTAAAATAGTTTTTACAAACCATTTTGGAGCTGAAATAAATAGCAAAACAATAGTTAGGAAAACAGAAACAAAATAGAAAAGAAATAAGAGAAAGAAATGACTTTCCTCTATTTGTCGCCGGCCCAGCCCACCAGGGGCTCCCCGGTCATCTTCCTCCTCCTGCCAGAAGGCTGGGGAGAAGATGAGCACGGCGGCCGAGCTGGCCACCTCCTGCCTGCCTGCTCGCTGCTGGAGGCCTCCAGGAGCGCCAGCGCGACGCCCACGTCTTCTTATCCTCCTCCCCGCGGCTCTATCCTCTCCCTAGGCCTCTCGATCCCCTTTCCATCTCGGATCTCTCTCTCCCCGAAGCTCCGGTCGCCGTTAATCTGTCGTCTCCCGGTCCTCCCCGACCCTGCCGGCAGCCTCACAAGATCCGCCGTGAGCTCCTCTTCCTGTTCCCCCTCTTCCCAAGGCCTTCCCCCTCCTCTAACCACGTTAGCCGCCGGAGCCCGAAGGACCTCGTCGCCGGCCATGTCATTGCCGTCGTTGTGGTACTCGGCTCACGAGGTCGAGCTCAGGAATGAGCTCCTCGAGCTCCCGGTACTCCCAGCTCGCTAGCCCCCTGCATCGGCACTTTCGTCGACGCCCGAGCCGCAGCTACCGCTGGCCTCATCGCCGGCAAGGATTCCGGTGACCACCGGGTCCAGCTCCACTCCAGATAGATGCGGCGTTTCACCAGCTGCCTGTAGCTCTCTTCTGCACCCAAAACCGACTGCCGTAGCGCTGTCTGGCTCTCTCCGGCGAGCCCTCCGCCGCGCCCGTGGTCGCCGCCGGCCATACTCCGCTGGGGGCCGACGTGGCCAAGTTAATCCGGTAGTTTAGAGGCTTAAACTCTTGCTGACAGTGGGCCCAAGGCCAAGTCAACTTAGTTAAGGGGCCGGTCAGCGCAGGATTAACCCCCTTGTCAGGTTTGACCTGAACAGGTCGGCTGACCTGCTGATGTCAGGCTGACGCAATAAAGAGATTTTTCAGTATAAGAATAATTCCAGAAATGTTTAAAACTTCAAAAATTCATAGAAATTAATCTGTAACTCCAATGAAAATAATTTATATATTAAAAAGTATCAGAAAAATTCAAGGAATTTGAATATGCTATTTTCAATCATGTTTGAAAAAGTTACAGAACCCAAACATGTAGATTAATGAATAAGTCAATTCTTATAATTACTTTATAAATGGAATATGAAAAGTATTTAAATTTCTTTTTGTTTGACATGATCAAACATTGTTCTTATAACAAACCAGTACCTTAACATGACATCTCATGCATGCTAACATCAAGTTGATCTGAGCATCAGGTCGAATCAATTAAATCGGTATCCGAGAATACCTCGTTTGAATTGATATTTGAATGTGATTCAAATCAACTTCAAACCTAATCCATTTTGATTATTATAATTTATCACCTTGCATTCTGATGCCATGCTCATGCATCATCTTGATTGCATATGATTGTTATTGATTGTTGCCATTCATTTCGGTAGGCTCCGCACCCCCGAATTCCACCGAATATCCGTCTGACGGATATTGTCCCTCCTCTGAGCAACAAGGCAAGCAACCATTTTGATCATCCCGATAAATCCCATGTTCTTGCTCCTGCACTTATTGATTGCATTAGGATCAAATGCTTCAACTGCTTTGCCACGTTAGTTGAACCCACTTCCTTTGCATGACCTATCCTTGTCACAGTAAATAGCCGAACCTTGCAACCTAGCATACCTGGTAGTTTCCTGAGCCATGATGTGCCTTATCCTGCTATGCATGCTATGCTTAGAGTTGTGTATGGTCTGTCATCTGGGAGATGAACAGAATTTTGAGAATGCGTTCGGTAAGCAAAGGTTGTCTGTTGAATCTGATTTGGTAAAGGTACCGGTGAACGGCTGTGTAGGAGTACAAGGCGGGTTGTCTCATTGGAACCGTCCTTAGGAACAGAGTTCCGTGTAGGTAATCCAAGACAAGATACTACCACATGTTGGGCCCTGAAATATGACCGCGCTCGGTCTATTAATCGCTTAGTACTCGGTCCAGGAGTTGCATGTAGTTTCTGGTGTTTATAGGAATGCTGGAGGCCGTGCATGGTGCTGACCTGAGAGGTGGGCCGTGATGCGGTACGCAGTGGCACGGTGTACCAAGTGGCTCCCGGATGGTGGGCTTGGGAACCCTGCGCACATCGTTTGAGGCCGTGACGAAAACCTCGGCCGGACTTCCGTACGGGTTACTCTCAGATAGGCGATAAACGTGGACTAGGTACTAGTGTGGTTAACGGTCGTGGCCGACTCCCTCACTGGGCTTCCGCTTGAAGGTTGTCGAGGTGCATGACGTGCACATGGAGATAAGTGGCGAGAGCGTGTGTGACGAAGTACATCCCTGCAGGGTTATGATCTATTCGAATAGCCGCGTCCGTGGATATGGACTACTTGGAGACATATGTTGTTCATAGATAACTTCAATGGCTACTCATAAAATTGTCAAGATAAGCGTGAGTGTCGTGGACCGCAATTCAGTACGGAGACGGAATGATTCCACGATAGTGTATTGTTGTGGTGTGAGTGGACTCCTGTGCGAGAAATCAAGTTGTCAAAATTATTTAAAAATGCAAGTTGTCTAGCCACGAGTCAAATGCTGGCTTTCCGCATGAAACCCCACCATACCTTATTGATACATTGCATGAGTAGATAGTTATCCTAAAGTCTTGCTGAGTACCTTCGTACTCATGTTTGATTAATAAATGTTGCAGAGGTTGCTAATGACCCTAATGGAGGGTTCTTTGTAGACATCGACGACGACGAGTAGCTGGTGTCCCAGCTACGATCTGGCCCTACGTTGGATCTGTAGTATAGTCAGGCCATGTGCCTTCTACTTGCCCTGTCTGTACTCAGACAGTTTATACTCTTCCACTGGCTTGTAACTGAATGACTGCTATTCTGGGTCGTGAGGCTCTTAATGTGTAATATTATGTGTGTGGCTGTTCCGAGCCTCTTAAATAAAGCTTGTATGTTTATGGTTATGTTGTGACGCCATCGATGTATCTATACATATCGGTATGCCATGCGTACGTGTGTCGTACTTGATATGTATGGGGTTCGATTACCTAGTCGTGAACTTTGGTAGCACTCCTTACAAGGAAATGCCCCTTTGTGATCCAACGATCCTTGGTAGTTCGCTACTGCTCCGGACACATTGGTTGACCGGCATGTGTCCTTCTTAGCTGTTGTGTCTGTCCACTTTGGGGAAATGTCACGCGATGTAATGGAGTCCTTGTAGCTTGCTACGACTCGTCTACACTCGCTGGTGACCGACACCTGCTTTGTTGGGTCATGTATGCATGTCCTTGTGCGGTACTTCCACTTTGGTTTGTGACTAGAATTGTCGATCCGGGTTCTTTGACATTGGAATGCTAGCGACACTATTGCATACGTGAGTCAAAAGACGCAAACGGTCCCGGCTAAGGTAAGGCTGCAGCCGTGGAGTTAACCGTGCGTGAGACAGCAAAGAGATGCGATGTGTTACAGGCTGGATTCCTATGACTTAGGATCGGGGTCCCGACAGCGTTGGTATCAGAGCCTGACTGACTGTAGGATTACTAAGCCAAACTGGTCGAAGTTGAGTCTAGAATTGCTTTAGTTATATATAAGGGAATTGTTTGTGGAAGGGAACGTAAGACTCTTGTTCTCTTCTCAAGTTATTCTATTTTGGTCATCCTCGTCTTTTCTACGGGAATTAAGGACTAGGTTACTCATCTTCTTCTAGGCTCGTGTTTCTGATCGGTAGATTATAGGACTACCGGGCAAGAGATATTGGGTTTCTGTCATTCCTAGGAAAAAGGAAGTAAGTTTGATGATCAGAGAGTTGAACTTGATAGTTGAGTGGTTACGCTATTCCATTTTGGGTTGTCTCAAAATTTGTTTTTGAGCATTTACAGCCGTTATGCTGCCCAATTTTTCATTAAGAGCTCTAATGCTTTTGCATTACTCTCTATTTACAGATGCCTGGCCGTCCTTCTCATCAGGTGGTACGTCTGACCAGGTGCTTTGATGTACCGGGTCATACGGCCATGCTGGTCAGGGTGATGTCGGTGTGCGGTTACCGCTGGTACCCCGAGTACACAGTGGAGGAACAGTACGGAGACTTCAACCAGAGCCAGTACATCTGCACTGTTAGGGTATTTCCAGACTACCCTGGAGCTGAGAAGCCAATCCATTGGTCCTATGGGTTGGGAGTCACTGTTGACATGGCAGTACAAGATGCTGCCTATTCAATGTTGACCATTATGAGAGCGAGACATGCACTACTGCAGAATTCAGAGTTCTGCTATGTTCCGGCCTCTCAGCCTGGTGAAGAGGGATACCTCAGTGGAGTCTATTTTGATTCTTCTATGGAGGATCCACTACTGCAGTCCACTGTTGAGATGCTAGAGAACAGAGACAGGGATGCTCGTGCTCTCCGCATGGAGCTTTATGCTACCCGTGCCTGTCTGTGGACGGCTTTGACGTAGCTGGCACCGGTAGTCCAGACAGGGTATGGAGAGATGGAGATGCTGAACCCTGTTAGGACCCATCTTCCGGCTCACGTTGACTGGCCAGCTATAGGAGGAGTCACACCTCTTCGGGGACCCCTCTTACCACCAGTCAGGGGACCAAGGCCACATCCGTGTCCTTATGGATCCCAGGGATCTCAGGCTAGAGTGTTTCCTGATCCGCAGGTTGAGCTTCCAGGTCATGGAGGTAATCTCTATGAGATGTTCTATGCAGTTGCCTGAGCTGTGAGCGGAAGGATAGTATGGTAGTGGCCGTACGTTCACAGTCCTCCGTGAATTGTGAAGTATGCATGTAATGTGAAATGAATTCCGGAGGCCTAGATAAATAATGTATAGGAAGCTTGTAAGCCTCTAATGAGTAGTTTCATAATTTCAGTAGTTTACTCTTCGAGTAAGTTTGTACTGAACTATGTAAGGGTGTGTATGAACCATGGTGTATATATAGCAGTTGCTTGTTACCATGCTGCTCGGATATTCATTTCCGCATTCCGTGTGTTCAGTACATTCTTAATCCATAGCAAGTATTGATATGATATTGGTCTAAGCTATGAGTTTGTTTGTCAGGATGGTGTTCACCAGGTTGAACCGTGCCCCTGGTCATGAGCAAGGCGAGGGTAGTCAAGCATCGCAGGAAGACCTGCCTCACCCGCCTTCTCTGGTGGAAGTGATGCTTGAGGCAGAGAGAAATAAAAGGGAGACCAACCGACTGTTAGAGCGTATTGAGCAGAATACCTCTCGTCAGCCTAGGAATGATGCAGTGTCCCTCAACGACTTTGTGAAGTTGAATGCTCCAAAGTTTCATCATTCTGTCGATCCCCTCGACGCTGATGACTGGCTGTGCAGCATCTCACGCAAGATTCGCTCTGCGAATGTGTCTGAGGCCGACAAGGTGACCTTTGCAGCATATTTCCTGGAAGGACCGGCCAATTTGTGGTGGGAGAATATTGAAGCAATGCGTCCCGCTAAACCAGTAGCCACATGGGCAGACTTCAGTGCAGCCTTTCGTCTGCACCATATTCCAGAGGGCCTGATGGACAGAAAGAGAGAAGAGTTTTGTGCCTTCACTCAGGGCAAGTTGTTTGTGGATGCCTATAGCCACGAGTTCGGTAATCTCGCCCGCTATGCAATAGAGGAGGTGTCTACTAATGCCAAGAAGCAAGCAAGGTTTGGTAAGGGTCTGAGCCCTGAGCTTCGTCGTGATCTGCACCTCCATGAGTGTGCAAGCTTTCAATCCCTGGTCAACAAAGCGATCAGTGCCGAGACTGGTCATACTGACTTCGAGGCCACAAGGAAGCACCCCCGTGACTTTGGCTCGTCTTCTGGTTCCGCGTTTCCAAAACACAGGCTGTGGGTTCCAAACAGTTCTCTGCCGCCAAGATACACTCCGAGGCCATCCTACGTGGCGCCTCAGACGAATCAGGCCAACTCTCCAGCAAAAGCTTATGGTGGTCCAGCTAGCAATGCTGCACCACGTGCCAACCAAGTGATATGCTACAAGTGTGGAGAACCCGGGCACTATTCCTGTGAGTGTCCTCAAAATGTGGGTGCCAAGCAACCCGGAAAGTCCGTCGGGCAAGCCAAGTCGGGCAAAGCTTTCTATGTGAAGCCAACTCCTGCACGTGGCCGTGTGAACTATGTGTCAGCAAAAGAAGCTGCAGAGGATCCCGACGTCATGATGGGTACGCTTCTTGTTAGTCATCACCCAGCGTCCGTTCTCTTTGAAACTGGGTCTTCTCATTCCTTCATTTCAGAAAGTTATGCATAGTTGCATAACATGTCTTTTTGTGATATGCCAATTCCATTGGTTGTCCAAACTCCTCGTAGTAAATGGCAAACCTCTAGGATAACCTATGACAATGAAATTCTAGTAGACAGGCTAGTTTTTCTAGCCTCATTGATAGCATTGAAATCTTCGGATATTAATATCATTTTGGGCATGGATTGGATGTCAGCTCACTATGCCAAGATTGATACCCATTCTAGAAATGTCCAGCTTACCCATCCCTCGGGGGAGATAGTAAATGTCTCTACTCGAGTTGCCAAATGCCAACTTTATTCCTTAAATGCCAACCCTCTTCCGGAACTTGAAGACATTCCGGTAGTCCGTGACTTCCCGGATGTCTTTCCAGAGGAACTGCCAGGAATTCCACCTGACAGAGATGTGGAGTTTGTGATAGATCTTGTTCCGAGAACTGTCCCAATAGCCAGAAGACCATATAAGATGGCACCCCTGGAGCTAGCCGAACTTAAGAAGCAATTAGATGAGGCCTTGAACAAAGGTTTCATTCGTCCTAGATCTTCTCCTTGGGCTTGCCCCATCCTCTTCGTCAAGAAGAAAGACGGAACGGATCGGATGGTTGTAGATTACCGACCAGTTAATCTGGTCACCATAAAGAACAAGTATCCGCTCCGCAGGATCAACGACCTGTACGATCAGCTCGCTGGATCCTCAGTCTTCTCCAAAATGGATTTGAGGTTGGGATACCATCAAATCAAGATCAAGAACGGGGACATTCCAAAAACGGCTTTTGTTACTCGTTATGGCCAATACGAGTACACCGTCATGTCCTTCGGTTTAACCAATGCCCCAGCCACCTTCTCTCGTCTGATGAATTCAATCTTCATGGAGTATTTGGATAAATTCTTCGTGGTATACCTCGATGATATTCTCATCTACTCGAAGAACGAACAAGAACATGCCGAGCATCTAAGGCTGGTATTGATGAAACTTCGAGAGCATCGCCTTTATGCCAAGTTTTCAAAATGTGAATTCCGGTTACCAGAAGTGACCTATCTAGGCCACGTAATCTCTGGTAAGGGTATTGCTGTCAATCCCGAGAGAGTTCAAGCTGTCCTTGATTGGACTCAACCTGAATCGGTTAAGCAAGTTAGGAGTTTTCTTGGTCTAGCGAGCTATTGTCGCCGCTTCGTCGAGAATTTCTCCAAGGTTGCAAAGCCTCTAACTGAACTCCTCAAGAAACATAAAAGGTTCGAGTGGACACCACAGTGTGAGCATAGTTTTCAGGAACTGAAAAGACGCCTGACTTCTGCACCTGTGTTGCTACCACCAGATTTTTCTAAGGACTTTGTTATCTACTGCGATGCCTCGCGACAAGGATTAGGTTGCATTCTCATGCAAGATCGTCATGTGATCGCATATGCATCTCGAGAGTTGCGTCCACATGAGGATAATTATCCCACACATGACCTTGAGCTTGCAGCTGTGGTCCATGCACTAAAAACCTGGCGACATTACCTTCTCGGATATCGTTGCGAAATATTCACTGATCACCAAAGTCTGAAATATATCTTCACCCAGCCGGATTTGAATCTCAGGCAAAGACGGTGGGTTGAGTAGATCTCGGATTACGACTTAGGGATAACTTACACCCCAGGGAAGGCCAATGTTATGGCCGATGCACTAAGTCGTAAATCTTATTGTAACAATTTGATGCTACAACAAGGTCAACCACATCTCCATGAGGACTTTCGGAAGTTGAATCTTCATATTGTTCCTCAAGGATTCCTTTCTACCCTGGTGGCGAAGCCTACTCTTAAGGATCAAATTATAGCTGGCCAAAAGCGTGACAAGGGTATATCACGGATCAAGTAGAATATTTTTAGTGGAAACGCTAACGAATTTTCCATGAACGATCACGGTGTTGTGTTCTTCCAGAATCGTCTAGTAGTTCCTAAGGAACCCACATCTAAGGCAGTTAATCCTTAAGGAGGCTCATGATTCTCCTCTCACCATTCATCCCGGTAGTACTAAGAAGTATCTGGACCTACGCCAGAGGTTCTGGTGGACTAGGATGAAGAGAGAAATTGCTGAGTTTGTTGCTAACTGCGACATTTGTCGTCGAGTTAAGGCAGAACATCAAAGGCCTGCTGGCACCCTTCAACCTCTAGCTATTCCTGAATGGAAATGGGATAAAGTTAGCATGGATTTCATTACCGGATTTCCCAAGACCAAGAAAGGAAATAATGCTATCTTTGTGGTCATTGACCGTCTTTCCAAAGTGGCTCATTTCCTTCCCGTTCGTGAGAGTATAACAGCTAGCCAGCTAGCAGAGTTATATATCTCCCGAATAGTGTCTCTTCATGGTGTTCCCCTGGAGATTAACTCGGACAGTGGGAGTATCTTTACTTCTCGGTTCTGGTAAAGTTTTCAGAATGCCATGGGGACCCACTTATCTTTTAGCACTGCTTTCCATCCCCAATCAAGTGGTCAAGTAGAAAGAGTGAATCAAATCCTACAAGATATGCTCCGAGCTTGTGTTATATCGTTCGGTATGAATTGGGAAAAGTGTCTTCCATTCGCCGAATTCGCTTATAACAATAGTTATCAGTCAAGCTTGGGCAAAGCTCCTTTTGAAGTTCTCTATGGACGAAGATGTCAAACACCTCTTAATTGGTCAAAAACCGGAGAGAGGCAACTCTTTGGCCCGGATATGATCCAGGATGCAGAAGAGCAGGTTCACATTATTCGTGAAAAGTTGAAAACAGCCCAGTCTCGTCAAAAGAGCCAATATGATCGTCATCATAAGGCTGTGACCTTTGAAGTTGACGAGAGGGCTTACCTTCGGGTTACACCTTTGAAGGGTACCCATCGATTCGGTATCAAGGGCAAGTTGGCTCCTCGTTACATTGGTCCTTTTCGCATTCTTGCCAAACGAGGAGAAGTTGCATTCCAGCTGAAACTTCCTCCGCATCTTTCCAAGGTTCATGATGTCTTCCACGTCTCGCAACTCAGACATTACTTTTCGGATCCTATCCGTGAAGTGGACCACGAAAGGCTTGATCTCCAAGATAACCTTTCATACCGAGAATACCCCGTGCGTATTCTTGATCAAGCTGAGCATACCACTCGACGTTGAAACCTCATGTTTCTCAAAGTTCAATGGTCAAATCATTCTGAAAAGGAGGCAACTTGGGAAAGAGAGGATCGTCTCCGACTTGAGTATCCTGCGTTATTCCCAACGACTTCTAAATCTCGGGACGAGATTCCTTTGAGTGGGGGTGAGTTGTCACATCCCTGACCCCTTAAGCAAGTTAGTCTTGTGCTCATGTCTTCTTTGCATTGCATCTAAGAAATTGTCAACAAGAACAAAGAAAGAGGTGAAGGAAAAACTCAAACCCTAGCCACTTCTTCAAATAAAGGAAATCTCAAAACTAGTTAAAATCAATGAACCCAAAATGGCCTCAAGAAAAGTTCAAACTTTCTGATAAATCATGAAAGTAAATGAGCAATGAAGAAAACCATGTTCTTAACATCTTAAGCATTTTAAATAAATGCAAAAGCTACTGGTTTCAAGTTTTAATTTGAAATCAGAAACTTTAAATTTTCAAAAATGTTGAAAACTTTGGAAATGGTTGGTAATATTCCAACAAATATTCAGGTGTGTTTAAAATAGTTTTTACAAACCATTTTGGAGCTGAAATAAATAGCAAAACAATAGTTAGGAAAACAGAAACAAAATAGAAAAGAAATAAGAGAAAGAAATGACTTTCCTCTATTTGTCGCCGGCCCAGCCCACCAGGGGCTCCCCGGTCATCTTCCTCCTCCTGCCAGAAGGCAGGGGAGAAGATGAGCATGGAGGCCGAGCCGGCCACCTCCTGCCTGCTTGCTCGCTGCTGGAGGCCTCCAGGAGCGCCAGGGCAACGCCCGCGTCTTCTTATCCTCCTCCCCGCGGCTCTATCCTCTCCTTAGGCCTCTCGAATCCCTTTCCCTCTCGGATCTCTCTCTCCCCGAAGCTCCGGTCGCCGTCGATCTGTCGTCTCCCGGTCCTCCCCGACCCTTCCGACAGCCTCACAAGATCCGCCGTGAGCTCCTCTTCCTGTTCCCCCTCTTCCCGAGGCCTTCCCCCTCCTCTAACCACGTTAGCCGCCGGAGCCCGAAGGACCTCGTCGCCGGCCATGTCATTGCCGTCGTTGTGGTACTCGGCTCACGAGGCCGAGCTCATGAATGAGCTCCTCGAGCTCTGTAGATGGCGTAGGGTCTCTCTCCCAGCTCGCTAGCCCCATGCATCGGCACTTTCGTCGACGCCCGAGCTGCAGCCGCCGCTGGCCTCATCGCCGGCAAGGATTCCGGTGACCACCGGGTCCAGCTCCACTCCAGATAGATGCGGCGTTTCACCAGCTGCCTGTAGCTCTCTTCTGCACCCAAAACCGACGGCCGTAGCGCTGTCTGGCTCTCTCCGGCGAGCCCTCCGCTGTGCCCGTGGTCGCCGCCGGCCATACTCCGGTGGGGGCCGACGTGGCCAAGTTAATCCGGTAGTTTAGAGGCTTAAACTCTCGCTGCCAGTGGGCCCAAGGCCAAGTCAACTTAGTTAAGTGGCCGGTCAGCGCGGGATTAACCCCAGAGAGGCTGACCAGTGCGTCCCCCCGTGTCAGGTTTGACCTGAACAGGTCGGCTGACCTGCTGATGTCAGGCTGACGCAATAAAGAGATTTTTCAGTATAAGAATAATTCCAGAAATGTTTAAAACTTCAAAAATTCATAGAAATTAATCTGTAACTCCAATGAAAATAATTTATATATGAAAAAGTATCAAAAAAATTCAAGCAATCTGAATATGCTATTTTCAATCATGTTTGAAAAAGTTACAGAACCCAAACATGTAGATTAATGAATAAGTCAATTCTTATAATTACTTTATAAATGGAATATGAAAAGTATTTAAATTTGTTTTTGTTTGACATGATCAAACATTGTTCTAATAACAAACCAGTACCTTAACATGACATCTCATGCATGCTAACATCAAGTTGATCTGAGCAGCAGGTCGAATCAATTAAATCGGTATCCGAGAATACCTCGTTTGAATTGATATTTGAATGTGATTCAAATCAACTTCAAACCTAATACATGTTGATTATAATAGTTTATCACCTTGCATTCTCATGCCATGCTCATGCATCATCGTGATTCCATATGATTGTTATTGATTGTTGCCATTCATTTCGGTAGGCTCCGCACCCCCGGATTCCACCGAATATCCGTCTGACGGATATTGTCCCTCCTCTGAGCAACAAGGCAAGCAACCATTTTGATCATCCCAATAAATCCCATGTTCTTGCTCTTGCACTTATTTATTGCATTAGGATCAAAAGCTTCAACTGCTTTGCCACGTTAGTTGAACCCACTTCCTTTGCATGACCTATCCTTGTCATAGTAAATAGCCGAACCTTGCAACCTAGCATACCTGGTAGTTTCCTAAGCCATGATGTGCCTTATCCTGCTACGCATGCTATGCTTAGAGTTGTGTATGGTCTGTCATCTGGGAGATGAACAGAATTGTGAGAATGCGTTCGGTAAGCAAAGGTTGTGTGTTGAATCTGATTTGGTAAAGGTACCGGTGAAAGGCTGTGTAGGAGTACATGGTGGGTTGTTTCATTGGAACCGTCCATAGGAACTAAGGTCCGTGTATGTAATACAAGACTAGATACTACCACATGCTGGGCCCTGAAATATGACCCCGCTCGATCTATTAATCGCTTAGTACTCGGTCCAGGAGTTGCAAGTAGTTTGTGGTGTTTATAGGAATGCTGGAGGCCGTGCATGGTGCTGACCTGAGAGGTGGGCAGTGATGCGGTAGGCAGTGGCACGGTGTACCAAGTAGCACCCGAATGGTGGGCTTGGGAACCCTGCGCACATTGTTTGAGGCCGTGGCGGAAACCTCGGCCGGACTTCCGTTTGGGTTACTCTCAGATAGGCGACAAACCTGGACTAGGTACTAGTGTGGTTAACGGTCGTGGCCGACTCCCTCGCTGGGCTTCCGCTTGAAGGTTGCCGAGGTGCATGACGTGCACATGGCGACAAGTGGCGAGAGCGTGTGTGACGAAGTACACCCTTGCAGGGTTATGATCTATTCGAATAGCCGCGTCCGCGGATATGGACTACTTGGAGACATATGTTGTTCATAGATAACTTCAATGGCTACTCATAAAATTGTCAAGATAAGCGTGAGTGTCGTGGACGGCAATTCAGTATGGAGATAGAATGATTCCACGATTGTGTATTGTTGTGGTGTTAGTGGACTCGTGTGCGAGAAATCAAGTTGTCAAAATTATTTAAAAATGCAAGTTGTCTAGCCACGAGTCAAATGCTGGCTTTCCGCATGAAACCCCACCATACCTTATTGATACATTGCATGAGTAGATAGTTATCCTAAAGTCTTGCTGAGTACCTTCGTACTCATGTTTGCTTAATAAATGTTGCATAGGTTGCTAATGACCCTAATGGAGGGTTCTTCGTAGACATCGACGACGACGAGTAGCTGGTGTCCCAGCTACGATCTGGCCCTACGTTGGATGTGTCGTATAGTCAGGCCATGTGCCTTCTAGTTGCCCTGTCTGTACTCAGACATTTTAAACTCTTCCGCTGGCTTGTAACTGAATGACTGCTATTATGGGTCGTGAGACCCTTAATGTGTAATATTATGTGTGTGGCTCTTCCGAGCCTCTTAAATAAAGCTTGTATGTTTATGGTTATGTTGTGATGCCATCGATGTATCTATACATATCGGTACGCCATGCGTACGTGTGTCGTACTTGATATGTATGGGGTTCGATTACCTAGTCGTGAACTTTGGTAGCACTCCTTACAAGGAAATGCCCCTTTGTGATCCAACGAGCCTTGGTAGTTCGCTATTGCTCCGGACACATTAGTTGACTGTCATGTGTCCTTCTTAGCTGTTGTGTCTGTCCCCTTTGGGGAAATGTCACGCGATGTAATGGAGTCCTTGTAGCTTGCTACGACTCGTCTACACTCGCTGGTGACCGACACCTGCTTTGTTGGGTCATGTATGCATGTCCTTGTGCGGTACTGCCACTTTGTTTGTGACTAGACATGTCGATCCGGGTTCTTTGACATTGGAATGCTAGCGACACTATTGCATACGTGAGTCAAAAGACGCAAACGGTCCCGGCTAAGGTAAGGCTGCAGCCGTGGAGTTCACCGTGCGTGAGACAGCAAAGAGATGCGATGTGTTACAGGCTCGATTCCTATGACTTAGGATCGGGGTCCCGACAAAAATACTTTCTGTTATCTTAGTTAATTTTATATTTTCTTTTGTGTTATTTTACTAATTTAGTGTTTCATTTTCGATTAAGTTTAATTAGAACAAAAACTATTTTGTGATTGTTGTAGTAGAAGAGTCCATAGTTTTTCTTTGAAGTTTCTTTTGGATTTCTATTTAATCTTTCTTATTGTTTTTATTGCATCAAATTTTATTGTTGTTTGTTATATTGATTGTTAGGATGATTGCTAGTAGGATTGCTTATATGAATACTATGTTTGATTATATAGATATCATCGGAGAGTAATGAATAGTTCTATCAAGTTTTTCTTGAGAGCGATATTCTTCTTCATCAACCATACCAGGCAAATTCACATTGATCATATTTCTACCTATGGTTTTATTGCATTAGTTCTAACCTTCTTGACCCATTGCATGCAAGTAGGTACCTGGAAACTTTGGTTATTGAGTAGTATATTATGATAGGCACCCCTAAACCCTTGTTACTTTGGCGGGGACGCTATGTTTTTGTTATGCTCCTAGTAGACGGGGTTTGGTTGAGAGTTTATCATGAGTGTTGTGAGAGACTTAATATTCAAGACCCGAAGACTCCAAGACTTGCAAGACCGCAGAACAAAATATACCTCTGGGTGAAGGATGCTTCAGATGGGCTCCGTGGGAAAACCAGCGGAGGACCCGGGATGCATGGAGAAGCGTCATGACATCTTGCGGAAAGGTTCACCTAGGCTCAGAGAGATGGATGGATATTTCAAGACCAAAGACTTACCTGCACAGCAAGAAGTCATTATGGGCTCTGGCTTGTTTGGACAACGTGGTGACTCTGGACGGACGGTGCTATGAGATGTAGAAGAACGGTAGAGGCTCAGAGGAACCCGTTGAAAGACTATGTTTTGATCATCCGGTTCTCAAACACCCTGAAGTGTGAGGACTTCAACAGAGGCAATCAAATCTTGTGCGGAACGTGTGCAAAACTCTGCAGAATACTCAAACCTAATCGATTAGCCGTGTCCACAGTCATGGACAACTTGATCCAAAGGATCTGAAACTATATGGAACTCTCAACACCATTAATTATTGATGTGGGTAATATTATAACTTGGGTATGAGAAATGGTTTGTGGAACCTTCTCATTAACAACCAACAATGTAGTAAATTTTTCTTTTAACCTCTCTCTTGTTGTAGGAAAATTTTCTTTACCCAAAACTTAAACTATAGCCCTACCTGCCATATATGCATATAGTATATATGATATTTTCACCTCTCTCTTTTTTGACTTGCCGACATATTCAATATGCTGACCTACACGGCTAAATGTCTTATGTTGCAGATACTTTCTTCGACGAGTAAGAGTACGATTCATCGTTACGGTCTGCTCTCAACTTGCCATTTGTGTTTATTGGGACTCGACTCCCCTCACTGTTTTCGCTGAGACTTGCAGGTATATATCAGTTTTACATTATTTACATGGCACTTTGATATATACATTGATGTACAGTGTGTGCCAGCATACTGATCCAGGGATGGCACAGATACACAGAGGCTTGGCTCGTTTTGAGCCTGGTCTCTATAATTAAGCTTGACGTGCCAAAAGTAATTTTCTTAGACTCGAGACGTAAAGATCTCGAGGATTATGCGGACATGACTGCAATGCTCAAGAAGTAAGTTCACTCAATACCGGGACCATACCGGCATGCAACTTTCGTTAATTTCCTGCTATCAAGTAATCATTTTCTTTGCCTGGCAGGGTTTGGAAGAAGTTCTCGAATAATGTTTGCGGTATACCCAAAGAGTTACAATTTACGCACCCCCCAGTACATAGTACTAGCTAGTTTCGCGCATCTCTAATTGATTCAAATTTTAATCAATATATCATTACCATGATTGCTTATCATTCTGATTGAACTCTATATATTCTCCTAAAGTGCTTGTACCAGGTAGTTGGGACTGAAAAATGTGCATACTACGTATGCGAGTTCATTCGCCGCTTGACCTGTGGGCGAGCCATCTATGACGAACAATTTGAAGTACATAAATAATATTCACAATTTTATTTTATATATTACCATCAGTTGTGTTGATTTTTATTCATATATATGCATGTATTGACCCCCTTCTTTAAATTATATCTGGAAGAAGCAGGATGAACCCCTATCAGATGATGGCATACGAGCAATTCAAGAGTAATTGGCGGGATTCTTTCTTGAGCACGTCATACCTAAAGACGGGGAATACCATGTGAGCTATTTGCGATTGGATCTTCGGTAGATGATGTTAGGCATTGTAAAATATGTTATATTGTAGAAGATGTTAAGTATTGTAAATGGTTTCCTTCATTTTCTTATTAGCTAGCGTCATGTTCTCTCTATATGTATAGTAGCTAGGATCGACCAATCACAGAGAAGGAGAGTACACTTCTCTTTATTAGATAGCTAGCACAATAGGAAACCACTAAATTAACCCTCCAAACCACCCCCACCCGTTCAAAAAAAACCACAGCTCCGGCCAGATGGTGTGACCAACCGGGACTAAAGGCCCTCCTGCCCCGGTTCCCCGCAGCGGCCACGTGGAGACCATTCGGTCCCGGTTCGTAAGCGAACCGGGACTAAACGGTTTGGGCTTTAGTCCCAACCATTTAGTCGAGGCTCAAGAACCGGGGCTAATGGGCCTCTGGAACTGGGAAAAATGGGCCAGTTTCTACTAGTGTAGAGAGTCCTTGTAGGTTACTATGACTCGGGGATGCTTTGTATGTCGTGTGCACCGCCTTGTACGTGATGGCTACGACAGGATAGAGCCTGTGCGATCCTCTACACGAAAATATCAGACGAAATCATTTTCATGAATTTGTTCTGGCTTTTTTTGTAAGCCTCATCCTTTGTGTTGTTGGAGTATGTTAATTCTAGTTACTTTGATGTAAAATGGTGCTTTCAAATCTTTTCCTAAGAGGTGTTCTCATATTTTTATGGGAATGCAAATTCTTTGGCTCAATCAAGTTGTGTTTTCACTTCTTGCCAACCAGAGTTGTCATGTCAATTCTTTTTCATCCGGCGTGTCTCTCTTCAAGTTAATTCTTTCTTGTTAAATTTTTTGCAAGATCAATCTCTGAGTTCTTTACAGAGTTCATCTCATCTGTCCCAAGTTGTCTTTGTTTTTCCCCGCCCTCCCGCCCTTTTCTCTAGTGATTCAATTCTCATCCAAGTGCATTTCAATTCATTTATGCTTCCGCTATCTTCTCTTCCGTGTCGTATCCAGTGCTTCTTTGTGAAGATTCTCACGAGTTCGATTTCATCATTTCTTCATGTTGTTTTTTTAAACGGTGGATTCAATTCAAGATCTCAGTGTTCATCATATCCTTCTCATTTGTTTGGGAATTCTTTTCAAGTCTTTCTTGGTTAGTCATCCATCTCTTTCTACCCGGAGTGTTGATGGTGTCTTATAAGTTTCTTGTTTTAAATTCTTTAAATTATTCTGAGGTGCTCAACCTCATCAAGTTTTCATTTGTACCAGTGATATCTCTCTTTCAAATCAATTGTTTCGACGGTGGTTTCTTTTGAGTTGGCCCATAACCCACAGGTTTTTTCCAGTATCTTATCTCGCTCTTCTAATCTTTCACAAAGATCTCTAATTCTTTTCAATTACGACGTAAGTACGAATTCACCAGTCACATTCCTTCTCCAAGACTGCTTCAAAATTAATTCTCATCATTGTCCCAACCTTTCATTCATCATTAATTCTGAGTGTCTTAGTAAGTCTTGGTGTTCTCCTCATCATTTTTAGCTTGGAAGACCGAAGGAGTGTTTCTATCAATTTTGGTCCATTCTTTCAAGACTCATCATTTCAACTTTCTGTTATCATCTTTAATTGTTCTTGATATTGTGTAATTCTTCTATATCTATCCGATGTATTTCAGATTTGTTTTCATTCTCGATCCTCCAAAGGCCATCATTTTAGAATATTTCTTCATTCTGAGCTTTCAGCTTTCACTCTCAATTCTTCTCAATTGTTGTCTCTTTGTTAGTCTCTCAATTATCCCGGTGCCTTGTTGAAGTTTTCTATAAGACGAATCATTATCTCTTAATTCTTAATGAGTTCTTAAAGATTCATTTTGTAGAACCTCAAGTATCCTCTCTCTTGCATTTCGAGTGCAATTCTTCCTTCGTTATCTATTTAGGTGGTGTTACCAATTCGAGTTGTTTTAAGAATGAGATATTTAAATCGACCAAACCCTTTGATCATGAGATATTTTGACCATGGTTTCTTCACTGAGTTATCTTGGATTAGATTTCACCAAAATATTTCCCTAAAGATTGTTGCTATTATGGTTTTACCATTAATCCAAGTTTTCAATGTATCCTCTTGGTGTAAGAAGTTTTGCATTTCTTGTTGCATCCAATCAATGCTTGTTTCTGTTCGTGGCTGGTTGTCACCTCATTATTTTGGGATGGCTTTCAAAAGTTCAGTACAAGCTTGTTCTTTCCGTTGTTGGTTTGCAAACAAACCCGTTCAATTCTTCTTGCAAGGCTGCTTCTCAAATTCAATTGTGATAGTAGTTGTCATTTTGTTCTTCATTCTCTTCTTCCCAAAGATCTAGTTTATTTTCTATTTTTCTGGAGTTGTGGTGTTGTTGCCCTATACAAGTTATCTTCTTGTTCTATCAAGATCATGTTCCTTCCTTGCATATCAATTTAGTTTGTTTGTTGTGAATCTTTTCAAGATCTTTCCATCTATCAAATTTTGCCCTCTTTTCCTACCGAAGTGCTGCCGAAACTTCTTGTGAATTCTGTCTTGTTCTTCATATCATTCTTCATCTCATTGCAACCTTCAAGGATCGTTGGTTTCACTCGTTTGTCAAAAAAAGCGACTAAGTTTCACCTCTTGCTTTCTCTTCCTCTTCCCATCTAGGATAGGGTTGCAACCTGGCGTGCGGTGTTATTTTATTATAGGTAGGGCGCGTGCCAATTTTTGTCGAAATGAGAGTCCGCTTGATTCCAAAACGGTCGACTGTAGCGGCACCGTCTTCGGTTTATCGTCAGAAGTTTTTCGGTGTTTTTAAATTTCATTGCCGGGCCGCAAACCTCCCTCTCTTCCCCACCTAGCCACATCTCCACAGCCCAACTAGCCCACGTAAGCTAACCCTAACCCACCTCTCTGATTGGACCGTTCGATCGCGATCGGAGGGTCGAAAAACCACCCCAAATCCCTAACCTAGCCCATGCATCTCTGCATATAAATGGACATCTCCTCGTTCATTTTTGGAAAACCTAGCATCCTCGGGACCCACGCCGCCGCCTCCCATCTCTTGCGTGCAGCCACATGGCCAGCCTCCTCCCTCCAGCCGCCGCGGCCCGCCCGAACTGGGTCCTAGGAGCTTCCGCGTGCTGCAGCCGCCTCTTGCTTCGCCCCAGCATTCCAACCGGCTCCTCCCTAGCCTCAGGCCACTTCGCCGCTCGAAGCAGCCAGGAGCTCGCTAAAGAGCTTAATCGTTACCGTCCAACCGCCGCACGTGCACCCTCCGACTGCTCCAGTCGCTCGCCGGAGCGCAGTCGCCGCAGGCTCATCCCGAGCAGCAGTAGCGTTGTGCTGCCCGTAGAGAGCCGCCACATCCCGGTCCTCCGCAGGTGCCTCCGTCGCCGGCCACTGGTGTTCTGCAGCCAGATGCGCCGACCCCGGCCAACTCCCGTCGCGCCGCCCACCGGCCGCAGCCCCACCAGCCGGAGCCCAAGTGCCTGCGCCATCGCTAGTCTCCCCATCGATCAGTCTGGATCGAGGAGCTCCAGCGCGCAGCGGGCCATTAACCAGACCGAGTGGGTCGGCCTCGCCCTCGGTCCAGCAGGCCCAGGGCCCTAGCCGACCTCCGTCTCACCTCCCTAGGTCTAGTCCTCCTCCCATGCCGGCCCATGAGGCCCTCTGGTGAGCGCCCAACTATTCCCCGCCCGCGCGCATTTTTATTAACCTGCGCCCATGCACTATTTTGGCCCGTAAATGTTATATTTTTATTTTTTTACGTGCGATTTATTCTATTTCAGAACAGGCATTATTTCAAAATGGTCGTAGTTTTAAATTCGTGCGTCGGATTGCGACAAGTTATATATGTAACTTGGTTAGAATTTCACGTAGATTAATATTTTATAAGATGCATGCCTGTTTGAAGTTGATTTACCCGCTGTTTGCATAGATTTGCGTGATGTCCTATTAAGTTAATTATTCCATATATATTTATGTGTGCATCCTATTTGCTTAAAGCTTGTAGGGAAAATGTTCATGATGTTGCAACACCTTGCCGGGTATTTTGCAAATAGTTGTCCTGGAATTTTCATGTAGGTGGGATCAATAGTTTGTTATGTCGTGTTTAGGACATATTCTTGCATATATGAGTGACATTAGTTTTTATTTTCACCCCACATATTATATTTGTTTTCGGGGTAGAAAAATCCGTAGAATTTAACTATGCATTATATTTTGTCTTTCGAGTAGCGTTCATGATATTTTGCCATGTTAACCTTTTGTTTTTTTTGTGGGATTTGTTCCATGCGTGATATAATTTACTTGTGAATTGAAGATATGCCCTTGGACATTCATGTTAGCCACTGGTAATTTTGGTTGCTATAGAAATCCATGTTTAGGTGTTATTTGCTTGTTGCCAACACGCTAGAAAATAGTGTTGTTTTGATATGCTGAAATATTTTCAAGTCTGAGATCTGTTATATTTTGTTGTTGTCTTGCCATGAGTTGTGCTAGTGATCTACAACTCCTTTGGGGTTGATGCAATGGAGTTATTTGTAGTGATTAAGATTATCTAGCATGCTGTAGAGTTTCATACCATTCGGTGCCCCGTAGCATATATTTTTACTGCTGCCAATATGCCTT
Organism: Hordeum vulgare subsp. vulgare; assembly: GCF_904849725.1. Taxonomy (NCBI): domain Eukaryota; kingdom Viridiplantae; phylum Streptophyta; class Magnoliopsida; order Poales; family Poaceae; genus Hordeum; species Hordeum vulgare. The sequence continues at coordinate 77,502,775 of NC_058523.1, read as the reverse complement.
CTGGTTGAAAACAGCACTGTCAAAAGTGTTATTTTCACCAAGTATGAGACTGTGTGCTAGTTTCCATTTTGTTAGTTCTTTTCCTAATTATCCATGTTTCCATGCTAGTTGTTTTTTAGTAGGGGTTGTTTTGCATCTTGCCCACTACTGTCTCATGTCTTGTTTGAGCATTTTAGAATTATGTAGCTTGTTGTTGTAGGGTGTAGAAAATGCCATGTTGCTGTTTTGGGCAGATTGTCGCTATTTCTCGTTTAGCTTGTTTTTGTTGAGCCGTTGCTCCGTTTTGATCGTGACCTATATGAAACTTTCTTAGAATCTCGTGTAGGTTCATTCTATCTTGCTGCTTGTATGGTTAGGAGTGCTTGTGACTGTCATCCGCATACATATTGCATTCCTGGCATTATATCTTGTGGTGATCGTATATTTTGAACCTTAGCTCTGATAAAATGAGCTATATGTGTAAACCAACTAGAACAACGTGTAGAATCACATGCTTCACCTCTTTCCAGGTTTAACAACATTTAATATTGCTGCATAAATAAACGGTAGTGAACTAAAGAATTAAATGTGGAGTTTCCTCACTATGCAACTCATTGCATATTGAGCTTCACTTAATGTGTAGTGATTGCGTGATGTGAATTGCCATGCCATGCCTTGCCTATTTGAAATTGCCCATGCATCATATGTGTTGTGCATCACGTCGTGCAATTGTTGTGGTGAATATTGTGTATTGATACTTGTTTCCTGTTTGCTTCGTCTTGATAGAGTTCCGCAAGCGTGTCGGAATGTGAGGATCCGTTCGAGGACTTTGGTTCGTGTGCTTCACGGAGTCGTTCTGCTTCCAAGCTGGATCTCACGCAAGAAGATAATTTCCCTAGATATCATTACTATCGTTGCCATGCAAGTTGTATCGTTTCTAATGGTTATGTCTTGCTGCCTACCACCTGTTAAATATCAGGCTCCCAACATTACCATGAAAACCTGTAACCTTTCTACAACCTAGCAAACCACTGATTTGCTGTGTTACTGCTTTCTTAACCATGTGTTAGGGTTGCTAGTTACAGGTGCAGTTGCTTCCATGTGATAACATGCGTTCCTTGTTATATCACCCTATTTAATACTAGTTAAATCAATGCACCTATATACTTGGTAAAAGGTGGAAGGCTCGGCCTTTCTAGCCTGGTGTTTTGTTCGACCTTTGCCACCTTAGTTTCGGCTACCTGTGTTATCTTCCATAAATGAGCGTTCATAACATGCTTTGGGTTGTCATGGGGACCCCATAGATTATCTTTTAGGGATAAAACTCATCTCGCAAGGCCCAACTTTGGTACTACATTTCCCTAATAACTAATAAAAATGCATAGGGACCCACCGACATCCTGTGGTAATTAATCATCCCCCGGGCCAGTGCTCCTCATGAGTGTTGGTCCAAACCGAGCGATGTCCAGTGCCCCCTGGTCACCCGGGGTTTACCCAACCCGATGTATTGACCATCCCGTCGTGCACTGAGAACGAGATACGCGACTCCTATGTGGATTTTCGGCATGTCGGGCGGCCTTGCTGGACTTGTTTCATCTTTCTCGAGCGTCTGTGCGAGGGATTCTGAGCATGCTTTGGGTTATCTCGAGGTTGAGGTTTTCGAATAGGAATCCGAGGAGATCACGGCTTTCCCTGACCAACGTCATTCTGTCGCAGTGTGTGGTAGTTTGTGATGGACTAGTTGGAGCACCCGTGCAGGGTTAAATCTTTTTGGAAAGCCTTGCCTGCGGTTATGTGGCGACGTGGAAACTTTGTTTAACACGCGTTTCTAGATAACTTGAAGTTAACTTAACTAAAACTTGGCAACTGAGTGCGTAACCGTGACTGTCTCTTTTGTAAGATCCTTCTCCGATCGAGGACATGGTGGGGTTATGTCTGACGTAAGTAGGTGTTCTTGATCATTCATTTGATCATCAGTAGTTCACGTCCGTTATGCGTAGATCTTCCCCCTATTATTGTTGTACTCATAAGTTAGCCACCTCAAATAAATGCTTAGTCGCTTGCTGAAACCTCTCCACTTAAACTTACCTCACCCATTAAGCTTTGCTAGTCTTGATACCTTTGGAAATGAGATTCCTGAGTCGTGTGTGGCTCACAGATTCGTACAACACTAGTGGCAGGTTTAGGTAAAAAGTTACTTGACGTGAGCGCGATGACTGTTCATTTGGAGTTTCTTCTTCTTTCTCTTCGTCGATCTACTATGGGTTCCAAACCGGCAGCCTGGGATAGCAAGGATGGATGTTGTTATTTTATCGTTTGTTTTTCATCCGGAGTCAGATGATTGTATGTATTGTACTCATGTGACTCTGATGTAGCTTGTGGCGAGTGTAAGCCAACTCCTTATACTCATCTTTCTGTACATGTACTTATGACGATATCCATTCTTGCGAAACGACGAGATGCGTTTCTATCCCTGTCGAGGCCCTTGCGCAAAAATAAGGATAGGACCGCATCTTCGGCGTTACAACAAACACGAGGCACACCAGGCTCCATTCCGTGGAAGGTTGGGTTTACCGACGCAGGCGGTTACAGAAGTTAGGAGAAAAAGAGGAAAGCGGGGCTGAGCGACATGTAGAAGATCAATGCAAGACTACAAAAGATAGAGGAACTTGAGAGCCATTGAGCTGCCGCCCAACCATCTCAGCGACACGAAGCTAGCCTAGAAGGTACCCCACCATCTCCGATGAGAGGCAACCTGGCTTCCACGGAGATTGTTCAACGTGACTTCACCGCTCCTAGCTACCCCATGGATACTATCACGGAGGCTCAATATTACGACCTTTTGACGAAATGCCGGAACCTCATTTTCAAGGCGGTTGTCGACTCTGTTGCACCTCCTCAACCCAATGAAACTTTTCATTTCCTTCCGATTCCACATTGCTATGCTATTGTGATGGTTGATCAAGTAATGGAGGGATTTGAGGAGCTCGAGCTTGACCTACCTACATGTGAAGGGGAGAATCATCTAGTTCGTGCTCTGAGGAGTACATGTCTATGGCAGAAGGAGTACATCAAGCTTCCAAAGTGGACGCCTCCGCCTCATCCTCTTCCTCTGACGAGTCAGGGCACTCCACATCCTCCTCCTCGTCCTCCGGCCAGTGATCAGTGCCCTCCGCCTGCTTCTCTGGGTCCTCTGACGTGTGAGGGCACTCCGTCTCCTCCTTCGCGTACTTTGACGCGTCAAAGCAGTTTGCCTCCTCCTTCTCCTCATCGGCAATGGCAGAAGACAGACGCCGTGGCTCTGGCCCCTGCGGTGCGTCAAAGCAGTCCGCCTCCTTCTCCGCCTCGTCAGCAACGACGGAAGAGAGACGTCGCCGCTCCGGCGGCTAGCAGTACAAGTAGAGGCAAGAGATATGGTTCATCTCTCAAGCCTCTCCAAAAGTTCCACATGAGAGGACCGCGCAGGAAAACAAGGACATATGTCGTGCCCAATTGAGGGAACATTTTGAAAAGAAAACGCCACCTCTGAAGGAGAAGCTAGATCCGGCGAAAGTGACGCACAGTATCAATGCGCTGAAGCGACCACCATCGCCTCCGCTGGATTCCAATTATGACCGCATTCTTAAAAACACAAATGCAGCAGCGCGGCGGTCGGGAAGTACTTCCAGTGAATCAAGGTTAGCAGAACAAAGAAGTGGGAAAACATTTCCCTAGCTCGGCGAATAGGATAAGCAATCGTGCCCCCCCCGCGCTCAAGGTAATTAGTGATATCATCGCTAATCCTCCGGGGACGATGCCCCGTACCAATCCTGGTGATTACTTGGGGGATGATGTAATTTTTGAAATGGTTGAGGTAACAAAACAACAATATAAATACGTGCACAGGAAGCCCGCAGGGAGTCCTGGGGCACTCTAACAACGATAATGCACAAATTGAATGAGTGGTACATAAAAACCTGCAGGGAGTCTGGGAAAGACACTATGTATGTGGTAGTGAAACTAGAGCATGAATTCTTTGGACTTCCCTTGATGCCTATTCAATTTGTGGAGTTATTTCAGTTATACAATCAACTGGCCCTCGACAAACAACTCATGACTTCCTACTGTCTATAAGTATTACTTCTATAGTTAAGTCTCTAGCTCAGCTCGTTCATTGGATGTATATATAAATATCCTCACTATATTATGCAGATTGAAGATCGTCGAATGCAAAAAAGAAGGAATCTTCGACGTTTGGTTCGTTAGCCTAGATGTCTTAACTGAATGGATGGTACGAAACTCAATCAAAGAGACCGAGGAGAACTTGGTAAATTCGTTACTTATAAATCAAAACAAAAAAGAAATATCGTTTTCTTACGACTTCAAGGGTGTGTTGATGTCTTCTCTATATACTCGGTTTCGCTTACTCGAGGTTAAGTAATGTAATTGATGAGTTATATATGCCTGCGCAGTTTCCACTTTATTCTGCTATCCATTAAGCTTGATAGGGCATTAGTAACTATCTTAGACTCGAGATGTAAAGATCCCGAGGGTTATAGAGACATGATTGCAATGCTCACAAAGTAAGTTCAGTCAACACCGCAACCTTATCGGCTTGCAACTTTCGTTAATTTCCTGATATCAAGTAATCATTTTCTTTGCCTTGCAGGGTTTGGAAAAAGTTCACCAAAAAGGTTCCCGGTATAAACAAAGAGTTGCGATTTACGCACCACAAAGGAAGAAGTACTAGCTAGTTCCGTGCACCTCTAATTGATTCAAATTTTCATCAATATATCATTACCATGCTTGCTTATCAGTTTGATTGAACTCTGTTCTCGTAAACTGCATGTACTAGGAAGAAGGGATTGTTTTATGTGCCTACTACGTATGCGAGTTCATTCGCCACTCGACCTCTGAGCGAGGTTTCTTTGACAAACAATTTCAAGTACATAAATAATATTCAAAATTTTATTTTATGTATTACGATCAATTGTGTTGTGTTTTATTCATATATATATGCATGTATTTACACTCCTTTAAATTAAATCTGGCAGATACGAGCAATTCAAGAGGAATTCGCGACATTCTTTCTTGACCATGTCATACCTAAAGATGGAGAATACCATGTGGATTTGTGATTGGATCTTAGGTAGATGATGTTAGGGATTGTAAAAGATTATATATTGTATCTATGTAGTAGCATCAAATAGATGTACGAAAACTTGTTGTTCGACCAAGTACGGAGAAAGAGATGTCACTTCTCTCTTTATATGTTCAACATGATGATCTTGTGTAATTAATGGTTTCCTTCATTTTCTTATTACCTAGCGTCGAGTTCTCTCTATATGTATAGTAGCTACCATCGACCAAGCACGGAGAAAGAGAAGACACTTCTCTCTATTAGCTAGCTAACACAATATGAAAACCCTAAATTAACCCTCCAAAACCCCCAACCCCCCCCCCCCCGCCCCACTTCAAAAAAACAAAAACCCAAGTGATGGGGATATGTACCTAAGGTAGGTTCACAGGCCTGACCTAAGTGTGATAGCCTGGCTTATTAGGGATGATAGACTACTCATATCAATAGGGAATTCCTTCTTTTTCAGGAGCCCATTCGAACAGAACTAGTATTGATATGTGGGGACAATCTAGATCCCGCCAGGAGTAATGACCGCCGGCGGGTGTGTCCGGGGCGTTACACTAAGTGTCCTCCCTAAGGGTACCACATTATTAACTGGAGGGTAACAAAGAAGGTTCCGACTGGATGGCCATGGCATCTAAAGTTCACTCGATAATAAGTCACTCGGAAGATATTCCCCTTCACTCGACAACCAACTTCCACTCGGAAGACACCAGTCGACGCAGAAGACCAGAAGCCACCTCCAGGGAGGCCAACGGGCGAGCGTTCAGCTGATGGTCATGAATACCATTAATTGCATACAAAGGTTATCAGTAACGTACACCTTTAAACCCTATAGATCAAACCCTTAGATGTTGGGACCTTGATGAGGGGTAGCGCACTCTATATAAGCGAACCCTCCCCTTTGGCACAAGGGTTCGCACCCCTGTAACATGCATTCCACACTGCAAGAGCTCCCGAGCACTAAGACGTAGGCTTGTTACCTCCACGAGAGGGGCCTGAACTCATACATCTTGTGTACAATCTTGCCATAGCTAGGACTCTACCCTCTCCATTCCTAACCTACACCTCTACTATCGGGTTCATTCCCACGACAGTTGGCGCCCACTGTGGGGAAGACGTCTAAGCGACTTTCAGCAAGTTTGCAATCTTCAGTCTCCGTCATGTCTTCCGGCTGCGATTTGTTCATGGGTGGCGAGATCCATTTCGGCGCGCTCGTATTCACCGCCGATGACTCGGCATGGCTTCAGGAGGCGCCTCTCGAGATTGAGGCGCTCCCGATCCGTGGAGCGACGCACTTCCATGTAAGCTCCTTCGGCATACTCATTCGAAAGCCGTCGACTCCGTTTTGGACCGTTCACTCCGTTGTTCGTCGTCACAAGCGGTCTGGTCGCTCACGACTCCAGCGATGGGTGAAGCACGCAGTGGCTCGCCAGGCGACATCTCCGTCGTGTCCGCAGGTCGCTGCCATCGATCCTGCTAAACCTCTTCGGAAGCCGATCCACTCGGCATCAGATCAGTCTGATGTTCCTTCCGAGTGCGAGAGCTGCCTTCTAGCAGCAGAGGTATTCATGGCATTTTCTGTATATAGCCCATCCGGAGTCGGTCACGGCGAACCATCGACTAGACACGGCCTTCGTCATCCTCCAACTTCAGTCGTCGTAAGCGACAACACTTCTCGAGTGGTCGACACGACAACATTGAGGTATATCGTACTCCGGTAGTAAATGTTGCAGCTGTTGGGGTCATAGTCCTAGGGTAGGGTCATATGGAAATGTTGCAGCTGTTGGGGTAGTAAATGTTGCAGCTGTTGGGGTCGTACTCCGGTAGTAAATGTTGCTGCCGTGTAGGTCCAACCCAAGGACTACCCCTCATAAGGAACAAGGCCCTTAGTTAGTTCTGACTGAACTAAGGAGTTGCCTTCATCCAGTCGGTAACAGATCGTCGACCATCCAGTCGGAGATTAGCATTCGGAGTTTATCAAACTAACCGACTGGATTCCACTCTGTTCATCGTAACCCCCCTGGAGGGAAACGGTCATACGTTTCCATGTGCCTTTATTAGCATTTAAGACGTACGTTACCTGTAACGTAGGCATTTATTCACCACTACTCCACCCCTGTGCACCGAACCGTTGTGGAGGGCAGCGCACTCTATGTAAGCCACCCTCCCACTAGTGCAGGGGTTAGCAACTCATTGTATTCATATTCCACTCGACAACAAGCTCCCAGAGCACTGAGACGTAGGGCTATTACCTCCACCGCAGAGGGGCATGAACTCATACAACCTCGCCGTAGCTAAGGCTCTGCCCATCCTTTCGTACCCTACACATCTACTGTCAGACTTATACCCACGACAGTTGGCGTCCACCGTGGGGAAGGCATCTAAGCGACTTCCGACGAGTTTGCGACTACATCATTTCATCTTGTCGTCCGGTGAAGATTCGAGCATGGGTCACGAGATCTTCTTCGGTGCTCTCTCCTTCATCGTCGAGGATTCGGCATGGCTTTGGGACGCCCCTCTCGACGTCGAGGCGCTTCCCCGCCGTGGGGCTACGCACTTCCGTGCCGGCGCCCGCTGCATTCTTCTTCTCCAGCAGTCGGCTCCGGTGTCGACCTACACCGCTGTCACACGACGCAACAAGCATTCCCACCGTCCGCGGCTCCAGCGTTGGGTGCAACACGCCCAGGCGCGCCAGAACGCGTCTTCACAAGTGGCGGTTCTAGAGTCAGTTGTGGTTGCCCTGCCGTCCCAGCGCTCGGACTCGGCTCTGACTGAGTTTCCTTCCGAGTACGCAGGCCGCGGGCCTGCAGCAGAATTACACATGGCCAACTCCCATGAAGATCCCCGTCAAGCTGGCTGGAACGAGCACGAGATCGGCGAAACGTCTGGCGCGCGTCGTCCGCCTTGCTGTTCTGCCAGTCGGCACACTCAGCGGAGCAACATGGAGTTGTTCCTCACACCCTTCCTCAATTTGGCTGCGGCTGCCAAGATAGCCGATTCCCTTCAGCCGACTGATTCAGAAGCCGGCAGGGGGATCGAGCAAATCCGCGCCCTGTTGCACACGGCGCAGCAGCAAAATTCGGCTGTCTCCCAGTCGCACAATAGGATTTACAGTAGTTCTGTTCATGCGAGTACACATCGGTCAGTTCACAGCCCTGGTTCTCGTCAGCGACACAGGGGAGGCAGCCGTTCCATAAATCCCGAAGATCATCGCCGTTCACGCACCCCTCCGTGGGGTGGGCCCTATGGGCCCCGACATCATGATGATCGGCGTTCAGTCGGTGACACTTACAACCCAAGGCCCGACGCGAGAGGGCATGTCGCCCAGCGGATGGTCGACAGGGGCCGAACCCACCGCGATGGTTATGATATTGAACGTCCGAGTGGAAGCAGGACCATCGTTTCTGGTCTCGAGTGTTTCAGTCGAGCCATCCGATCGGCTGACATCCCTCCCAACTTCCGACTGGTGACGGGAATTAGCAAGTTTACAGGAGAGTCCAAGCCAGAAACGTGGCTGGATGATTACCGAGTGGCAGTCCAGATCGGAGGAGGAGACGACCATGTCGCCATGAAGCACCTCCCTCTGATGCTCGACAGCTCGGCGCGAGCGTGGCTGAACCAGTTGGCCCCCTCAAGCATCTACAGTTGGGCAGATCTGGCCCGAGTGTTCATCAGGACCTTCGAAGGGAAGTGCAAGGGCCCTGCGGGCCTTGTGGAGTTGCAGCATTGCGTCCAGAAGCAGAATGAGCCCCTGCGCAATTTCATTCAGCGTTGGAAATCTCCCTACCACACGGTGGAGAACGTCACAGAGCATCAAGCTGTCTGCGCCTTCAAGGCAGTCGTGCGGTACAAGGATCTGTACCTAAAGTTCGGCCGAACAGGTGACATCTCCGTGAGCAAGATGATGGAGATAGCAGCACGCTATGCAAATGGCGAAGAAGAGGACCGCATCCGAAGCGGAAGCACAAGACAGTCGCCGATGGAGATGGGAGTAACACTAGGAAGCAGAAGCAGAATGCTCCGACCACTCCGTAGGCAGAAGCTGCAGTCGTAACCAATGCCAAGTTTAAGGGCAAAGGGAAGGATCAGTTTACCCCCAAGAAGAAGTAGTTCAATAATCCCATCCTGGACCAGCCATGTCCGGTTCATACGAAGATGGATGAAGAGGGCGACCCCATATATCCGAAGCATACCACTCGACAGTGTCGCCTCCTGATCCAGGGGTTCGGGAAGGGCAACCGAGTGAAAAGGACAATGAATAGGATGAGGAGGATAAGGAGGATCCGTTCCCCCAAGTCCATGCAACACTGATGATTTTTGCTGACGTTGAGAGCCAGAGTCGACTGAAGCTGGTGAACAGGGAGGTGAACATGGCCACCCCTACCAACCCCAAGTTCCTCAAATGGTCTCAAACTGCGATCACCTTTGACCAGTCGGATCATCCAGCACACGTACCCACCCCAGGGAGACAGGCTCTGGTCGTCGACCCGGTAGTGGAAGGAGTCCGACTGCGCAAAGTCCTCATGGACGGCGGGAGCGGCTTAAACATCATGTACGCCGACACTCTCAAGGGGATGGGCATTCCGATGTACAAACTCAGCGAGAGCAGCATCCAGTTCCATGGAGTCGTCCCTGGACAGAAGGCCAAGTCGCTCGGCCAGATCGCATTGGACGTCGTTTTCGGCTCCGACAAGAACTTCCGCAAGGAAAAGCTGACTTTCGAAGTGGTGGACCTGCAGAGCGCTTACCACGCAATTCTGGGCCGCCCAGCGTATGCGCGTTTCATGGCTCGTCCGTGTTACGTATACCTGAAGCTGAAGATGCCAGGCCCGAAAGGTGTGATCACCATCACGGGAAATCGACAGCGGGCCGAAGAGTGTCTGCAACAGGGATGAAGAATCGCCGACCAGCAGATGGTCGTCCTCGAGCTTGTCGAGTACAAGAAAACAGTCGACCCCGCTGACTTGATGCGTTTGAAGAAGCCAGCTTCGGAGTCTGCATTCCAGTCGGCGGGAGAGACGAAGAAGGTCAGCATCCACCCGACGGACGACACTGCTGCCCCGACGAATATCTCCACCACCCTCGATCCTAAATAGGAAGCCAAGCTCACCTAATTCCTCCGTGAGAACTGGGAAATCTTCGCATGGAAACCCTCTGACATGCTGGGTGTACCCAGGGAGTTGGTTGAGCACCGACTGCATGTGGAGAAGAGGAAGGCAATCGGGGAAGAGGTGGCCAAGCTGCTGGCAGCCAACTTCATTCGCGAGGTTCACCACTCCGAGTGGCTCGCCAATGTTGTCATGGTGCCCAAGAAGGACAAGTCACTCCGAATGTGCATCGACTTCAAGCATCTCAATAAGGTCTGCCCAAAAGACCATTTTCCGCTCCCCCGCATCGATCAAATTGTCGATTCGACTGCGGGTTGCGAGCGTTTGTCATTTCTTGATGCCTACTCGAGCTATCATCAGATCCGTCTGAATGGCCCCGGTGAATTAAAAACAACCTTCATCACCCCATTTGGGTGCTTCTGCTACATCACTATGCCATTCGGTTTGAAGAATGCAGGAGCTACCTTTATGCGCATGATCCAAAAATGCCTTCTAGACCAGATCGGTCGGAATGTGGAGGCGTAAATGGATGATATCATAGTCAAGTCACGCAAAGGTTCCGACCTGCTGACTGACTTGGTAGAAACATTCGCCAACCTTCGTTGGTACGATATCAACCTCAACCCCGCCAAGTGTTCATTCGGCGTTCCCAGCGGAAAGTTACTCGGTTTCTTCGTTTCCGAACGAGGGATCGATGTCAACCCCGAAAAAATCGGGACCATCGTCCGAATGGAGAGGCCGGTCAGAATACACGATGTTCAACGGCTCACAGGTTGCCTAGCTGCTTTGAGCAGGTTTATCAGTCGACTCGGCGAGAAAGCACTTCCTCTGTACCGACTCATGAAGAAATCAGATACTTTCGAGTGGACAGACGAAGCCCAAGTCGCATTCGACGACCTCAAAGTCCTACTTTCCACCCAGCCGGTTCTTACTGCTCCGCTCAGTAAAGAGCCCCTTCTTCTGTATATCGCGGCTACAAATCAAGTCGTCAACATTGTTCTTACAGTCGAACGAGAAGAAGAAGGCAAAGCATAGAAAGTTTAGCGGCCAGTGTATTACGTCTCCGAAGTCCTGACTCCTTCCAAGAAGAGGTATCCCCACTATCAAAACCTTATCTACGGGATTTACATGACTGCAAAGAAGGTAGCCCATTATTTCCAATACCACTCGGTGTCTGTTGTTTCTGATGCCCCGTTGTTGGAAATCCTCCACAATCGGGACGCATCAGGCCGAGTGGCAAAGTGGGCAATGGAGATGTTGTACTGCGATATCATGTTCGAGGCCAAGAAAGCTATAAAGTCTCAAGCCCTGGCTGACTTCATAGAAGAATGGGTAGAACAACAGCAACCGACCCACATCTACTCGGCTCATTGGACAATGTTCTTTGATGGGTCCAAGATGTTGAATGGCTCCGGCGCTGGCGTTGTGATCATATCGCCAAAGGGCGACAAACTCAAGTATGTGCTGCAGATACACTTTGATTCCTCCAACAATGAGGCAGAGTATGAAGCTCTCCTTTATGGACTGCGTATGGCCATCGCACTCGGCGTCCGTCGCCGGATGGTCTATGGCGATTCAGATTTTGTGGTTAATCAAGTGATGAAAGAGTGGGACGTCAGGAACCCCACCATGACCACATACTGCAATGCAGTGAGGAAGCTTGAGATGAAGTTTGAAGGTGTACAACTCCACCATGTTCCGCGACTGAAGAACCAAGCAGCTGATGAGTTGGCAAAACTCAGATCCACTCGGAGACCAGTCCCGAGTGACGTCTGCCTCGAGCACCTTCACCTTCCCTCAGTCAAAGAAGATCCTTTCACAGAGGAACCAGTACAACCAAAGAGTTCGACTGATCTGACTGAAGTCGACGTACCTGCTGTGGTTGATTTGATCATGGAGATTCTTGCTGTCGTCCCCGATTGGACTGTGCCGATCATTGGATATATCCTGAGGCAGGAATTACCAGAAGACGAAGTCGAGGCCAGGCAGATAGTCCGCAGGTCAAAATCGTTCACTGTCATTGATGGCCAGTTGTTCAAGGAAAGCGTTTCAGGCGTTCTTCAACGATGCATCTCCCCAGAGGAGGGACAGTTAATCTTGGAAGAAATTCACTCGGGAACCTGCGGTCATCACGCCTCTTCGAGAGCGATCGTCGCCAAAGCATTCAGAGCTGGTTTCTTCTGGCTGCAGGCAAACGAAATGGCTAAAGATATGGTCGACCGATGTGAAGGCTGTAAGTTCTACTCCAACAAGTCCCACAAGCCAACATCTGCGTTGAAAACAATCCCTCTTGTGTGGCCGATTGCAGTATGGGGATTAGATACAATCGGTCCATTCAGGACATGCCAAGGAGGATACACACATTTGTTGGTGGCAGTCGACAAGTTCACAAAATGGATTGAAGCCGAGCCCATCAAGAAGATCGACGCCCTAACTGTCATCAAGTTTGTCAGGGATATCATCTCCCTATTCGGGGTACCTCACAACATAATCACAGACAACGGAACAAACTTTGACTCGGACAGATTCAAAGGTTTGTGTGCAAGCCAAGGTATCCGAGTGGATTTTGCATCCGTGGCGCATCCTCAATCAAACAGACAAGCAGAGCAGGCAAATGGACTTATTCTGCAAGGTTTGAAACCCCGACTCCTGCGAGAGGTGGGACATGCCGCTGGCGCATGGGTCACCGAGCTACCTTCAGTACTTTGGGGTCTCCGCACAACCCCGAACAGGTCTACAGGGCGATCACCGTTCTTCCTCGTTTACGGAGAAGAAGCAGTCCTTCTGAGTGACTTGCTTCACAATGCTCCACGAGTCGAGCTCTTCTCCGAAGCCGAAGCAGAACAAGCGAGGCAAGACGGAGTGGACCTTCTAGAGGAGGAGCGCGAGATGACTCTGACTCGTTCAACCATTTAGCAACAAGATCTGCGGCGCTTTCACGCATGCCACGTCAGGAGTCGCACGTTCCAAGCAGGCGACCTGGTGCTCTGAGTGGATCAGCAAAGACCTCACAAGTTGGCTCATGCCTGGGAAGGACTCATGATCTCCAAGGTGCTGAACAACGGAGCATACAGACTCTACAACATCGACAGGGAGACAGGCGAGCTGCGAGCATGGAACGAAGATCTCCTGAAGCGCTTCTACACGTGACCGTCGACTGAAGCAATGTAAAGAACAAGTATTGGTGAAATAATATAAAGCAGATTGAGCTTTTGCAGATTCAAAATTCTTACGCGGTCGCAGACTCCGGTCTCAAAAAAAACTTAGCTGCGATCCAGAATCGCCTAAGTACTAACTTTCTCCGAGTGTGCACTAAACGTCGCACTCGGGGTCTTAGCTGCGATCAAGAATCGCCTAAGTACTGACTTTCTCCGAGTGTGCACTAAACGTCGCACTCGGGGACATAGCTACGATCAAGAATCGCCTAAGTACTAACTTTCTCCGAGTGTGCACTAAACGTCGCACTCGGGGACTTAGCTGCGATCAAGAACCGCCTAAGTACTAATCTTTCTCCGAGTGTGCACTAAACGTCGCACTCGGGGACTTAGCTGCGATCAAGAATCTCCTAAGTACTAATCTTTCTCCAAGTGTGCACTAAACGTCGCACTCGGGGACTTAGCTGCGATCAAGAATCGCCTAAGTACTAACTTTCTCCGATTGTGCACTAAACGTCGCACTCGGGGACTTAGCTGCGATCAAGAATCGCCTAAGTACTGACTTTCTCCGAGTGTGCACTAAACGTCGCACTCGGGGACTTAGGTGCGATCAAGAATCGCCTAAGTACTAATCTTCTCCGTGTGTGCACTAAACATCGCACTCGGGGACTTAGCTGCGATCAAGAATCGCCTAAGTACTAATCTTCTCCGTGTGTGCACTGAGCGTCGCACTCGGGGAGTCAGCTGCGATCAAGAATCGCCTAAGTACTAATCTTGTCCGTGTGTGCACTAAGCGTCGCACTCGGGGACTTAGCTGCGATCAAGGATCGCCAAAGTACTAACTTTCTCCGTGTGTGCACTAAACGTCGCACTCGGGGACTTAGCTGCGATCAAGAATCGCCTAAGTACTGACTTTCTCCGAGTGTGCACTAAACGTCTCACTCGGGGACTTAGGTGCGATCAAGAATCGCCTAAGTACTAATCTTCTCCGTGTGTGCACTAAACATCGCACTCGGGGACTTAGCTACGATCAAGAATCGCCTAAGTACTAATCTTCTCCGTGAATGCACTGAGCGTCGCACTCGGGGACTCAGCTGCGATCAAGAATCGCCTAAGTACTAATCTTCTCCGTGTGTGCACTAAGCGTCGCACTCGGGGACTTAGCTGCGATCAAGAATCGCCTATGTACTAACTTTCTCCGTGTGTGCACTAAACGTCGCACTCGGGGACTTAGCTGCGATCAAGAATCGCCTAAGTACAAAACTTCCTGCGACTATATCCCACAGATACACTCGGGGACTCAACAGACCCTCATTGAGGCTCATGTGGATGTCAAGACTACTGACAATTACATGAGTAGCAGACCCTCATTGAGGCTCATGTGGATGTCAAGACCACTGACAATTACATGAGTAGCAGACCCTCATTGAGGCTCATGTGGATGTCAAGACTACTGACAATTACATGAGTAGCAGACCCTCATTGAGGCTCATGTGGATGTCAAGACCACTGACAATTACATGAGTAGCAGACCCTCGTTGAGGCTCATGTGGATGTCAAGACCACTCACAATTACATGAGTACCAACTCGCTTCGAGTGAGGCCTGTCCGACGCACTCGACGACTTAGCCGCGATCATGAATCGCCTAAGTACTCTATTGCCTTCGAGTGTACCGTACAGATCCACTCGGAGACTCAGCAAACCCTCATTGAGGCTCATGTGGATGTCAAGACCACTGACAATTACATGAATTCCAACCCGCTCTGAGTGCGGCTTGTCTGTCGCACTCGACAACTTAGCCGCGGTCATGAGTCGCCTAATTATTCTATTACCTTCGACTGTATCCTACAGATCCACTCGGAGACTCCGCAAGAACCTTAGAGAGGCTCATGCAGATGTCAAGGCAACTGACACTTACATGCTCCGCATGTTTGCCATTCGCTTCACCAAGAAACGCCAAACAAAAACTCGATCCAAAATTGCACTAGAAGAGCAAACGATTTGATTCAAATTCAAAGTTCACCTCAAGATAGTTCACTCAGTGTGGATCAAGCTTACCCGCACCGAACGAAGAATGTGACGGCCAACAGAAGTGGCCAAGGTTTCTTACAACCAACACTAGGCATACCGAGGTAAAAGTTTTCTTACGCGTCGTCCGGATTGGCGCCAGGACTGGAGGGCTCCACGAATGTGTCCAGGTCGATCCCGTCAGCGATGCAGGTGGCACTCTCAAGGAAGGTTTCCATGAAGTCTTCGAATCGAAGTTTCTTCGTGTTGGCGACCTTCAATGCTTTCAGCTTCTCTTCGCGCACCTCCTTGCAATGCACGTGGACCAGGGACAGAGCAACATCTGCACCACAGCGAGTCGCAGATTTCTTGCATGACTGCACTCGGTTTGGGACCTCCTCCAGTCGAGTCATCAAGTTTTCCATCTCATGCTGCGACTCATCTTCAGGCCAGAGCTCCTTGTCGATCCGACCAACGACTTCTCTCAGTCGACCGATGAAAGGACCAACTTTGCCCACGCGAATGTGCGCTCGGAGCAGATCTCGATTGGCGTCCTCGCCGAGTGGAATGTTCTCGCGAATCGACCGCTCCACGTCACCTGCTTCAGCTTCAACGTCCATGCAAAAATCTGCAAACACAGGACAAGCAAACAATAAGCACCGAGTGTAACGCTCATACCACAAGCACTCGGAAAAAACAGGACTTACCACCCAGACGCATTATCACCTTCCGGGCCCAGTCGCTGACGTACTTTTCCAGTGCTATACACCGCTTGTTCAGCACATTCATTTGCCCCATCAGCTCAGACCTATGCGCCTTCATCTTCTCAACTTCAGCAGTCAGTGCCTTGTTCGCTACACGAGCCTGCTCCAACGACTTCTCTCGTTCCACTAGAACGTCCTTCATACCAGCCATTGCAATCAGTGCCGCATCCAGCTCATCGGCAAACTGAACCTTTTTAGCCCTAAGAGTCTCGTATGCTGTCCCCATCTCACAAGTTTTCTGCCAGCCAGCACCAAGAGACGATCAGACAAATCCAATAATAAAAAGTCTAAGTTCTTCAGACCCCTGCCGATGCAAGTAGTCGACAGCGGTCTCGGGAACTACACCCAGTGGGTTCACTAAGAGTGACCCCACTGGCATGAACCTCAAACATGTCCGCCCTATCGAGATACATGACAACAACTACGCCTACGAGGCTAATACTACCCGACCTGAGTAAAATTACTCTCGGGGACTCTTACAGTAGGTGCACTCTGAGTGCCCCAACTGTTAGCAGTCGACCATATTATTTACGGATCTGACCAAGTCAAAGACAATATGCAAAAAGACAACTGCCGGTGCAAGCACTCGACAGAAGTCTCGGGGACTACACCCACTGGGTTCACTCAGAGTGAACCCATTGCAAACATCATACGGTATCCAAGCACACCCAGTGGGTTCAAGAGAAAAGTAAATACTTACTAGCCCACTTACTCGGATATCGTCCCGCAGCTCCAAGCTTCGCTGGTACAGGGATGCGATGGAGTCGTACGCTTTCTTAGCTTCTCCCGCCATCAGCTCCGCTTGCACCATGGCCCCCTTGGCCGCTCCCACCTGATCCTCCGGGAGGCGCTGGACGTTGAACTCGACATTTGACGGGCCTTGCATCGTTGGAAGCTCCTTGGGCATCCCAAGGCCCGCTCCAGTCGGTTCAGAAGCAACAAGCACCGTTTCAGTCGGCGGCATCACCTTAGTCGGCGGCACGTCCTTGGCGAGAGCAGTAACTGGCGGAACAGCCTCAAGGACAGGATCCGCAGCTTGCTCAGGTCTCCCCTGGTCACCCTCATCCACATAAATCGCCCCTGCCATACCGAATGGCGCGAGATCTCAGAAAAAGAAAGGGGCAAGACTGAAGACAGAATTCGCGATGCAATAATATAAAACTCTCAGAATCGCTACAACGCACCTGGCTGGGACGAGATGACGTTGTCCGTGTCCATGGGGTCATCCCCCTGGCGTGCCGGAGAGGTGGCAGAGGTAGCAACTCTGTCGAGTGAAATTCATTCGACCAATAAATAGGAGTCCAATCGAATATTAGACGAAATTAGAAGAACAATATACTTACGTCGAGGTGACGGGAATGGTGACCCTCATCCGCGGCAAAGCCTTCCGATGTTTAGATCCGCTCGGTTTGGCCACTTTGGAAGGCTGACCCTCAAGTTCAGTAGCAGCATCCCTGGTCCTCTTGGTGCTCCGAGCACTCGGACCCCCGGGAATAGTTGACGGGGCACTCGGAACCGCATGAGCAGTTGGCGGGGCACTCGAAGATGCGGGAAGGGCCGAGAGAGCTGCAAGTTCATGTCGGCGCTTGGTTCGATGCTCTGGCTGCGGGGGTGGCGAGTCCTGCTCTTCGTCTTCCACCTCCTCTTCAGTAGACTCTTCCTCCGTTTCCCCACTGTCGGAGACGTACTCGACGCTCTCCACGCTGCCCTCCTAGCTGCGCTCCTCCTCCTCCTCGCACGGGTTCCCGTTCGAGACGGGGGAAAACCAGTTGGTCCACTTCTGCATAAAATACAGCCGGCGACATCAGACGCCGGGAAGAGATTCAAGAAAGCGATAAAACTAAAACAGTTACGTGCACTCGACAAATGGTACTCACCTGGTTCGGAGGAGGATTGTCCGCGTAGAAAGCTCTCACTCGCCGAGACCGTCTTGGGTTCTGACAGGCGCCTGTGATCAGGAGCACCCATGACGCCACCTTTTCCTCGGTCACACCCAAGACGTTGGTCCGAGTGGAGTCTTCGGGCCCCATGTAGTGCCACATGGTGTGGTCGCGAGCCTGCAGTGGTTGTATGCGCCGACCGAGGAAAATCTCCAGCAAATCTATGCCGGTGATTCCCCTTTTGATGACATCTACGAGTGCGTCGACCAGAGGCTGGATGTCGATCTTCTCCGCCTTCGTGAGCGCAAGCTGCTTAGGCGGAGCGGGTCGATCTAAGCTAAAGGGAGGCAACCCTGTCGTGGCATTTGGGCAGGCAACGTCCTGGCAGTAGAACCACGTCGACTGCCAGTTCCTAACGGACTCACTCAGCTGAAGGGCAGGACAACTACTTCTACTCTTCTTCTGGAAACCTAAGCCTCCGCAGAGCTGGAGAAGGTGTGTCTTATCATCCGACTGGTGAAATCGTTTCATAGTTTGGGATCTAGCAGAGAAAATATGTTTAAACAGCCCCCAATGGGGGGGACAGCCGATGAAGCACTCGCACAGGACTATGAAAGCAGAGAGATGAGCTATAGCATTCGGGGGAAAGTGGTGAAGCTGCGCCCCGAATTGGTTCATTATGCCTTTGAAGAAAGGATGCGAGGGCAGAGAGAAACCTGATATACGTGGCTGAGCAGCAGGACGCGCTCCCCCTCCCGGGGCGCCGGCTCGATCTCATTCTCCGCCGGCAGCCTGCACGACTTGTGCACGATCATCCCGTGGTCCACCAGCTGCAGCAGATCCCCCTCCGTCACCGTGGAGGGGAGGAAGTCCCCCTCGATCCACCCCGCCGGCAACGCTCGCTGCCGCCGCTGAGCAGGAGCCGCCGCCTTCCCCTTCTTCTTCTTCGCCTCCAGCTTGCTAGTCTCTCCCTTGGTCATGGCGGAGGCTGCGGGTCCGCGAAGGAGAAGGAAAAGGAAGAAGCTTGGGTGGGCAGGAGGAGGCGAGAGGAGCAGAGCAAGCAAAGGCAAGAAATCCGGCGAGCGTAACGAGAAAACCCTCGCCGCTGAGGTTTAAGTAAGGTTCCGACTGCGTCACTTGACGCGATATCAGTGGAGAATATGAACGCGCGAGAATTGAGGCGTCAGGCGCTACTCGAGCGCGATGTCCTCATCCCCGCTGAGCGCCCGGTAACCGAAATTTGAGGATCCCGGAAAATCCGCCGTTGTCAGTTGACTGGTCACGTCAGGAGATACCCTGGAAGCACTCGGTTTCCGACAGTTTGTTCCACAAATACTTCCACTCGGATCATTGGTTAGAAAAGATAAAATGGATCGAGGCAAGCAACGCCAAAGTCACATCCGCTGAAGTCGGATCCAAACTTCAAGCATCGCTTCGTCGTTCCAACCCCAATCCATTCGGGGACTAATGTTGGGGTCATAGTCCTAGGGTAGGGTCATAGGCCTGCTCTGTAGGTCCAACCCAAGGACTACCCCTCATAAGGGACAACGCCCTTAGTTAGTTCCGACTGAACTAAGGAGTTCCCTTCATCCAGTCGGTAACAGATCCTCGACCATCCAGTCGGAGATTAGCATTCAGAGTTTATCAAACTAACCGACTGGATACCACTCTGTGCATCGTAACCCCCCTGGAGGGAAACAGTTATACGTTTCCATTTACCTGTAACGTAGGCATTTATTTGCCACTACTCCACCCCTGTGCACCGAACCGTTGTGGAGGGCTGTGCACGCTATATAAGCCACCCTCCCCCACCGGTGCAGGGGTTAGCAACTCATTGTATTCATATTCCACTCGGCAACAAGCTCCTAGAGCACTGAGACATAGGGCTATTACCTCCACCGCAGAGGGGCCTGAACTCATACAACCTCGCCGTAGCTAAGGCTCTGCCCATCCTTTCGTACCCCACGCATCTACTGTCAGACTTATACCCACGACAGCAACCGTCGCTAAGATAGAAGATCCTATTCAGCCATCAGATTCAAAGGCTGGTAGAGGCTTATAGCCGATTCACACTTTACTTCAAGCAGTGCAGCAACAATACTCAGTTGTATCGCAGTCTCTCAATAGGTTGCACAAGAATTCACCCAAAGCAGATACAGTCTTTTCTGTTTACAGTCCATGCTCACCCCAGCATCGCTGAGACGGGGATTACCGAGAGAATCAACACAGAGACAAGGGCCGGAACCAGTTCCCTCCTCGTTATCACCGTGATCACAGCCGTCGGGTGCATTCTCCTTCGAGGAGCGGCACGTATGTGTCCTGACAATACGATGACTGGCGCCCGTTCGGTGATGAGCAGAAACCAGGATTTGATGTGAGAAATGTACTCCCACAGAAATGGATTGATAGGGGCAGACCTCACAGAGATGGTTTCGACTGAGATCGTCCCAGTGGAAGTGGTACTGCAGTTTCTGGTCCCAAGTGCTTCAGCAAAGCAATCCGTTCTGCTGATATTCCCCCCAACTTCAGGTTGGCCGCTAGAATTAGCAAGTTCACACGAAAATCCGAGCCTGAAAAATTGCTTGACGACTACGGAGTGGCTGTGCAGATTGGCGGAGGCAATAACAGCGTCAACATGAAGCATGTGCCTCTGATGTTGGATGGTTCGGCTAGGGCGTGGCTGAATCAGTTGGCTCCTTCTAGCATCTATTGCTGGGAAGATCTCGCTCGAGTGTTCATCAAGACATTTGAAGGCACATGAAAGCGTCCAGCCGGTCTGTCCGAGCTACAGCTTTGTGTACAGAAGTCAAATTATTCTTTGAGAGATTACGTTCAGTGGTGGACCACCCTTCATCATACGGTGGAGAATTTTTCTGAGCACCAGGCAGTCTGTGCCATCAAAGCTGGCGTCACATACGGAGAGCTTTACTTGAAGTTTGGTCTTACACGCGAAATGTCCATGAGCAAGATGATGGAGATTGCTGCCCGGTATGCCTACGACGAAGAAGAAGACCGCATCCGCAGTGGCAAAGGTAAAACAGTTGAGAACAATGTTGGCGACAATTCCCATTTGATACAGAAGCGCAAGGCTGATGGTCCCACTCCGACAGAAGCAGCCGCCCTGGCGGAACAAGGAAAATTCAAGGAAAAGTCCAAAGGACAGCCCCCCCCCCCAAGAAGTCCAAGGGTCAGTCAGATGTTATGGATCAACCATGTGTATTCGTCAGTGCATACTGTTGATCCAACAATTTAAAGAGGATCAGCCGAGCGAAAAGGATCCTGAAAAGGATAACGATGAAGAGAAAGGTGATTTCTCAAAAGTTCAAGCAACCCTGATGATTTTTGCTGACGTTGAAAGAAGGAGTCGATTGAAGGTCATCAACACAGAAGTCAATATGGTTATGCCCTCCACCCCCACATACCTAAAGTGGTCGCAGATGCCCATAACATTTGATCAGTGGGATCACCCAGCTCTTGTCGCTACCCCTAGTCGATGGACTCTGGTGGTCGCCTCAGTTGTGAAGGGTGTTCGGCTTAACAATGTCCTAATGGACGGAGGTAGCGGGTTGAATATTTTATATGCAGAAACTCTTAAGGGGATGGGCGTTCCCATGTCCCGACTCAACGAGAGCACTATGCAGTTCCATGGAGTCATTCCCGGAAAAAAGGCCATGTCACCTGACCAGATTGCTTTGGACGTAGTTTTTGAGGTGGTAGATTTCGAGAATTTATACCATGCCATCCTTGGCCGTCGTACCTATGCTCGTTTCATGGCCCGACCATGTTACGTATATCTAAATATGAAGATGCCAGGACCCAAGGGAGTCATTACAGTCATAGGAAATCGACAGAGAGCCGAAGAGTGCTTGCAAGAAGGCTCTAAAATTGCTGATCAACACATGGCTCTGACTGAACTAAAGGAATATCGTAAGAACGCCGACCCTGCTGATCGGATTGCATCCAAGAAGCCCGGTTCTGAGTCCACTTTTCAGTCGGCAGGCGAGGTCAAACCAGTGAACATCCACCCGATGGATCCCAATGCTTCTCCGACCAGCATATCCACAACACTCGATAGCAAATAGGAAGCCGAGCTCATCCAGTTCCTCCGTGAGAACTGGGACATGTTTGCATGGAAGCTTGGTGACATGCCAGGTGTACCCAGGGAGCTGGTTGAGCACCGGTTGAGAGTGGATCCGAAGGCAAGGCGCGTCAAGGAGCATTTGCGATGGTCCGCAGCGGAAAAGAGAAAACCAATAGGCAAAGAGCTGGCGCGACTCTTGGAGGCAAAGTTCATTCTCGAGGTCTACCTCTCCGAGTGGCTTGCGAATGTCGTCATGGTCCCCAAGAATGAGAAATACCTTCGTATGTGTATCAACTATAAGAACATTAATAAGGTCTGCCCGAAAGATAACTTTGTGCTCCCCCGCATGCACTACTAGAAAAAAGGCTATTAGTGGCGCACCTACTTTGTCTATTAATGGCGCACTATAGTTGTGCCACTATTATCACGCCACTACTAATAAATAGTAATGGTGCACCCCTGGTGCCCCACTGTTAATATACATAACAGTGGCGCACCACCTGGTGCGCCATTACTATCCTAGACACTAATGGCGCACCGCAATTTGGTGCGCCACTACTATGAATATTAGGATTTATTCATTTTTTCTGATATTTGTACAGGTTACAAAATACATTATAGCAAAGAATATAAACAACACAACATATAAACTGCCGATTTATTGAATACACTAGAAGATTAGTCTCCGAATACAATTCATCATATTAGTCTCCGAATTCAAAATAATGAACGAAGTTATAACATTACAAGTCTCGAGACCGCGAGTAGCGAGTTTGTCTTCACATTACAAGTCGATATGTAAACTACCATCACATAGAACAGGGTTGCGGTCACGATGAGCATCATCGTGATGAAACTGATCTTCATCCGGTTCCTCCTCCGCTCCCTCCTCTCTCCCGCTAGATAGCGCGCGTATCTAACTTCCGCTTCCGCCCTAGTGGTGTACCCTATGTAACTGTTACCGCTGAAACAGTGAACCTGTCTCTGAGACTCCTCCCAGTCGTCGTAGACTCCGGGAACCTAACCCTTGTACACGACATATGACGGCATCTCTATGCACTAGACAAACAAAATATTAGTAGCAATTCACAGATAATATATAAGCAATATATTAGTATGCAACAAAAGGATCGGAAGAGAAAAGCAACACATTAATAGCACAATTGATGGTCCTACTAATAAATAGCATCGACTACACATATAAGTTGAACGACTATCCAAACTAAAGAGACATACAAGTTCATTAATGTTTAATTACATCATAGCATCTGTACTTTCGACTTGACTCAGGGACCGGAGCGTGGATGAAGCCGCCGACTTTCATGATGGTCATGAATGTGCGGTCGTTGTCAGCCTCCATTTGTAGCGTTGTGTCAATTTCACTGTTGGACAGTTAACAGTTTAGGTAGAACTGCCCCAATCTAGGAAGGACATCTTGATAGATGATTTCCGCAAACTCTGACTGGATGCGTGAGAATTCTTGTCTGATGTCCTCGTCCTAGATTGACGACAAGCATGCGTCCCATTCTTTGAGATCATTTGGTAGCATACAGTGATGCTGGTCCCGTAGCCCGCATGTGATGGAGGGCATAGTAGGCATCCTTCTGACTGCCAGGCGGCTGCTTGACGGAGGGGAAGATTGTTACATGGGTGAACACGTGCTTGTCGTACCTAACAATTGGCATCTTGAAGGTGCCTCCAGATTTGGCGTAGCTGG
Source organism: Hordeum vulgare subsp. vulgare (assembly GCF_904849725.1). Classification (NCBI taxonomy): domain Eukaryota; kingdom Viridiplantae; phylum Streptophyta; class Magnoliopsida; order Poales; family Poaceae; genus Hordeum; species Hordeum vulgare. The sequence continues at coordinate 77,478,961 of NC_058523.1, read as the reverse complement.
GGAGGACATCAGCAAGAACTTTCTTGATATTTGTGTAGTCTTTCTTCGACTGACGGTTCGAGTCGAAATACGTGGCCATGGAATATTTCGGGCTTAAGAGGATGAGTGTGCAATGTGTGTCACTGCACAAAAGACGAAATGTTAGAAAAAAGAGAACAATCGAAATCTAAGAAATCATATGTTACGGGGCGATGAGGGGATGACTTACTCGGAAAAGTGAGGCACGAGCAACTTGCCGGTCCCCAGCGCCGCCCAAGAGCTTGGCACGCATGTAGAAGGGGTCGACAATCACGATGTCCGGGGTCTTGTCTCTAATGATCCGCATCTCCATACTCTAATGATCCGCAGCGGATAAAGGTTAAGCATAGCGAAGATGTCATCAAACCGCGGGACGATCATACGGTCGATGGTGCTATCGACAAAGACCTTGCCCTCTGGCACCTTGGACATAAAAACCGGGTATGTCACATCATTCTCGGAGAGACGTCGCTTCTCCATATAAAGAACAACGTCATGCAGACTTCGCATAGCACTGGTTGTAGCATTGAGCAGATTAGTCGGTAGCATTGGCCTACCCGCCGCATGCACCCTCCTCTCAATATCCTTAGATATTGGTGGCCCGTCCTGAGCACGGATCGTACTCGGTCCTGGCTGGCTCGCACCCTTCTTATTTTTTCTTTTCCGTCCCTTCTGCTTCTTCTGCTGTAATGGGATCAGTTTCTGCTCAGAGACCACCTTCTTGAGTGTGTTGGGGCTGATAATATTTCACACCAAGGCTATTTGAGTCTCGGTGAAGGCGGGTGCTGGAGGCGTCTCCCGAGAACTGAACAGACGACGCTTGTTGAAATTGGGTTTCTCCGCGTTACCAGCTAGATCGCCATCGTCTTTTGCAGGGTTGGGTTCTTGAGAAGGAGGCCCGAACAATTCGTCACCGTACCCATGTTCGTTGATGTACTTATCGACGTTGGAAATTCTATCGTCGTCATCGTCCGGATCCTGTGACATATGCATGTTCGGATCAGCTGACGGCGGTAGTGTTGCGGCGGTCTTTCCATGGCTTGGCGCCGGCACGACTGGCGGTGTTGTCTTTGGGGTGGTGTCCCCCGCCCCCAAACGAATCTGGCTCTTCGGCCAAAGCATGGACCAGTTTAATCAGGCGCTGAGGGTCATCACATCATCTTCGTCGGCCCCAGCGGGTCGATACGGAGGTAACAAGTCGTCACAGCCCCGCATCACGCGAACCAGTTGAACCCTATACACGGTGGGTGGCATCGAATTACCATGGAAGACACGGTTGCCTGGTTCAACGATTTTGGCCTTGGCGACATCAATCAACTTGCCGTCCACGAAGTGCAGGAGAGTGCATGGAACGTTGGCGGCGCCCTGCGAAAACATGTAGGGCGTCAGGGATGCCCAGTCAAAGGCAAGGAGATGAAGTCATTGGCCGAGGCTTAGTTACCGTGATGGCGCCGAGCTCGGCTAATGTTGAGGCACCGCCAACGGTGGGCGTGCAAGTGACGGAGGGGCCGCTTGATGCCGAGGTGCCGGCCGGCGTATTCTTCCCTCACACGGGTGCATTAAGCTCCAATACCGGCACCGACGCCGGAGGCACCTGCAATGCCGCCTCCGCCGGAGACACCGACTCCGGCGCGTTGTGCGAGTTGCTGCTTGTGAAGCTGGGAATTGGGGGCGGCCCCTATTGGCCGTTGATACGTCCATTTTGCATCATGTTTTCACGTTGATATATATCGCTTCCTTGGCTGTTATTTCACTTCACGGTACTATTCTTATGCCTTTTCTCTCTTATTTTGCAAGGTTTACATGAAGAGGGAGAATACCGGCAACTGGAATTCTGGCCTGAAAGTGGAGCAAAGTTGAGATTCCTATTCTACGCAACTCCAAACGCCGTGAAAATCAACGGATATTTTTCCCAATATATAAAAAATACTGGGCCAAAGAACTACCGGAGGAGGGCCAGGGGGTGGCCACAAGTCTGCACGGCGCGGCCACCAACTAGTGGGGACGGGGCCTTTAGCCCCGGCCCGTAAGGGGCTTTAGTCCCGGTTCACAAACCGGGACTAAAGTGGCGGGACTAAAGGCCTAACCTCTTCGTCCCGGTCCTGTTACAAGACGGGACTAAAGGTGCTCCATGTGGGCGCCTCGTAGCGCCCCAGGGACAGGCCCTGTAGTCCTGGTTCGTTACAAGGACCGCAACTAAAGATTTTCAGATTTTGCTTGTTTTTGGTTTTTTTGAATGAAATTATTTTAGGGTTTTAGGGTTTTAGGGTTTAGGTGTTCGGGAGATTAACGTGATGCCTCATTTGGAGTTCGGGAATTAGTTTTCATATAATTTGAATAGAAATAATTATGCATATATATATAAGATTAACTTATCTTACAAGCGAGCATATATATACAATTATATGAAGATCTGAATTATCGGGACTAGAGCCCGTCTATTTGATTACATGGACGAACATCGGTAATGGCCCCTAGCTACACTAAATCGTCCTTTGTCATCTATAGCTCCCGTCCTCAGAAAGGTCGCAAGCTCCTCTGCAACAGCAATCGCGCGTTGCTCTGGTAGGACCTTCGTCGTCATGGCCGTGTGCTATATAAGAAGAGGAGATGAATATGAATATCAATCATGATAACAAAGAATGACGGGTAAAAATAGAGGTGTGAATGTTCATTGCTTACGTCGAATCTGTGATCAGAGGTAAACGTGCGAATGGTCTCGCAAACATAGTATCCGCATAGATGCGTTCCCCGTGGCTACTGGTCGCACTTTACGAGAATAGAATATATATAATCAAAATAATAATCAAGCATCATAAATGTATTGAAAATTAATAGAAGTATATCATACTAGTACTTACCTGAGCCGCTCTAAAGGTCAACTTCTCATGAAAGTTACCGGGAGTCACGCACTTGAACCGCTTCCAAACCCTGCCCGACAAGGATAATGATTTTCTAAGTTTTTCATTAATTGATATATCAGAAAATCATCGAATGAGACCGATAGAGCGCAAGAATGATTAAAATTACCCTTGGAGCATGTTCTGCAGGCTTTGGAACTGTACCAAGGGTCTCGATAATGGGTCGAAGGCATCAACTCTTCCCTTATCAATTTGAATGCCCAACAGAATCCATTGGAAGCTGCATATGTATATATATATATGTGTGTGTGTTAGTAACTTATCAATTACACTTATAAGTGAATGGACACAACAGAGTAAAGACCCTCACCTGAAGTTGTATGGAAACAGTATGTGGTCACAGAAATTTTGATCTATTAGAAACCTTAGAAGGTTTTCCTCCGTCTCCTTGGGCCAATTAGTTAGCGTCGCTATATGTATTTTATGTGGGTCAATAAACCCAATATTTAGGATGCTCTTACTTTTACAATCCAGAATCTTCATTCTTCATAATAGAGTACAAGTTATATATAGACAATGAATTGAAATGACTAAACAAGTTATATGTACACAACGAATTGAAAAACTTACAGACAATAGCAACTCATAAGCGATTTGTCGAGGGCGTCGCCATTGTACATCTGGAAGAGTTCATCAAAATCCATATGGATTTGTTCGGGGCGGCCGTAGTACTCCTATGGAACACTCACCACGATCATCGTTCTCCCATTATTTGATTCAGTTAAGTACCATTGATGCAAGTAACGCATATTTGTTGGGAGATCATCTTTGCTGACCAATGGCTCACCCATGACAAACTGTGGCTTAGGGGCTACCATAGCCTTGGGTATCTTGTCGTCTTGGGAAGACAACAATTCTTCAACCGAGACACCACATGCAGCCGCCAACTCCTTTGCACTTTCTAAAGCTATCCCCTGCACCGGAGGGGAACATTCTCGGGTAACACCTTGAGGGGTGGGATCGACTGTTTGGCATGTTGTCCAAGCTGAGGAACGTCTGATTTTTTTCTTGCTTGTAGTTGAACCTAATTTGCTCCCACTTGCACTTGCACGTGATCTGCTCTTTTTCACTTCCTTCTGCAATGTGCGTGTATAGTCATCAGGCTTATGGTGTAAGTCATAAGGTCTGATAGGAAGATTAGCATGACGTACCTTTGGGAGGGGCGACGGTTTGCGCTTTGGGGTGCTCTGTGGCTTAGGAATCGTCGGGGGAGCGTTCTTGGTGGCACGCTCCCTCTTAGTATCTGGAGCGGGCGGCGGCAGAGACGGACGACCCAAGTCCGGCGGCGGTGATCGAGATGGACTCGTGTTGTGCTGGCCGATGTCATGTGAAGGGCTTGCAAGTGATCTGCTCTTTTTCACTTCCTTCTGCAATTTGCGTGTATAGTCATCAGGCTTATGGTGTAAGTCATACTTTGATGAAAGGGGGTAGGATCATAAGGTCCGATAGGAAGATTAGCATGACGTACCTTTGGGAGGGGCGACCGTTTGCGCTTTGGGGTGCTCTGTGGCTTAGGAATAGTCGGAGGAGCGTTCTTGGTGGCACGCTCCCGCTTTGTATCCGTGGCAGGCTCAGGCTTTGTATCCGGAGCCGGCGGCGGCGGAGCGTTCTTGGTGGCACGCTCCCGCTTTGTATTCGTGGCAGGCTCAGGCTTTGTATCCGGAGGGGGCGGCGGCAGAGCGTTCTTGGTGGCACGCTCCCGCTTTGTATCCGTGGCAGGCTCAGGCTTTGTATCTGGAGCGAGTGGCGGCGGAGCGTTCTTGGTGGCACGCTCCCGCTTTGTATCCGTGGCAGGCTCAGGCGTTGTATCCGGAGCGGGCGGCGGCGGAGCGTTCTTGGTGGCACGCTCCCGCTTTGTATCCGTGGCAGGCTCAGGCTTTGTATCCGGAGCGGGCGGCGGCGGAGACGGACGACCCAAGTCCGGCGGCGGTGATCGAGATGGACTCGTGTTGTGTTGGCCGACGTCATGTGGAGGGCTTGGAGGTAATGGAGGTGTAGGTGACCTGCGACGACTCGGAGGCGGTGTTGTCCTTGGGGCCGAGCCTGGAAGCTTGATGTAGTTCTTGTCCCATAGGATGACTCCACCCAGTACTTCTCCGAGTGTCCTCTCATCTTCGGGTCCATCTATGTCGAGCTCCATATCACAAAACCCCGTCATGATTTCATCCTCCCCGACTTTAGCAAAGCCAGCTGGAATCTCACGGCCATGCCAGCGTGCATCAGGGCCAGAAGGTAAATCTTGTCCGACGGCCACCTTCATGGATATGTTCTTGAATTTCTGATGGAGTTCACATGATGTTGACTCCTTGATTCCATCCACGGGGTAGCCGGGACCGCCCTCTATCATTCTTCGTTCATCGTCGGGCGGGGCCTCAGATTCAGCCATGCTGCTTTTCCGCTTAGATGGGGCACAGGTAATATCAAGTGCAGGATCTTCCTGGCGCGGTACTCCTTTAAGCTCATCAATCTGCTTCTGTTGCTCGTTAATCCTCGCAAGCAACTGGTTGAACTTGTCATTCTCCTCATCCTGCTGCCGCTTCTTTGCTCTTCTCTCGGCTTCTGTAAGTGTCTTGGTCTCTGGCAAACCCAAGCCACCACGGGTAAGATGGACCGAAGCCTCGCGTTCGTCCTCCATGTTCGTCATTGCCGAGGACCAGTGTGAGCAAATCTTTGTCCCTCCTTAATTTCTTTCACTATCCTTTTCCAATTCTCCCTGGGTATCCTAAGATTGTCATTGTAGATGAGGTCCCCTGTTGTTTCGTCGTACGACCCACCATGCGCAAGGAACCAATTTCTTGCTCTGAATTCCCACTCATCACGGAGTGATTCAGGTACGATGCCCTTATCTATGAGATCTTGCTCTTTCTTTTCCCACTTTGGGATGGCAGTCTCATAGCCCCCTGGCCCGAGCTTGTGGTGATATTTCTTCTTGTCGGCATTTATCTTGTTCTTTTCTGATAATGCCTGGGCATCTTCTGACTCCTTGTAGTCTTGAAATTCCTTCTAGTGATTCGCCTGCTTGGCTAGATACCCCTCGAATACTGGCACTTTCTTTGTCTTCAGATAGTTTTTCCATATCTTCTTCTTCCAGCAACGGAACAGTTCGACCATCTTTTTTAGAGTCCACTGCTTGACTTTGGCCCGCAGTTTGTCTGCGGGGTCTTCATTCTCACATTCTGGCAGGTTGAAATGTGACATGAGATCATTCCAAAGATTATCTTTGTACCTTTCGGCGACATAGTCACTATCGGCTGCCCCTTTGCCCGTGTTCCACTCCCGAACGCTGATCGGGACGTGATCCTAATGAGAACTCCGCATTGCTTCTTGAATGTGTCAGCAGCATTCTTAGGAAGCTTGGGTTCGCCCGTAGGCATTATCACCTCAAAGGTGTAATGTGTCCGTGCATCCAACTTTCTAGTCGGGCCTCGTTTCGTAGATTTGCTCGATGTGGAGGCCTAAGAGGGAGAAACATTCATCAAATGAATGTATATGTATACAATATAGATCTATCTCCAATATTTTTCACATATTACAAGTGATTGTCGAAATTCATATGTATACCTGGCCGGACTTTATTATTTCTTCACCGGCTTCTCCATCAGTGGAGCTATCACCTTCTCCGTCATTGGACCTATCTCCTGCTTCATCGGCTTCATCTTTGTGTCGCTCGACCTCCATTCCATATCCGCAGTGGTTTAGATATGACGTCGGATATTCGGCTGGTTCAACGTCGGGGCCGTCTTTCATTATACCTTCAAGAAGTTCTTCCTCTTCGAGGTTCCTGATATGTGGATCCATAATTCTGCAAAAAACGGACATTTGATTAGCTAATAAACTAACAAACTATATAAGAGGGGTTGGAAACTTCGAAGGCTCGTTTTATATAGGAGGACCTTTAGTCCCGAGTCTTGGCTAGAACCTAAACTCTAAAGTACCAGCCGGGCGGAGCCCAGTCCCGGACACTTAAGCATATAAAATAGCAAAATTAAACTAGTTCTATTAATTTTCTTGCTAAAAATAAACTATTAACACTTAAGCATATACAATAGAAAAATTAAACTATTAACACTTAAGCATATACAATAGCAAAATTAAGCAATAATCTAGGAAACACTATTAAACTTAAGCATATACACTATACAATAGCAAAACTAAATGACAAAAAATATATTTCTTCTTCTTGTAACCCTAAACTAATTTTTTCTCTTCTTCTATTTCTCCTCTTCTTCTATTTCTTCTTCTACTTCTACTTCTCCTCTTCTTCTACTACTTCTCCTCTCCTCTTCTTCTATTTTTCCTCTTCTTCTCCTCTACACCTCTTATTATTCTCCTTTTTCTTCTTTTCTTCTCCTCCTCTTCTTATTCTCCTTTTTCTTCCTTTCTTCCCTGTTCTTCCTTTCTTCTCCTTTTTCTTCCTTTCTTCTCCTTTTTCTTCCTTTCTTCTCCTTTTTCTTCCTTTCTTCTCCTTTTTCTTGTTTTCTTCTCCTTTTTCTTCCTTTCTTCTCCTTTTTCTTCTTTTCTTCTCCTTTTTCTTCCTTTCTTCTCCTTTTTCTTCCTTTCTTCTCCTTTTTCTTCTTTTCTTCTCCCTTTTCTTCCTTTCTTCTCCTTTTTCTTCTTTTCTTCTCCTTATTCTTCTTTTCTTCTCCTTTTTCTACTTTGCTTCTCCTTTTTCTTCTTTGCTTCTGCTGGCCGGAGTGTTGGGGAGGAGGGGGCGTGGGGCTTACCGGTCGGAGGTGTCGACGGCGCGCGGCGAGGAGGACGGCGACGCGCGGCGAGGAGGGCGGCGCGCGGCGAGGAGGGGGGCGCGCGGCGAGGAGGACGTCGCTGGCGAGCAGGACGACGACGACGGCGAGGAGGACGGTAGGCGGCGGCGAGCAGGATGGCGGGTAGCCTGACGGCGTCGTCGAGTTCGTCGCTTGCAGCGCCAGGCAGGAGAACTAGAGGAAGAAGAAGCGAAATGGACGAATTGGGTTCGAAATTTTCTAACTCCCGCTTATACAGGTGGATCTTTAGTCCCGGTTCGTGGCTCGATCCGGGACTAAAGACCCCTTTAGTCCCAGATGGAGCCAAGACCCGGGACTAAAGACCCTTTTTCGGGAGACCAGAAGGCGGGAAGCAGGGGCCTTTAGTCCCGGGGCGTGGCTCCAACCGGGACTAAAGGGGGTCTTTAGTCCCGGGTGGAGCCACGACCCGGGACTAAAGGCCCTTTTTCGGCAGACCAGAAGGCGGGAAGCAATGGCCTTTAGTCCCGGGGCATGGCAAGAACCGAGACTAAAGTTTTGCCTATATAAACCCTCGCCCCTGCCCGGCATATCCCCTATTTTTTGGTTGTTAAAGTGTGACCATGCCATGCTCTTGCCACTCTAGTTCATGCACATGACGTGTTCGATGAAATGCATGAGCCACTCTACTTAAGCTTTCTCCTCTCCAAGCTCGACCTCCAAGCTCCATTTTCCTTAATATTTGTCTAGGTTTGGCCGTGGACCAACTGCGAGCACCACCGTGGTGAGCCTCTTGTTCTTATCTTCTTTTTAAAATCAAAAAAATCTTACTTGTATGATTTAGATACATACTTGTATAAATTACTCACTTTCATTATTTTTTGTTATTATATAGTGCGATGGTTTTGGTATCCGCCTCCGCCGGCCCTCGTCCTGTCTATGATTCGGATGTGGTATATATTATCTTTTATAACTATTTGTTTTATTTAGTGTTTATGACAATTATGACGACCAATGTGACATATATTTTTTTAATCTAGGAGGTATGTGAACCGGAAATTCCAACCCACATAAAAATTCTTGTCGAGAAGTTAAATTTGGTTGAAAAAGAAAACAAATACTTGAAGAAAAAATTGAAAATAATTGAGGATAAGAATATGGAACTGGAGTTGCATGTCGCCGATGTCATCGACTGTCGCAAGATGAAGATCGATGCGATGCGGTTGAAGATGGATGCAATGTGCTTGAAGATGGATGAAATGCGCTTGAAGATTAGGAATATTAGAAAATATGCCATTGATAAAGAGGCTTGGTATCATTATACTGTTGGGTCAATTGTTACCTTAGTTGTGATTTTGATCGCGTTTGTTGTTGCATCTAAATGTTTTACATAGTTGTATGTTGTTTTATGAGAGAACTTTATGTATTTATTTTTTGCAATAATAACTTTTGATCACTACTATTCTTTGGCTTTAATGTGATGATGAACTTGTATTAATTTGGTCATATGTTCTGCAATGGTTTTTTGATATATTTAATTTCATAATAGAGATGAATCGCCAATGAAATTTCATAATATGATTTTTTGAACTCCATACTTTTTGTGTATTCAACAATTTCTACCTTCATTTGGTATATTTCGTGCATTTACTTATTTTTTTGAGCTAGTTGACCCTGAAATTGGAAAGCACTACAAATGAACTCTGAAAAAGTTGAAAGTTGGCATGCTATCATCATTTCACCCACATAGCATGTGTTAAAAAGTTGAGAGGGCCACGACAAAAACTGGATGCACTTCGTGTACAAAACGGACAATCTCTCTCGAAGTATCAGGGTTTCGAACGAGAACTCATCTCTTACAAAGGGATTTCATTTTTTTAAACTTATTTGAACTCCATACTTTTTGTGTGTTCAAAATGCACCATTCAAAGGCACATCACAAAATTTCAACAATTTTTGACTTCATTTGGTATATTTCGTGCATTTACTTATTTTTTTTGAGCTAGTTGACCCTGAAATTGAAAAGCACTACAAATGAACTCTGAAAATGTTGAAAGTTGGCATGCTATCATCATTTCACCCACATAGCATGTGTTAAAAAGTGGAGAGGGCTACGACAAAAACTGGATGCACTTCGTGTACAAAACGGACAAATCTCTCTCGAAGTATGAGGGTTTCGAACGAGAACTCATCTCTTACAAAGGGATTTCATTTTTTTAACTTATTTGAACTCCATACTTTTTGTGTGTTCAAAATGCACCATTCAAAGGTACATCACAAAATTTCAACAATTTCTGACTTCATTTGGTATATTTCGTCCATTTACTTCTTTTTTTTGAGCTAGTTCACCCTGAAATTGAAAAGCACTACAAATGAACTCTGAAAAGGTTGAAACTTGGCATGCTATCATCATTTCACCCACATAGCATGTGTTAAAAAGTTGAGAGGGCTACGACAAAAACTGGATGCACTTCGTGTACAAAACAGACAATCTCTCTCGAAGTATCAGGGTTTCGAACGAGAACTCATCTCTTACAAAGGGATTTCATTTTTTTGAACTTATTTGAACTCCATACTTTTTGTGTGTGCAAAATGCACCATTGAAAGGCACATCACAAAATTTCAACAATTTCTGACTTCATTTGGTATATTTCGTGCATTTACTTACTTTTTTGAGCTAGTTCACCCTGAAATTGAAAAGCACTACAAATGAACTCTGGAAATGTTGAAAGTTGGCATGCTATCATCATTTCACCCACATAGCATGTGTTAAAAAGTTGATAGGGCTACGACAAAAACTGGATGCACTTCGTGTACAAAACAGACAATCTCTCTCGAAGTATCAGGGTTTCGAATGAGAACTCATCTCTTACATGGATACTATGAAAATGAAAAGTGTTTGAAATTTAGTACATTCCATACATGCATTACATAAAAGGTTTAATACATTATTACATTATTGCACGAATATTCCTATCTATTATTTCTGTTTTCTTCTTGGTCGTAGCCATGGAGAATCTTCATCATTCAGTAGGATGCTTGGGTCAGTTTTCACTTTGAAGGGCGGAATTTCATGAAACTTATTATAATCTTCTGACATGTCTGTCTTGTCATCTACTCCCACGATGTTTCTTTTCCCTGAAAGAACTATGTGGCGTTTTGGCTCATCGGACAATATCCTTTTCTCATTAATGTAGACATGTCCTTCACATAGAAAACCTGAGCGACATCATTGGCTAGGACAAATGGTTCGTCCATGTACGCAACATTGTTGAGATCCACTGTTGTCATGCTGTACTTTTGTTCTACAACTACCCCGCCTCCTGTCAGCTTCACCCATTTGCACCGAAATAAAGGGATCTTAAAAGTAGGTCCATAGTCAAGTTCCCATATCTCCTCTATGTACTCGGAATATGTTTCCAAACAGAGCCCATTCTCGTCTATTGCATCAAAGCGGACACCACTATTTTGGTTGGTGCTCTTTTTATCTTGGGAAACCGTGTAAAATGTATTCCCATTTATCTCATACCCTTGGAAAGTACATATAGTCGAAGATGGTGGCCTGGGCAAACAGTACAACTCATCTTCAATGGTGTCGTCATTCATGAGATGTGTCTGCAACCAACTGCCGAAAGTCTTCTCGTGTTCCCCTTTAATCCAAGAGTCAGCCTTCCCCGGGTTTTCGGAGCGTAGAATATTCTTGTGTCTCACGATATACGGAGCCACCATGGTGGAATTGTGTAGAACTGTGTAGTGTGCTTGAGAGAAAGAATGCCCGTCCATACATACTTTTTCTTTCCTTCCTAGTGTGCCTTTTCCTGTCAACCTACCCTCATACCGAGATTCAGGAACACCAATCGGCTTAAGGTCAGGAAGAAAGTCCACACAAAACTCAATGACCTCCTCTGTTCCATAGCCCTTGGAGATGCTTCCTTCTGGCCTAGCACGGTTACGAACATATTTCTTTAAGACTCCCATGAACCTCTCAAAGGGGAACATATTGTGTAGAAACACAACACCGTGAATTCTATTCTCTTCGACTAGGTGAACTATGAGGTGTGTCATTATATTGAAGAAGGATGGCGTGAACAACAACTCAAAGCTGACCAGACATTGGACCACATCAATCTGTAACCCTGATAGACTTTCTCGATCGATTACCATCTAAGAAATTGCATTGAGGAATGCACATACCTTCACAATTGCCAGGCGAACATTTTCTGGTAGAATTCCCCTCAATGCACGTGGCAGTCATGAGACTTTAGGTTTTGGAATTTTTTGTCTGTCATATTTACGATTCCCTTTATATTCGATGAGAAGCCAGTCGGGACCTTGATACTGAACAGGACTTCAAAGAAGATTTCCTTCTCTTCCTTAGAAAGAGCGTAGCTGGCACGCCCTTGAAACTGCCCTGGATGCATGCCATCTCTTCCTTTATGACGTTCCTGGTCCTCCCGTGCTTCTGGTGTATCTTTTGACTTCCCATACAAGCCCAGGAAGCCTAGAATATTCACGCAGAGATTCTTCGTCAGGTGCATCACGTCGACTGCCGAGCGGACCTCATGGACTTCCCAGTAGGGTAGCTCCCAAAATATAGATTTCTTCTTCCACCTGGGTACGCGCTTATCAGGGCCGTTAGGAACAGGTTGGCTGCCAGGACCCTTTCCAAAGATTACTTTTAAATCTTTGACCATATCAAATACTTCAGCAGCAGTACAGATGACACGCTTCCCCCGGGGTTCTGCCTTGCAATTGAAATGCTTGCCTTTTTTCTTTAAGGGAGGCTTGGGCGGAAGAAAACGACGATTGTACGGATACACATTCTTCCTACAATTGTCGAGATATATACTTTCTGTCTGATCCAAACAGTGCGTGCATGCATTGTATCCATTGTTTGACTGTCGTGAAATGTTACTAAGAGCAGGCCAATCATTGATGGTTACGAAAAGCAACGCTCGAAGGTCAAATTCCTCTTGTTTGTGCTCGTCCCACCCACGTACACCTGGTTCAGCCCAGAGCTGTAAAAGTTCATCAACTAATGGCCTTAGGTACACATCAATATCGTTGCCTGGTTGCTTTGGACCTTGTATAAGCACTGGCATCATAATGAACTTCCGCTTCATGCACAACCAAGGAGGAAGGTTGTAGATACATAGAGTCACGGGCCAGGTGCTATGACTGCAACTCTGCTCCCCAAAAGGATTCATGCCATCTGTACTCAGACCTAACCATAAGTTCCTTGCATCAGCTGCAAATCTCGGGAACTCTCTCTCGATTTTTCTCCACTGCCGACCATCAGCGGTGTGCCTCAACTTATCGTCTTTCATACGATCTTCCATGTGCCATCGCAACAACTTTGCATGATCTTTATTTCTGAACAGATGTTTCAACCGTGGCATTATAGGAGCATACCACATCACCTTGGCAGGAACCCTCTTCCTGGGTGGCTTACATTACCTACATGGATTTCAAAGACATGGTCTTCATTATCATTACCTACAGAACATCGCGATCGATAGTCAGATGTTGAGCTAGATCGACCAAGAGATGGCTAACATTAATCACCCAAACTAGGTGGCCAGTTGTTACTTAGTAGATACAAGCAGCTTTATATTTTGGCATGACAGTCATTTATCCATATACGCAGGGAGAAACAAATTAAATTAGCGGAAGATACGCTGCCGTACAGAAGTGGACGTTTGATTACACTCTAAGTGCAAACGATAGGTACTCTAAGCCAAAGCCCAAAGCAGGAAAAAGAAAAGTAGTAAAATAATCAAAGAGTCTGCCAAAATATAAAGCTGCCCTAATGCTTGCAAATGGAGGGAGTAATAAAGAAGCCTTGCATTGCATGCTCAACGATCAACTGATCATCGCGTCATTCGCCATAGCACAGGTTGCAGAGTGATCAAGTAATTGCATATATTACGGCCCGTATTTTTCTTGCACATCGGAATCGTAGCATATACTCTACAATTCTTGCCGGACTACACAGCGACAGAGGCATTTTAGCAAACACAAGGTAGGCATTTCTAAATTGCACCTTATAAATCGATAGGGAGTCGTCAACCACCACATGCTCCCAGTTGCCGGCCGCAACGGGCGATTCCTGCAAGGCAAACAAGTTGAGATTGAACCTTGCACCCAGAAGAACAAGTAGAAGAGCGAGAAGAGGGATAAATACCTCGGAGAGGAAGACCTCGACAGCTGGCGGCGGAGGCGGAGGGGGAGGAGGGAGTCCTCGGTGGTGCAATGCCCGTGGAGGAGGAGGAGGGAGTCCTCGACGGCGCAGTCCCAATGGAGGAGGAGGAGGGAGTCCACGGTGGCGCAGTACCCGTGGAGGAGGAGGACGGAGTCCCCGGTGGCGCAGTCACTGTGGAGGAGGAGGAGGGAGTCCCCGTGGAGGAGGAGGAGGAGGAGGAGGAGGAGGAGGAGGGAGTCCCCGGCGGCGCAGTCCCCGTGGAGGAGGAGGAGGGAGTTCGAGCGAGAGGAGTGGTGGGGAGAAACGACGGGTGCTCTGGGAGAGTCAGGGGAGGGGGGATGAATTGGTATATTGGGGGGAGGGTTAGCAATGGCGCACCATTTAGGGGTGCGCCATAAGTAAGGTGATAGCAATGGCGCACCTTCTAGTGGTGCACCATAAGTAAGGTGATAGCAATGGCACACCTTCCCCTGGTGCGCCATTACTAACTTTTTTTTTTAGTTGCATGTAATATAATTTCGCCGCCTATCTAGTATACCTTGTATTTAGTTCATCTATTTTCTTACTAAGAACAATGTACGATGAAGAACTATGTCCTTTGGGACATATTCTTCTATATATTTGTAGGTTTGGTCCACATTCGAATGTTTATCTACGCAGTAGCATCCTTTGTATGGATTTGGTTTGATCTTTGAGGACTACAACCATGCGTGAGGACAAATAAAGCATGGCTACTTAATGAAAAGAGCCAATCACTCATTTCCACTTGTTTAGCCAAACGAGCTAATGTGTTTTACGAGTAGCCCGAGGAAAGCATGTTTTACACCTAACCCATCAATAAAGCTCACGGAGAGAGACACTTACAAAAAATCATGTTATGAGGTGATATCACATTGGGAAAAGATTTAGAATTACATGACATGGTTGAAATCAAGTGACATGAAAGATTGAGCTTGCCACTAACACACACACGTGGCCGACACATCGTGATTCGATCTTAGCTATCTTATCACAATGATCTTCTTGCCCTTCTTTCTCGCGGTTGAATAATTTAGCCCCGGAACCCCTTGAATTCTTCTCTTGAACGGACGTCCTTTAGGTAGGGTGGTCGTGCTTCTTCTTGTGGTGTGTGCTACTTCATCGTCATCATCATCTTAGATCTTCAGGTCGCCGTACTTGTCGAAGTCTTGCTCACTGGCGACTCCATCCATTCCGATGATGTTCCTTTTGCCTCTCCTCACGACAACACGACTGGGGTTTGACGGATCGGTAATGAAGAAGCATTGGTCCACTTGGCAAGCCAGTACCCATGGCTCATTTTTTGCGGTGACATTTATGCCCGCGGTATTGGATTTCGCTTCGTGTATAACCGTAGTGGTGAAATACCGGTCTTCTTTTAGGACGCTCTTGGCCCATCTAACACGGAACATCGAAACCTTCTCTCCAGTGTAGCTCAGCTCCCAGATCTCCTTGATCCTTCCATAGTATCTGTCCTTGTCGTTACCGGTGGAGGATTCCATCGTTACCCCAGAGTTCTGATAATCGCTCTTCATGTCCTTTTACTCGGTGTACAATGTGTACCGGTTGATATCGTACGCCTCATATGTCATCAGGTTGTGCTCGGCGCCATGTGACAAGGCGAATATGAGTCTTTCTTCCATGGAAGAATCCTCATGTAAAGGGTACGACAAAAGCTTGTACTTGAAACAACGCGTGAAATATGAGTTGTGCTCTTTGATTATATCTCCGTCCGTCCTCTGTTGGCCTCGGTCATTGTACGTATTCTCAATAAATGTTTTGTGCTCTACCACCCAAGGATCGACCACGTCTATGTGTTGTAGCGCGACTAGGTTTGCTCTTTCAAAGTCGGCGAGTCGACCC
The DNA here is from genome assembly GCF_904849725.1 of Hordeum vulgare subsp. vulgare. Taxonomy (NCBI): domain Eukaryota; kingdom Viridiplantae; phylum Streptophyta; class Magnoliopsida; order Poales; family Poaceae; genus Hordeum; species Hordeum vulgare. The sequence goes on along the minus strand of NC_058523.1, from coordinate 77,463,218 downwards.
TTGAAGTCGACGTGCATTTCACGGCGACCCTCGCGGTGACCCCATCTAGCGAGCCTGTCGAGGTGCCTGTTGACGAGCAGACCAATGTGGTTCTCGATGCCTAGATAATTCATGTAGAAGGAGATGCACTCTTCGGTCAAAAAGCCCTAGGCTATACTTCCATCTGGACGTGCCCTGTTGCGAACGTATCCTTTGATGACACCATTCATCCTTTCGAATGACATCATGATGTGCAGGAACGTCGGCCTGAGTTGGATGATATCCTCCACGATATGGACCAGCAGATGCACTATAATGTCGAAGAATGTGGGCGGGAAGTACATCTCAAGCTCGCATAGTATCACCACGATCTCTTCATGAAGCCCTCTGAGTTGCCTCACGCCAACCGACTTCCGAGAGAAGATGTCGAAAAAGTTGCATAGGCCAAATAGCATTTCACGAACGTGCGCGTCCATGATCCCACGGATTGCAACTAGAAGTATATGCGTCATCAGCACGTCACAGTCGTGAGACTTCATCCCACTGAACTTCTGCTTCGCTGAGTCTAGGTATCTTCTTATCTTCCCCGCGTAACCGTAAGGAAGTTTTAATCGTACGAGGGAGGTGAAAAAGTGATTGATCTCCTTCTGACTTAGAGTGAAGCATGCGGGAGGGCAATCATATTCGATCTTCTTGGCCTTTTTGCCTTTGCGACGACTTTCCGTGTCCTTCGCCTCATCATCATCATCATCATCATTAGGGCGTTTTGGGTGAACCTCCTCCGTCATGCCCATTGATTGCAAGTCTGCCCTTGCTTTCGGCCCATCTTTGGTCCGTTGTGGCATGTTGAGAAGGGTACCAAGCAGACTCTCCCACACATTCTTCATGATATGCATGACATCAAGGGTGTGAGGCACACGGAGGATCTTCCAGTACGACAAGTCCTAGAGAACAATCCTCGTATTCCATACCATCAGCAGCGCCTCGGGTGCCTTTTGCTTCTTTCCTAGCGGTGGGCATTGTTTCGAATTTTTCAATAGCTCGTCTATTTCCTCGCCGCTCCTCGTACATGGGGGTCTTCGGGGTTTGGTTTCACCATCCAATAGATCCTTGCGTTTTCTCCATGCGTCATTGTCGCGAAGCCACCTTCGATGTCCCATGAAGACGGTTTTCGAAGACCCAGGATCTCTATCTAGCTGGCGGTACGTTGTGTCATCCATGAACGTGACGCATGCACAAAATCCGTGGACCACCTGCCCTGCGACATATCCGTAACCGAGATAGTCGTGCACCGTCGTGAGCAGTGCGGCTCTCATAGGGAAATATTGTTTCGCTGCGGCTTCCCACGTATTGGCTGTCGTTTTCCATAGCGTGTCTAGCTCCTCTTTCAACAGCCCCAGATACAGATTGATGTCGTTCCCTGGTTGTTTCGGCCCTTCAATTAGCATACTCATGTGAATGTACTTCCTCTTCATGCACATCCAGGGGGAAGGTTGTACATCCACAAAAACACAGGCCAGGTGATATGTGTGGTTCTCTGGCTGCCAAACGGATTGACTCCATCGGTGCTCGTGCCCAGCATGATGTTCCTTGGGTCGTCCCCAAATTCTGGGAGTTCGAAGTTCAACGCTTGCCACTGGCTCGCATCCTTAGGGTGACTCAGCATCTTGTCTTTTTTATTTATCTCTAGATCATTTCCGTCATCCACTCGCTTCTTCTCCTCCCTATCCGCGTGCCAACGCAGGAGCTCTGCTTGCTTAGGGTCCGCGAAATACCGCTGCAGACGAGTAGTGATCGGAAAGTACCACATCACTTTTCGAGGAGCTTTCTTCCTCTTCTTGTATGGAGTGACGCCGCACACCGGACATATGGTAGACTCCGCGTGCTCGTCCCGATAAATGATGCAATCGTTCATGGACACATGGTATTTCATGTGCGGTAAATCCAAAGGACACACGATTTTCTTCGCCTCCTCGAAACTGGTCGGGCACTTGTTCCCCATGGGAAGACGTTCGTGCCAGAATGACATGTTCTCGTCGAAGCATGTGTCGGTCATTTTGTGTTTTACCTTCATCTCCAGAGCCATGAGCCGTATTTTCAGGCGGGTATCCTCGGACCTGCATCCTTCATACAATGGAGTAACCGCGTCTATCTCAAGTTGATCCAACTTGGATTTCTCTCGGGCGGCGGCTCTTGCGTTACCCGTCTGCTTGAGAAGCAGATTTTGAACATGAGGGTCCTGCACCCAGCCCATCGATGGTCCATCGTCGTCTTCTCCAGCATCTTCATCTTCTCCACCATCTTCATCTTCATGATTATGCCATCTGTCTTGATCTTCCTCATTATCATGTCCGTCAACTTCTACATGATGACTATGTCCTGCATCTACTTCGTGATCATGTCCTGGAGATTCTTCGTCTTCTCGCCTGCCCTCGCCGCTATTGTCTTGCAACCCTTCCTTATTTCTTGCCCGGCCCCCATGTATGACATCATAATCATCTTCACCACCTTGCCACGGATAGCCATCCATGTAACCACGCACGAGCAGGTGGTCCCGCACCTGTCTGGAATCCGGCCTTCGCGGAGCTCAAAAACCTATTCACGATGCCTTCGGTCATCGTGTGGACCATGGTCGCCAGCGGGGGTAGAGCAAAACGATATTTTAGAACAAAAAAAAATTGGCATGACTTTGCCTAAAAATAAGACCAAAAAGAATTCATAGTGGCAAATTCTCGCCGAAATGGAAATGAATCAACATTCCGGCAAAATATTGGCAACTATCGCATTTCAAATACCGGTACCTGCAAACACAAACATATGCAACACCACAAACATATGTATATCTAGGCCATAAAAAGTGTGTACACATTGGAGGGACAAAAAGTAGATCTAGAACATAAAGAAAGCTTTCTCCTTACTTACCTATCAAAAAAATGAAATTTAACCACTTAATTTGGGTGAATATGGTGCAAATGAGGTGAGGAGGAGGAGGCAGCCGATACCAACAAGGTTTGTAGAGGTGGAGAGAATGGAGTGGGGGGGAAGTGAGTGTGAAGTGGCTGTCAAAAATATCTACTGCTCCCAGGTTAGCAATGGCGCACCTTCAAAGAATGCACCATTAGTACCCAGGGTTACTAATGGAGCACCTGGTAAAAATGCGCCATTAGTAGTTTTGAAAAAAAACTGAAAGAAATTGTTAGTAGTGGTGCACCGTGGATGTGGTGCGCCATTACTAGTTAAAACTAGTAATTGCGCACTTCCCCTGGTGTGGGGCCAGGACAAAGATAGTAATGGCGCACCACACACAAGGTGCGCCATTAGTAATATGGACAATAATGGCGAACCTGTATCTGGTGCGCCACTCCTATATTGAAGTGGCGCACCACATACATGGTGCGCCATTAATGTCCATACTAGCTATAGCCCTTTTTCTAGTAGTGATAGATCAAATTGTCGATTCGACTCTGGGGTGTGAGCGCTTATCTCTTCTTGATGCCTATTCTGGGTATCATCAGATCCCTTTGTTTGGCCCAGATTAAATAAAAACGGCCTTCATCACCCCTTTCGGGATGTTTCTGTTATATCACCATCCCTTTTGGTCTGAAGAATGCCGGTGCAACTTTGATGTGTATGATCCAGAAGTGTCTGCTTGATCAGATCACTAGGAACTTTGAAGCATACATGGATGATATTGTGGTCAAGTCACGCAAAGGTTCCGACCTGTTGACTGACCTAGCAGAGACATTCGCCAACCTGAGGAAGTATGACATCAAGCTAAACCCACCTAAGTGCACTTTCGGAGTCCCTAGCGGCATGTTACTTGGTTTCCTCATTTCCGAACATGGCATCGATGTTAAACCCGAGAAGATCGGCGCCATCATCCGGATGCAAAGCCCCATGCGGGTGCACGACGTCCAGAGACTCACATGCTGTCTGGCAGCATTCAGTCGATTCATCTCTCGTTTGGATGAGAAGGCATTGCCTTTATACCGATTGATGAAAAAAATCTGATGTGTTCGAGTGGAATGACGAGGCACAAGCGGTGTTTGTGGAGCTCAAAGCCCTGCTTTCCACCCAGCCGGTTCTCCGTGCGGCGCACAACATAGAACCAGTAATCTTATACATCGGAGCTACCAATCAAGTTGTTAGCACGGTTCTGACCGTGGAGAGAGAACAAGAAGGCAAAGACCCTAGCGGCATGGAAAAATACTTTTCTGCCTTAGAAAAATCTGATTAAGTTTGGAGATGATCACAAGGACATATATTTTCCATACATAAGATTTTTCTAAGGCATTTCTGTCTGTTTTGACCTTCTGATATAGTTTGGAGATGATTATTTGAGTAAAACCCTGAAAACCATTTCTGTCTGTTTTGACCTTTTGAAATATTTACAAAGTAAATATTCTCAATAAAATCCTAGAAAATTCCAGTGGTATTCCTAAGCCATATTTGGTGTCCACCTAAAGTTTCACTTTGAACCAAAGTGATTAAAGACCCCAAATAACCCTAAAACCCCTTCTGTCCACATTGAAGTTAGAGCAACTCTACATAGCAAAGTTTGTCCAATGATGCTGAAACTTTGCAGGAGTGTCTAATACCTCAAATGAGGGTTCCACACCAAAAATGGGATTGGTGGGACTTAGTTTGCCCACACTCCCTTTGGAAGGGACATATATGGTCAAATAGTGGTGTTTTCAAGTTACGAAGCTAAACTTGTCCAATGGATCTCAAACTTGGTGAAACCCCATGTTTTAGCACCAAATCCAAACCTGTTAAATTGCAGCACCAATGGTGGGGTGCAAACACCTCAAACCACTCTCAAGCACCTTCTGACAGATGGGTAAAAGCCCTCTTAGCCATAGCTGAACCCAACTCCTTTGCTCCAAACTCTTAGATTAGGTGGCCAGTATCAATGCCCAACCCCAGTCAACTGGCCCCTCACTGGTTCGAAGTGGAAATGCCAAAAACCCCAACCTAAGCTTCAGTTCAAAGTTGATAGCACTAGTATTCCTTGCCTCCTTTGACCAGCCGAAGCTCCCATGGGATCCCAACGGCTAGCCTCACTCCTAGCCAGTGCCAGGACATGCTAGCCTCAAAGCGCACCAGCATGTCGTGGCATGCCAAAACTGCGCTCTGGCCGCGCTACAGGAAGCCACCAAGGTGGGGTCGATGCCCTCGGCCAGTTCCAGCCTCCGCCGAGGTGTACATCATCTTCCGTGACAACCCCTCTATATCGAGCAACCATCAAGGCCCCTTCTCTCTCGCGCTAGAGCTCGTGCGATGCGTGCCCGCGCGCACCAGAACCGGCCAAGGTTGCGCGGCAGCTGATTCTCAACTCCTCTCTCTCTCCCTCTGCTGTAGATGGTTCTAGCAGTCCAAAACCATGTCCTAAGACCATGGTTTCGACCCAAGCTCCTCTCTGCACCCCATTGCGCACCACGATGAGTCGCCGGCGCGCCCGAATTGGCTCACCGTCGCGGGCCTATTCATAACCCTCCCCTTCGCTCCAGCACCCCTCAGACTATTGGAAATATGCCCTAGAGGAAATAATAAAATGGTTATTATCATATTTCCTTGTTCATGATAATCGTCTATTGTTCATGCTATAATTGTATTAACAGGAAATAGTAATACATGTGTGAATAAATAGATCACAATGTGTCCCTAGCAAGCCTCTAGTTGGCTAGCTCGTTGATCAATAGATGATCATGGTTTCCTGATCATGGGCACTAGATGTCATTGATAACGGGATCACATTATTGGGAGAATGATGTGATGGACAAGACCCAATCCTAAGCATAGCACTAGATCGTATTGTTCATATGCTAAAGCTCTTCCAATGTCAAGTGTCTTTTACTTCGACCGTGAGATTGTGCAACTCCCGGAGACCGTAGGAGTGCTTTGGGTGTATCAAACGTCACAACGTAAATGGTGACTATAAAGGTGCACTACGGGTACCTCTGAAAGTGTGTGTTGGGTTGGTACGAATCGAGATCAGGATTTGTCACTCCGCGTGACGGAGAGGTATCTCTGGGCCCACTCGGTAGAACATCATCAAGAGCTCAATGTGACTACGGAGTTAGTCACACGTTGACGTGCTACAGAACGAGTAAAGAGACTTACCGGTAACGAGATTGAACAAGGTATAGGTATAACGATGATCGAATCTCGGGCAAGTTCTATACCGACAAACAAAGGGAATTGTATACGGGATTGATTGAATCCTTGACATCGTGGTTCATCCTATGATATCATCATGGAGCAAGTTGAATCCACCATGGGTATCTAGACCTCGCTGATAGTTATTGGCTGGAGAGGTGTCTCAGTCATGTCTGCCTGTCTCCCGAACCCGTAGGGTCTACACACTTAAGGTTCGATGATGCTAGGGTTATAGGGAATTGTTATACGAGGTTACCGAAGGATGTTAGGAGTCCCGGATGAGATCCCGGATGTCACGAGGAGCTCCAGAATGGTCCGGAGGTAAAGATTGATATATAGGATGGATGGGTTTGGACGCCAGAAATGTTTCGGGCACCACCGGCAAAGTGTCGGGACCACCGGAAGGGATCCGGAGGCCCACCGGGAGGGTCCACAAGCCCCGGAGGGCTACATGGGCTATGTGTGGGAGGGAATCAGCCCCTAGGTGGACTGGTGCGCCCCCCACACCCAACTCATGCACACCAGAGAGGGAGGGAGGGGAAACCCTAGGCGCAGGGGAGGCCCAAGGCCCACCTAGGGCGCCGCCCCCCCTTTCCCTGCCCTTGCCGCCGCCCCTCTCCCATCTGGGTTGCCGCACCAACTTGGGTGGGAACCCTAGGAGTGGCGCACCCCCTCCCCTCCTCCTATAAATAGTGGGGGTTTTGGGGCTATTGCACACACCGTTTTCCCTCTCCCTCGGCGCAGCCCTGCCTCCCTTCTTCCTCCTCTGCCACGGTGCTTGGCGAAGCCCTAACGGGAGACCTCATCTCTCCATCGACACCACGCCGTCACGCTGCCGGAGATCTTCCCCAAACTCTCCCTCCTCCTTGCTAGATCAAGGTGCGGGAGACGTTACCGGGCTGCACGTGTGTTGAACGCGGAGGTGCCGTGGTTCGGCACTAGATCGGAATCACACCGCGATCTGAATCGCCGTGAGTACGACTCCATCAACCGCGTTCTAGTAACGCTTCTGCTTAGCAATCTTCAAAGGTATGAAGATGCACTCACCCCTCTCTCGTCGCTGGTCTCTCCATAGGAAGATCTGAATATGCGTAGGAATTTTTTTGAATTTATGCTACGTTAATCAACAGTGGCATCCGAGCCAGGTTTTCTATGAGTAGATTCTATGCACGAGTAGAACACAAAAGGTTGTGGGCGATGATTTGTCAATTCCTTGATGCTACTAGTCTTATTCTTTTCCGGCAGTATTGTGGGATGAAGCGGCCCGGACCGACATTACACGTACGCTTACGTGAGACTGGTTCCACCCACACACATGCACACCGTGCATAAAGGTGGCTAGCGGGTGTCTGTCTCTCCTACTCTAGTCGGATTGGATTTGATGAAAAGGGTCCTTATGAAGGGTAAATAGTTTTGGCATATCATCATTGTGGCTGTCACGTAGGTAAGAAAGCGTTCTTCCTAGAAACCCAAATCAGCCACGTAAAACTTGCAAGAACAATTAGAGGATGTCTAACTTCTTTTTGCAGGGTTTGACATGTGATGTGATATGGCCAAAGTTGTGATGTTGCATGTATGATGTATGAGATGATAATGTTATTGTAATAGGTTTCACGATTTGCATGTCGATGAGTATGACAACCGGCAGGAGCCATAGGAGTTGTCTTAATTTACTGTATGAGATGCAATGCCATGTGCTTACTACTTTTACTTCATTGCTAACGGTTAGTTATAGTAGTAGTGATAGTAGTAGTTGGCGTGACGACTTCACGGAGACACGTTGATGGAGATCATGATGATGGAGATCATGGTGTCACGCCGGTGACGATGATGATCATGCGATGCCTGAAGATGGAGATCAAAAGAGCAAAGATGATAATGGCCATATCATGTCACTATATGATTGCATTGTGATGTTTATCATGTTTTTCATCTTATTGCTTAGAATGACGGTAGCATAATAAGATGATCCCTCTTAAAATTTCGAGAACGTATTCCACTAAGTGTGCACCGTTGCGAAGGATCGTTGCCTAGAAGCACCACGTGATGATCGGGTGTGATAGATTCTAATGTTCGCATACAACGGTGTAAGCCAAATTTACACACGCGAAACACCTAGTTTGACTCGACGAGCTTAGCATGTACAGACATGACCTTGAATACAAGAGACCGAAAGGTCGAACATGAGTCGTATGGTTGAATACGATCAGCATGAAGTTGATCACTATGGTGACTAGTCCGTCTCACGTGATGATCGGACACGGGTTAGTCAATATGGATCATGTATCACTTAGATGACTAGAGGGATGTCGATTTAAGTGCGAGTTCATACTTAATTTGATTAAATGAACATAATTGTCATGAACTTTGTCTAAAAGTTGTCTTTATAAGTATTGTAAATGGCCAACGTCAACCTCAATTTCAACGCATTCCTAGAGAAAAACAAGCTGAAAGATGATGGTAGAAACTATGCGGACTCGGTTCGCAACTTGAAGCTCATCGTTGAAGCAGCTAAAAAGGCTTATGTCCTTGATGCGCTGCTAGGTGACCGTCCCGCTCCCGCAGCAGCCCAGGACATTCTGAACATATGGCAAACGCGGAGTGATGACTACGCTCTGGTTAGGTCCAAAGGTATTTTGAGAAACATGGTGCATATGAGATGTTCCAAGAGCTAAAGCTAGTTTTTCAAGCTCATGACCGTGTCGAGAGATATGAAGTCTCCAACAAGTTCTTTAGCTGTAAGATGGAGGAGAACAGTTCTTTCAGTGAGCACATACTCAAAATGTCTAGGTTAGACGGTCGACTGACTTCACTTGGAGTCGAACTTCCGGATGATGCTATAATTGAGAGAATCCTCCAGTCTCTCCCACCAAGCTACAAAGGTTTTGTGCTGAACTACAACATGCAAGGGATGGAGAAAACCATTCCCGAGTTATACTCGATGCTCAAGTCTGCAGAAGTAGAAATCAAGAAAGAGCATCAAGTGTTGATGGTCAACAAGACCACTAGTTTCAAGAAGGGCAAGGGTAAAAAGAACTTCAAGAAAGACGACAAAGCCGTTGCCGCGCCCGGTAAGCCAGATACCGGGAAGAAGAAAAAGAATGGACCCAAGCCTGAGACTGAGTGCTTCTATTGCAAGGGAAAAGGCCACTTGAAGCGGAACTGCCCCAAACACTTAGCGGACAAGAAGGCCGGCAACGTTAATGGTATATGTGATGCGGAATAAGTGGAGACTGGCCAAGGACGAGGTGACGATGCGCGTCGGGAATGGTTCCAAGGTCGATGTGATCGCCGTCGGCACGCTACCTCTACATCTACCGTCGGGACCAGTTTTAAACCCTAATAATTGTTATTTGGTACCAACTTTGAGCATGAATATTGTATCAGGGTCTTGCTTAATGCGAGACGGCTACTCATTTAAGTCAGAGAATAATGGTTGTTCTATTTATATGAGTGATATGTTTTATGGTCATGCTCCGCTGGTGAATGGTTTGTTGGAATTATGCCCTAGAGGCAATAATAAATAAAGTTATTATCATAATTCCTGTGTCAAGATAATCATTTATTATCCATGCTATAATTGTATTGAATGAAGACTTATATACATGTGTGGATACATAGACAAAACACTGTCCCTAGCAAGCCTCTAGTTTGCTAGCCAGTTGATCAAAGATAGTCAGTGTCTTCTGATTATGAACAAGGTGTTGTTGCTTGATAACTGGATCATGTCATTAGGAGAATCACGTGATAGACTAGACCCAAACTAATAGACATAGCATGTTGATCGTGTCATTTTATTGCTACTGTTTTCTGCTTGTCAAGTATTTGTTCCTATGACCATGAGATCATATAACTCACTAACACCGGAGGAATAGTTTGTGTGTATCAAACGTCACAACGTAACTGGGTGACTATAAAGATGCTCTACAGGTATCTCCGAAGGTGTTCGTTGAGTTAGTGTGGATCGAGACTGGGATTTGTCACTCCGTATGACGGAGAGGTATCTCGGGGCCCTCTCGGTAATACAACATCACACACAAGCCTTGCAAGAAATTTGACTTAGTGTAAGTTGTGGGATCTTGTATTACGGAACGAGTAAAGAGACTTGCCGGTAAACGAGATTGAAATAGGTATGCGGATACTGAAGATCGAATCTTGGGCAAGTAAGATACCGAAGGACAAAAGGAATGACATACGGGATTATATGAATCCTTGGCACTGAGGTTCAAACGATAAGATCTTCGTAGAATATGTAGGATCCAATATGGGCATCCAGTTCCCGCTATTGGATATTGACCGAGGAGTCTCTCGGGTCATGTCTACATAGTTCTCGAACCCGCAGGGTCTGCACACTTAAGGTTCGACGTTGTTTTATGCGTATTTGAGTTATATGGTTGGTTACCGAATGTTGTTCGGAGTCCCGGATGAGATCACGGACGTCACGAGGGTTTCCGGAATGGTCCAGAAACGAAGAATGATATATAAGATGACCTTATTCGATTACCGGAAGGTTTTCGGAGTTACCGGGAATGTACCGGGAATGACGAATGGGTTCCGGGAGTTCACCGGGGGGGGGGGGGGGGGCAACCCACCCCGGGGAAGCCCATAGGCATTGAGGGTGGAGCACCAGCCCTTAGTGGCATGGTGGGACAGCCCAAAACAGCCCTATGCGCATTGGAAGAAAAATCAAAGAGAAAAGAAAAAAAGGAGGGGGTGGGAAAGGGAAGAAGGACTCCACTTTCCAAACCAAGTAGGACTCGGTTTGGGGGGGAGACCTTCCCCCTTGGCTCAGCCGAAGCCCTTAGGGGTCCTTGGACCCCAAGGCAAGGCTCCCCCTCTTCCCCCTATATATACGGAGGTTTTAGGGCTGATTTGACACAACTTTCCCATGGCAGCCCGACCACATATCTCCACGGTTTTACCTCTAGATCGCGTTTTTGCGGAGCTCGGGCGGAGCCCTGCTGAGACGAGATCATCACCAACCTCCGGAGCACCGTCACGCTGTCGGAGAACTCTTCTACCTCTCTGTCTCTCTTGCTGGATCAAGAAGGCCGAGATCATCGTCGAGTTGTACGTGTGCTGAACGCGGAGGTGCCGTCCGTTTGGCACTAGATCGTGGGACTGATCGCGGGATAGTTCGCGGGGCGGATCGAGGGACGTGAGGACATTCCACTACATCAACCACGTTCACTAACGGTTCTGCTATACGGTATACAAGGGTACGTAGATCACACATCCCCTCTCGTAGATGGACATCACCATGATAGGTCTTCGTGCGCGTAGGAAATTTTTTGTTTCCCATGCGACGTTCCCCAACAGTGGTATCAGAGCTAGGCTCATGTGTAGATGTCTTCTCGAGTAGAACACAAAAGTTTTTGTGGGCGGTGATGTGTGTTTTTCTGCCCTCCTTAGTCTTTTCTTGATTCCGCGGTATTGTTGGATCGAAGCGGCTCGGACCGACATTACTCGTACGCTTACGAGAGACTGGTTTCATCGCTACGAGTAACTCCGTTGCTCAAAGATGACTGGCGGGTGTCAGTTTCTCCAACTTTAGTTGAATCGGATTTGACCGAGGAGGTCCTTGAATGAGGTTAAATAGCAACTCATATATCTCCGTTGTGGTGTTTGCGTAATTAAGATGCGATCCTACTAGATACCCATGGTCACCACGTAGAACATGCAACAACAAAATTAGAGGACGTCTAACTTGTTTTTGCAGGGTATGCTTGTGATGTCATATGGCCAACGATGTGATGTGATATATTGGATGTATGAGATGATCATGTTCTAATAGATAATATCGACTTGCACATCGATGGTACGGCAACCGGCAGGAGCCATAGGGTTGTCTTTATAACTAACGTTTGTGCTTGCAGATGCGTTTACTATTTTGCTAGGATGTAGCTTTAGTAGTAATAGCATGAGTAGCACAACAACCCCGATGGCGACACGTTGATGGAGATCATGGTGTGGCGCCGGTGACAAGAAGATCGTGCTGGTGCTTTGGTGATGGAGATCAAGGAGGACATGATGATGGCCATATCATGTCACTTATGAATTGCATGTGATGTTAATCCTTTTATGCACCTTGTTTTGCTTAGAACGGCGGTAGCATTATGAGGTGATCTCTCACTAAAATTTCAAGACGAAATTGTGTTCTCCCCGACTGTGCACCGTTGCTACAGTTCGTCGTTTCGAGACACCACGTGATGATCGGGTGTGATAGACTCAACGTTCACAAACAACGGGTGCAAAACAGTTGCGCACGCGGAACACTCGGGTTAAGCTTGACGAGCCTAGCATGTGCAGACATGGCCTCGGAACACATGAGACCGAAAGGTTGATCATGAATCATATAGATGATATGATTAGCATGGGGATGCTTACCACTGAAACTATGCTCAACTCACGTGATGATCGGACTTGAGCTAGTGTAAGTGGATCATGAACCACTCAAATGACTAGAGAGATGTACTTTTTGAGTGGGAGTTTAGCGAGTAATTTGATTAAGTTAAACTCTAATTATCTTGAACATAGTCTAAGTCCACTTTTAATATATTTGTGTTGTAGATCATGGCTCACGCGACAGTCACCCTAAATTTTAATACGTTCCTAGAGAAAGCTAAGTTGAAAGATGATGGAAGCAACTTTGTAGACTGGGCTCGTAGTCTTAAGCTAATCTTACAAGCTGGGAAGAAGGATTATGTCCTTAATGCTGCGCTAGGAGATGAACCACCCGCTACGGCTGATCAGGATGTTAAGAACGCTTGGTTAGCACGTAAGGAGGACTACTCAGTAGTTCAATGTGTAGTCTTGTATGGCTTAGAACCGGGACTTCAACGTCGCTTTGAGCGTCATGGAGCATTTGAGATGTTCCAGGAGTTGAAGTTTATCTTTCAGAAGAACGCCCAGATCGAGAGGTATGAGACCTCCGATAAATTCTATGCTTGCAAGATGGAGGAGAACTCGTCTCTCAGTGAACATGTGCTCAAAATGTCTGGGTACTCAAACCGTCTAGCTGAGCTCGGGATTGAACTCCCGCAAGAAGCTATCACTGACAGAATCCTTCAATCACTGCCGCCAAGCTATAAAGGCTTTGTGTTGAACTACAACATGCAAGGGACGAACAAGTCTCCCGGCGAGTTGTTTGCGATGCTGAAAATCGCAGAGTCTGAACTCCGTAAAGAGCATCAAGTGTTGTTGGTGAATAAGACCACTAGTTTCAAGAGAAACGGCAAAGGCAAGAAGGGTAATTCAAAGAAGAGCGGCAAGCCTGTTGCCAATCCGACGAAGAAACCCAAAGCTGGACCTAAGCGTGAAACAGAGTGTTACTATTGCAAGGGTATGGGTCACTGGAAGCGCAATTGCCCCAAGTATCTGGCTGATAAGAAGGCGGCCAAAGAAAATCCAGGTATATTTGATATACATGGTATTGATGTGTACTTAACCGGCTCTCGTAGTAGTGCCTGGGTATTCGATACCGGTTCTTTTTTTCATATTTGCAACTCGAAACAGGAACTACGGAATAGACGAAGGCTGGTGAAAGATGAAGTGACGATGCGCGTAGGAAATGGTTCCAAGGTTGATGCAATCATCGTCGGCACAGTTTCACTTCAGTTACCATCAGGATTAGTTATGAACTTGAATCATTGTTATTTAGTGCCTACGTTGAGCATGAACATTATATCTGGATCTTGTTTATTGCGAGACGGTTACTCTTTTAAGTCAGAGAATAATGGTTGTTCTATTTCTATGAGTAACATCTTTTATGGTCATGCACCCATTGTGAGAGGATTGTTCATATTGAATCTTGATAGTGATACACACATACATAACATTGAGACCAAAAGAGTTAGAGTTAACAATGATACTGCCATATTTTTGTGGCACTGCCGCTTAGGTCATATTGGTGTAAAGGGCATGAAGAAACTCCATGCCGATGGTCTTTTGGATTCACTTGACTTTGATTCACTTGACACGTGCGAACCATGCCTCATGGGCAAGATGACTAAAACTGCGTTCTCCGGAACAATGGAGCGTGCAAGTGACTTGTTGGAAATCATACATACCGATGTGTGTGGTCCGATGAGCCTAGAGGCACGCGGTGGATATCGTTATTTTCTCACCTTCACTGACGATTTGAGTAGATATGGTTATGTCTACTTAATGAAGCACAAGTCTGAAACATTTGAAAAGTTCAAGCAATTTCAGAGTGAAGTTGAAAATCATCGTAACAAGAAGATCAAGTTCCTACGGTCTGATCGTGGGGGTGAATATCTGAGTTTCGAGTTTGGTGCTCACTTCATACAATGTGGAATTATTTCACATTTGACACCGCCTGGAACACCACAGCGTAATGGTGTGTCCGAACATTGTAATCGTACTTTATTAGAGATGGTGCGATCTATGATGTCTCTTACCAATTTGCCATTATCATTTTGGGGTTATGCATTAGAAACAGCTGCATTCACTTTAAATAGGGCACCATCAAAATCCGTTGAGACGACACCATACGAACTGTGGTATGGCAAAAGGCCAAAGTTGTCATTTCTTAAAGTTTGGGGATGTGATGCTTATGTCAAAAAGCTTCAGCCTGAAAAGCTGGAACCCAAAGCAGAAAAGTGCATCTTCATAGGTTACCCAAAAGAGACAGTTGGGTACACCTTCTATCTCAAATCCGCGGGCAAAGTGTTTGCTGCTAAAAACGGAGCTTTTCTCGAGAAGGAGTTTCTATCGAGAGAATTGAGTGGGAGGAAGATAGAACTTGACGAGGTTGTCGAACCTCTCATCCCTCTGGATGGTGGCGCAGGGCAAGGGGAAACCTCTGTCATTGCGATGCCGGTTGAGGAGGAAGTTAATGATGATGATCATGAAACTACGGTTCAAGTTTCTGTCGAACCACGCAGGTCGACGAGACCACGTGCTGCTCCAGAGTGGTACGGTAATCCCGTCTTATCAATCATGTTGTTAGACAACAATGAACCTGCAAATTATGAAGAAGCAATGGTGGGCCCAGATTCCAACAAATGGCTAGAAGCCATGAAGTCCGAGATAGAATCCATGTATGAGAAGAAAGTGTGGACTTTGGAGGTACTGCCTGAGGGCCGCAAGGCTATTCAGAACAAATGGATCTTTAAGAGGAAGACGGACGCTGACGGCAATGTGACCGTTTATAAAGCACGACTTGTGGCAAAGGGTTTTTCACAAGTTCAAGGAGTTGACTACGATGAGACATTCTCACCCGTAGCGATGCTTAAGTCCGTCAGACTCATGTTAGCAATAGATGCATTTTTCGACTATGAAATCTGGCAGATGGATGTCAAAACTCCGTTCCTTAACGGTTTCCTTAAGGAAGAGTTGTATATGATGCAACCCGAAGGTTTTGTCGATCCTAAGAATGCTAACAAGGTGTGCAAGCTCCAGCGATCCATTTATGGTCTGGTGCAAGCATCTCGGAGTTGGAACAAACGCTTTGATGAGGTGATCAAAGCATTTGGGTTTATACAAGTGGTTGGAGAATCTTATATTTACAAGAAAGTGAGTGGGAGCTCTGTGGCGTTTCTAATATAATATGTGGATGACATATTACTGATTGGAAACAACGTAGAGTTTCTGGAGAGCATAAAGGATTACTTGAATAAAAGTTTCTCTATGAAGGACGTAGGAGAACTTACATTCTAGGCATTAAGATCTACAGGGATAGATCAAAACGCCTGATAGGACTTTCACAAAGCACATACCTTGATAAAGTTTTGAAAAGGTTCAAAATGGAACAGTCCAAGAAAGGGTTCTTGCCAGTTTTACAAGGTACGAGATTGAGTAAGACTCAGTGCCCAACAACTGATGAGGATAGAGAGCATATGCGCTCTGTCCCCTATGCTTCAACCATAGGTTCTATCATGTATGCAATGCTGTGCACTAGACTGGACGTTAGCCTGGCCATAAGTATGGCAGGTAGGTTCCAGAGTAATCCAGGAGTGGATCACTGGACGGCGGTCAAGAATATCCTGAAGTACCTGAAAAGGACTAAGGAGATGTTTCTCGTGTATGGAGGTGATGAAGAGCTCACCATAAAAGGTTACGTCGATGCAAGCTTTGACACAGATCCGGACGACTCTAAGTCGCAAACCGGATACATATTTATTCTTAATGGGGGTGCAGTAAGCTGGTGCAGTTCCAAGCAGAGCGTCGTAGCAGATTCTACATGTGAAGCGGAGTACATGCCTGCCTTGGAGGCGGCTAAGGAGGGTGTCTG
This sequence comes from Hordeum vulgare subsp. vulgare, assembly GCF_904849725.1. NCBI lineage: Eukaryota > Viridiplantae > Streptophyta > Magnoliopsida > Poales > Poaceae > Hordeum > Hordeum vulgare. The sequence continues at coordinate 77,446,825 of NC_058523.1, read as the reverse complement.
GATGAAGCAGTTCATGACGGATCTTGGAGTGGTGCCAAGCGCACTGAATCCAATAACCTTGTTCTGTGACAACACGGGTGCCATTGCCCTAGCAAAGGAACCACGGTTTCACAAGAAGACCAGACACATCAAACAACGCTTCAACCTCATCCGTGACTACGTCGAAGGGGAGGACGTAAATATATGCAAAGTGCACACGGATCTGAATGTAGCAGACCCGCTGACTAAACCTCTTCCACGGGCAAAGCATGATCAACACCAGAACTGTATGGGTGTTAGATTTATTACAATGTAATTCGCATGAACATGTGAGGGCTAGATTATTGACTCTAGTGCAAGTGGGAGACTGTTGGAATTATGCCCTAGAGGCAATAATAAATATAGTCATTATCATAATTCCTCTGTCAAGATAATCGTTTATTATCCATGCTATAATTGTATTGAATGAAGACTTATATACATGTGTGGATACATAGACAAAACACTGTCCCTAGCAAGCCTCTAGTTGGCTAGCCAGTTGATCAAAGATAGTCAGTGTCTTCTGATTATGAACAAGGTGTTGTTGCTTGATAAGTGGATCACATCATTAGGAGAATCACATTATGGACTAGACCCAAACTAATAGTCGTAGCATGTTGATCGTGTCATTTTATTGCTACTGTTTTCTGCGTGTCAAGTATTTGTTCCTATGACCATGAGATCATATAACTCACTAACACCGGAGGAATACTTTGTGTGTATCAAACGTCGCAACGTAACTGGGTGACTATAAAGATGCTCTACAGGTATCTCCGAAGGTGTTCGTTGAGTTAGTATGGATCGAGACTGGGATTTGTCCCTCCATATAACGGAGAGGTCTCTCGGGGCCCACTCGGTAATACAACATCACAAACAAGCCTTGCAAGCAATGTGACTTAGTGTAAGTTGCGGGATCTTGTATTACGGAACGAGTAAAGAGACTTGCCGGTAAGCGAGATTGAAATAGGTATGCGGATACTGACAATCGAATCTCGGGCAAGTAACATACCGAAGGACAAAGGGAATGACATACGGGATTATATGAATCCTTGGCACTGAGGTTCAAACGATAAGATCTTCGTAGAATATGTAGGATCCAATATGGTACGTTGTTTTATGCGTATTTGAGTTATATGGTTGGTTACCGAATGTTGTTCGGAGTCCCGGATGAGATCACGGACATCACGAGGGTTTCCGAAATGGTACGAAATGAAGATTGATATATAGGATGACCTCATTTGATTACCGGAAGGTTTTCGGAGTTACCGGGAATGTACCGGGAATGACGAATGGGTTCCGGGAATTCACCAGGGGGGCAACCCACCCCGGGGAAGCCCATAGGCATTGAGGGTGGTGCACCAGCCCTTAGTGGGCTGGTGGGACAGCCCAAAAGATCCCTATGCGCATTGGAAGAAAAATCAAAGAGAAAAGAAAAAAAGGAGGGGGTGGGAAAGGGAAGAAGGACTCCACTTTCCAAACCAAGTAGGACTCGGTTTGGGGGGATACCTTCCCCCTTGGCTCGGCCGAAGCCCTTAGGGGTCCTTGGACCCCAAGGCAAGGCTCCCCCTCTTCCCCCTATATATACAGAGGTTTTAGGTCTGATTTGACACAACTTTGCCACGGCATCCCGACCACATATCTCCACGGTTTTACCTCTAGATCGCGTTTTTGCGGAGCTCGGGCGGAGCCTTGCTGAGACGAGATCATCACCAACCTCCGGAGTGTCATCACGCTGCCGGAGAACTCTTCTACCTCTCCGTATCTCTTGCTGGATCAAGAAGGCCGAGATCATCGTCGAGCTGTACGTGTGCTGAACGCGGAGCTGCCGTCCGTTCGACACTAGATCGTGGGACTGATCGCGGGATAGTTTGCGGGGCGGATCGAGGGACGTGAGGACGTTCCACTACATCAACCGCGTTCACTAACGCTTCTGCTGTACGGTCTACAAGGGTACGTAGATCACACATCCCCTCTCGTAGATGGACATCACCATGATAGGTCTTCGTGCGCGTAGGAAAATTTTTGTTTCCCATGCGACGTTCCCCAACATGGTTTATTCTTGATGAATCTCGACCATGATGTTACGCATATACATAGTGTGAGTACCAAAAGATGTAAAGTTGATAATGATAGTCCCACATACTTGTGGCACTGCCGCCTTGGTCATATCGGCGTTAAGCGCATGAAGAAGCTCCATACTGATGGACTATTAGAGTCTCTTGACATTGAATAATTTGACACATGCGAACCGTGCCTCATGGGCAAGATGACTAAGACACCATTCTCAGGAATAATGGAGAGAGCAACCGACTTATTGGAAATAATACATACTGATGTGTGTGGTCCAATGAACGTTGAAGCTCGCAGTGGCTATCGTTATGTTCTCAGTCTCACCGATAATTTGAGTAGGTATGGGTATATCTACTTGATGAAGCACAAATTTGAGACATTTGAAAAGTTCAAGGAATTTCAGAGTGAGGTCGAGAATCAACGTGACAGAAAAATTAAGTGTCTACGATCTGATCGTGGAGGAGAATATTTGAGTCACGAGTTTGGCACACACCTAAGGAAGTGTGGAATCGTTTCACAACTGACGCCGCCTGGCACACCGCAACGCAACGGAGTGTCCGAACGTCGTAATCGCACTTTATTAGATATGGTACGATCTATGATGTCTCTTACCGACTTACCACTATCATTTTGGGGATATGCATTAGAAACTGCAGCATTCACTTTAAATAGGGAACTGTCTAAATCCGTTGAGACGACACCGTATAAACTATGGTTTGGCAAGAAACCTAAGTTGTCGTTTCTTAAAGTTTGGGGCTGCGATGCTTATGTGAAGAAACTTCAACCTGAAAAGCTCGAACCCAAAGCGGAGAAATGCGTATTCATAGGATACCCTAAGGAAACTATTGGGTATACCTTCCATCTTAGATCCGAAGGTAAGACCTTTGTTGCCAAGAACGAATCCTTTCTAGAGAAAGAGTTTCTCTCGAAAGAAGTAAGTGGGAGGACGGTAGTACTTGATGAGGTAATTAGACCCCCTCTCGAACAGGATAGTAACGCAACACGGGAAGTTGTTCCTGTGGCGCCTGCACCAACTGAAGAGGAAGTTAATGATAATGATCATGAAGCTTCGGATCAAGTTACTAACAAACCGCGAAGGTCCACAAGGGCACGCTCCGCACCAGAGTGGTATGACAACCCTGTGATGGACATCATGTTGTTAGACAACGGTGAACCTTCGAACTATGAAGAAGCGATGGCGGGCCCGGATTCCAACAAATGGCTTGAAGCTATGAAATCCGAGATAGGATCCATGTATGAGAACAAAGTATGGACTTTGGTGGACTTGCCCGATGACCGGCGAGCCATAGAAAATAAATGGATCTTCAAGAAGAAGACTGATGCAAATGGTAATGTAACCGTTTATAAAGGGTTTTCGACAAATTCAAGGAATTGACTACGAAGAGACTTTCTCTCCCGTAGCGAAGCTGAATTCAGTCTGAATCATGTTAGCAATTGCCGCCTTTTATGATTATGAAATTTGGCAAATGGACGTCAAAACAGCGTTCCTTAACGAGAACCTTAAGGAAGATTGTATATGATGCAACCAGAAGGTTTTGTTGACCCTAAGGGTGCTAACAAAGTGTGCAAGCTCCAGCACTCCATCTATGGGCTGGTGCAAGCATCTCAGAGTTGTTACATTCGCTTTAATGAGGTGATTAAAGCGTTTGGGTTCATACAGTTTTAAGGAGAAGCCTGTCTGTACAAGAAAGTGAGTGGGAGCTCTGTAGCTTTCCTCATACTGTATGTGGATGACATATTATTGATGGGGAATAATATAGAGATGTTGGAGAGCATAAAGGCCTATTTGAACAAGAGTTTTTCAATGAAGGACCTTGGAGAAGCTGCATACATATTAGGCATCAAGATCTATAGAGATAGATCGAGACGCCTCATAGGTCTTTCGCAAGGTACATACCTTCACAAGATATTGAAGAAGTTCAATATGGAAAACTCAAAGAAAGGGTTATTGCCAGTTTTGCAAGGTATGAGATTGAGTAAGACTCAGTCGCCGACCACGGCAACAGATAGAGAGAAGATGAGTTCTGTGCCCTAAGCTTCAGCCTTAGGCTCTCTTATGTATGCCATGCTGTGTACCAGACCTGATATAAACCTTGCCATAAGTTTGGTAGGGAGGTACCAAAGTGATCCTTGTATGGAACACTGGACAACGGTCAAGAATATCCTTAAGTACCTGAAGAAGACTAAGGAGATGTTTCTCGTTTATGGAGATGACAAAGAGCTCGTCGTAAAGGGTTACATCGACGCTAGCTTCGACATAGATCCGGATGACTCTAAGTCACAGACCGCATACGTATATGTTTTGAATGGTGGGGCACTGAGCTGGTGCAGCAGCAAGCAAGAAGTCATGGCAGCATCTACATGTGAAGCGGAGTACATAGCTGCTTCAGAAGTGGCTCACGAAGAAATTTGGATGAAGGAGCTCATCACCGACCTTGGAGTGGTTCCAAGCGCGTCGGGTCCGATGACACTCTTTTGTGATAACACTGGGGCCATTTCCATTGCCAAGGAGCCCAGGTTTTACCGAAATACCAAGCACATCAAACGCCGCTACAACTCCATCCAGGACCACGTCCAGAGTGGAGTAATAGAGATTTGTAAAGTACACACAGATCTGAATGTTGCAGACCCGTTGACTAAACCTCTTCTACAAGCAAAACATGATCAACACCATAATGCTATGGGTGTTTTATACATCACAATGTAACTAGATTATTGACTCTAGTGCAAGTGGGAGACTGTTGGAAATATGCCCTAGAGGCAATAATAAAATCGTTATTATCATATTTCCTTGTTCATGATAATCGTCTATTGTTCAAGCTATAATTGTATTAAGAGGAAACAGTAATACATGTGTGAATAAATAGATCACGATGTGTCCCTAGCAAGCCTCTAGTTGGCTAGCTCGTTGATCAATAGATCATCATGGTTTCCTGATCATGGGCAGTAGATGTCATTGATAACGGGATCACATCATTGGGAGAATGATGTGATGGATAAGACCCAATCCTAAGCATAGCACTAGATCGCATTGTTCGTATGCTAGAGCTTTTCCAATGTCAAGTGCCTTTTCCTTCGACCGTGAGATTGTGCAACTCCCGGTTATCGTAGGAGTGCTTTGGGTGTATCAAACGTCACAACGTAACTGGGTGACTATAAAGGTGCACTACGGGTACCTCTGAAAGTGTCTGTTGGGTTGGTACGAATCGAGATCGGGATTTGTCACTCCGCGTGACGGAGAGGTATCTCTGGGCCCACTCGGTAGAACATCATCATGAGCTCAATGTGACTAAGGATTTAGTCACACGATGACGTGCTACAGAACGAGTAAAGAGACTTACCGGTAACGAGATTGAACAAAGTATTGGTATAGCGACGATCGAATCTCGGGCAAGTTCTATACCGACAGACAAAGGCAATTGCATACGGGATTGATTGAATCCTTGACATCGTGGTTCATCCGATGAGATCATCGTGGAGCAAGTGGGAGCCACCATGGGTATCCAGACCCCGCTGATGGTTATTGGCCGGAGAGGTGTCTCGGTCATGTCTGCGTGTCTCCCGAACCCGTAGGGTCTACACACTTAAGGTTCGATGATGCTAGGGTTATAGGGAATTGTTATACGAGGTTATCGAAGGATGTTCGGAGTCCCGGATGAGATCCCGGACGTCACGAGGATCTCCGGAATGGTCCGGAGGTAAAGATTGATATATAGGATGGATGGGTTTGGACGCCGAAAATGTTTCGGGCACCACCGGCAAAGTGTCGGGACCACCGAAAGGGTTCCGGAGGCCCACCGGGAGGGGCCACAAGCCCCGGAGGGCAACATGGGCTAAGTGGGGATGGGAACCAGCCCCTAGGGTGGCTGGTGCACCCCCACACGCAGCCCATGCGCACCAAAGAGGGAGGGACGGAGGGAAACCCTAGGCACGGGGAGGCCCAAGGCCCACCTAGGCCGCCGCCCCCCTTTCCCTGCCCTGGCCGCCGCCCCTCTCCCATCTGGGCTGCCGCACCACCTATGGTGGGAACCACAGGGGTGGCACACCCCCTCCCCTCCTCCTATAAATAGTGGGGGTTTTGGGGCTGTTGCACACACCGTTTTCCCTCTCCCTCGGCGCAGCCCTGCCCCCGTTCTTCCTCCTCTCCCACGGTGCTTGGCGAAGCCCTGCCGGGAGACCTCGTCTCTCCATCGACACCATGCCGTCGTGCTACCGGAGATCTTCCCCAACCTCTCCCTCCTCTTTGCTGGATCAAGGTGCAGGAGACGTCACCGGGCTGCACGTGTATTGAACGCGGAGGTGCCGTGGTTCGGCACCAGATCGGAATCACACCGCAATCTGAATTGCTGCGAGTACGACTCCATCAACCGCATTCTAGTAACGCTTCCTCTTAGCAATCTTCAAAGGTATGAAGATGCACTCACCCCTCTCTCGTTGCTGGTCCCTCCATAGGAAGATCTAAATATGCGTAGGTAAACTGCGATCTGGCCGCGCTACAAGAAGCCACCAAGGTGGGGTCGACGCCCTCGGCCAGTTCTAGCCTCCCCCGAGGTGTACATCATCTTCCCCGACAACCCCTCTGCATCGAGCTACCATCAAGGCCCCTCCTCTCCCTTGCTACAGCTCGTGCGACGCGTGCCCGCGCGCACCAGAACCGGGCAAGGTTGCGCGGCAACTGATGCTCCACTCCTCTCTCTCTCCCTCTGCTGCAGATGGTTCTGGCAGTCCAAAACCATGTCCTAAGACCGTGGTTTCAACCCCAGCTCCTCTCTGCACCCCAATGCACACCCTGATGAGTCATCGGCGCTCCCGAATGGGCTCACCATCGCGGGCCTATTTATAACTCTCCCCTTCGCTCCAGCACCCCTCAAACAGCTTCGCCACGACCACTAGAACCTCCCTGGCCACCCCAGCAAGCCAACAGAGCCCCGGTGCTCGAGATCGACTGAGAACCCTCCGTCTCGGAGCTCCGGTCGATCTCCGGCTACACGATGGCTCTTGCGTCCCTCGACCCCCCAAAGTGATCCCCTCGACCTCAGGAAGCTTTCCCCCAACTTTCCCGAGCATTTCCGTGGCCCTACCTTCCCTCTCGACCACCTCCCGAAACTCCTGCACCGCGGCCTCCTCGTCTCCGGCGAATGAGTGCCTCTCCGTTGTTGTTCCGACCACCAACAAGTAGGCAGCGTCATGCATAACTCATTTTTGTCCTCATTGGGGGTTGAGAACGTTAGTAGCCTCGCCGGCGTGCTCCTCCTCCTGTCTGGCCAAAGGTAGGAGACGACCCCGACAGTTGTGCCCCACCTGTCGGTGGCCCAACTCCCTCCCCCTCACTGCCCTCAGCCGCTGACCGCATGGCCCCGCACGTCAGGTTCAAACCTAACGGCGCGCGTGCCTGGGCAGGCTATAGGCCGAGCCAGGCCAGGGACTTAGCCCATTTTTCTTTTATTTTAAAAATCTGATTTCGAAGATTTTTATAAAAATATTTAACTAGTGTAAAAATATAATTTTTCGAGTGTTATTCTTCAAAAAATATGTAGTATTTAATGAGACCATTGGATGAATTCTTCAACAACTATTCTGTTTTACAATAATAAAAAGGACTGCATTGGAATAGTTTTACTTCTGTTTGGTTGATTCTAAAAATGTTCCTTCATTGGAATCTGAGGCAAATATTTTTCAAAATGACAACTTAGATTTATCATTAATAAAGAACATTTTGAAAATTACTTTGTGACCTGTTTTTGAGTGAGCTATTTCTTATTTATTCTTTTGACGACGATAGAAAATCCGTGTGACGATGGAATCGGAGCAGAAGACCCCGGATACCTAGCTGACCAAGGCAAGCATCCCTTTGACCATGACTGAGCATATGTTATATTGCATGTTTAGATAGCAAGTATTTCCGTTGTATATGATCATAAGTGCTGGTAAATCACTAAGGTGATGTTACCGATGGCTCCTCCGGAGCACATGCATTGAGCTTGATCCTACCCTTTTGAGGATCATGCTAGTATCATGTTGACCAGTAATGGTAGAATAATTAGCATAAACATGTTGTTGGTATAATCAACGACTTATGAAAACCCCGTCTCGTGCCACTAATGCCCGAGGGTGATGATGAGTGAGGTGGCCACTTTTGGTGCATGATACGTCTCCAACGTATCTATAATTTTTGATTGTCCCATGCTATTATATTATCAACATGGGATGTCTTATATGCATTTATATGCCATTTTATATCATTTTTGGGACTAACCTATTAACTCAGTGCCTAGTGCCAGTTTATGTATTTTCCGTGTTTTTGATCCTTTTCAGAAAATAATATTAAACGGAGTCCAAACGGAATAAAACCTGCGGGATGTTTTTTTCCATAACAGAAGATACACAAAGGACTTAGGAACCAAGGAAGGAGGTCTCGTGGGAGGTCACGAGCCCCCTAGGCGCGCCCTAGGGCGGGGCGCACCTAGCAGGATCGTGCCCCCCCCCCCCGTGGCTCCTCTGCCCTACCACTACTGGAATTCAGTTATTTGCCGTCAGCCACTGGACGGCAAAGACCCTATTTGCCGTCAGTCAGCAGAAAACTGATGGCAAAGAGCAGACGGATGGCAAAGATACTCTTCGCCATAAGTCATGTCTTTGTCGTCCGCTGGCGGACGGCAAAGAGCAGGAGGGCATACGACAAAGAGTCCACCGTACACCCCCTCCCACACCATAACGGGCGCTCCATTTGCCGTCTTCCCTCCTTCTCATTGCCGTCGGGGGGCAGACGGCCAAGCGAGCCCCCCCTAACGGCCGTCTCCCCACCCCGTCCCCCCTATCTCCTGCTCTTTGTCGTCGGGGGGCGGACGGCAAAGAGAGCCCCCACCTAACGACCGTCTCCCTCTCCCTCTCACTCTCACTGTCAGTCTCCTCCACTCCGACAGTTTCTCTCAGCCGCTCGTCCCCCGCCCGCCGGCCGCCTCCCCTCCGGCCGGCCGGCCGCCTCCTCCCCCAACCCCTCCTCCTCTCCCGCGGCACTCCTCCTCCCCCAACCCCTCCTCCTCTCCCGCGGCACTCCTCCTCCCAGCCCGCCGGCCGCCTCCCCTCCCGCCCTTGCCTCCCCGCGGCCTCCTCCCCGCGGGCTCGTCCCCTCGCCCTCCTCCCCGCGCCCGCCCGTGGCATCCCTCCTCCCCGCCCGCCGGCCACCTCTACTCTCGCCTGCCGGCCGCCTCACCTCCCCCCGCCGGCCGCCTCCCGTCCCGCACACGGGCCGCCTCCCCACCCACCCCCTCCTCCCAGCGCCCTCCTCCCCGCACCCTCCTCCCCACACCCTCCTCCCCACCCGCCGTGTGACAGCCCGATGCCGACCTTCCAGAAGATTCCCCTTCTATTCCGTTTTCGTCATGTAATTTATTTTATTTGTCGCATCATCATCGCATCATGCGCATCATCGTTGTCCGTTCTGAGTCCAACCGCACTCGCACGCGGCATCATCGAAACCCTGTTTTAAAAAGTGTTCGTAAAACTTTCTCTGATCATGGCATGCGGTCGTGATTAGTTATAGGTAGGCCGCCTGTCAAGTTTCGTCGCAATCGGAGACCGTCTGGTACACGAACGGTCGACCGTAGCGGCACCGTATTCGGTCTACCGTCGAACGCTTGTCGGTGTTTTAATATTCGTTGCCGCGCCGCCCGTTCTCCCTCTCGTCTTCGGTAAACCACCCTACACGGCCACGTACCCATTCTCGCGTGCGGAATCGTCTGAGTCCGACCGCACGGTTGGATCCGGAACGCGGTTCCGGTTAACCGAGCCCCTCTTTTCTCTATAAATACCCCTCCACCATATTTTTCGACAGCCCCCTCTCTCTCCCTCGAAATCCGTGCGCAGCTAACCCTAGCCCCCACTCTCTCTCTTCCACCACCCACCAGCCGCCGGGTCCGTCGAGCCAGCAACCGGCCCGCCGAGCCCATCGCCCTGCGCCCGAGCTCCTGTCTCCCTGCCCCGAGCGCCCCTAGCTGGAGGTCGCCGCCGCCCCTCGCCCGTCGCCGCCTCCCTTGCCCTCGCCGGGGCCACCACTGACCGAAGCGCGCCCTCCATCACCGGCGAGCCACCGAAACCGCGGCCGTCGCCCATCGTCGCCCGCGCTCCTGCCTCCATCCCGCGTCGCCTCCCCGCCGCTGGCACCGCGCCGCCTCCCCGCGCCAGCACTGTGCCGCCACCTCAAGCCAGGGCACCTGCAACCCTCCGACCGAGAACCGCCGCCGGCGAGCTGGATCGGGAGAGCCTGCAGGTCCTGCTCGCCCCCGCATTGACCAGCAGCGCTTCGTTCTCCGCGCTGGGCCGCGCCCCTAGGCCGAGCTGGCCTCGTCGGCCCGCCTCGCCTCCATCGCCCCAAGTCGGCCTGCCTCTCCTCCTGGGCCTTGGCCCGCAAGGTGAGGAACTCCCCCAGCCCCTCTAAATTACGCCTAGGCGCACCTTAGTTTTATTGCGCCCACCAATTTGGCCCGGTTAGATTAATTAGGATTTTTGGAATTGTTTTAATTCCAGAGAATTGTTAAATATGAAAACGCTCGTAGATTCTTAACCGTAATTCGGATCGTGATGAGTTGTATATAGTTTTCATGTAGTTTCTCGCGTAGAATACGTTGGCGCAACTTGCATAATTATTTGAGGTAGTTTGAAGTGCCTAATGCATCGTTTTGCGTGTTGTTTCAATAGGATCCGATAAGTAGTTATTTCTCGTGCATGTCCGTATTACCCGTATACCGTAGATTAAATGTCCATGTTTTAGGGACCATTTTTCCATGCATTTTAGAGCGGTCATTGGTATTTTTGCGTGTAGGGATTGCTGGTAGTTTATTTTCCCGTGTGTAGGTTATTTTCTCGCATTTACGTGTGGCATTATTTTGTGTTGCAACCCCACATATTTTATATGTTTCCGTGGTAGAAAAATCCACTGGATTTCTCTGTGCAATTAGTTTTAGCTTTTGAGGAAGTTAGTTCACGCGATATTTTGCTGTGATGCCCTTTTGTTTATTCCGTTTTATTCCGTGCTTCGTTTGACGGAGTTGTCAACTAGAGAGTTGTTCTTGGATGTTTTGTCTAGCCCTTGGTATTTTTGGTTGCAATAGAAATGCATGTTTAGGTGTGGTTTGATTGCTCTCAAGTTGCTAGAAATAGTGCTGATTTGGAGGAGCTGAAATATTTCGAAGTCTGGAATCTGTAATATTTTGTTGCTGTCTTGTCTTGCTTGTGTCTTTTGATCTGTAGCTCTTTTGAGGTTGGTCCAATGGAGTTAGTTGTACCCCTTGTGTTTTTCTAGCATGCTGTAAATTTTCATTCCATTTGGAGTCCTGTAGCTCTAGGTTTTGCTGCTGTCAATATGGCTTCGGATCGAAAACTGCACTTTCATGAGGTGTAATTTTCACTAAGTCTGAAATAGTGTGTGAGATGCCATTTTGTGTCTTCTTTCCCTAGTGATCCATGATGCCATGCTAGTTGTTGTTAGTTGTTTGTAGTAGTGCTTGTTTCCCTCGTGCCATGCCTTGCTTGAGCATATCGGAGTTGTGTAGCCGTAGTTGTGGGGCGTAGAAAATGCTATGTGGCTGATTTTGGCAGATTGTAGTGATTTCTTGTTTTGCCCGTAGTTTTAGAACCGTAGCTCCGATTTGATTGTGTCCTACATGAAACTTGCTTAGAATCTCGTGTAGTTTCTTTTTATCTTGCTGGTTGTATGTTTTGAAGTGCTCGTGACCGTCGTTGCACACATATTGCATTCATGCCATCATATCTTGCGCTGCTTATATCTTTTGAACTGTAGCTCCGTTGGAGATGTTCTTTATGTGTAGTTTGCTTGAAATGACGCGTAGAATCACGTGAACCTATTTTTTTTTTGCTTTTTAAAAACCAATTAAATGTGTTAGTTCAGATCTGGACAGAATTGTAAATTAACATGTGAGGTCGTTTGGGAGATGCTATATGTCATTTCCGACCTCATTAAAAATGTCTAGATAGGTAGTTTCATTTACGCTTCACCTCTTGCATGTTTGACAACATTAATATTGACATGTAACTAACCGGGAGTGAACTAAATAATTCATACGTGGAGTTTCGTCAATATGGAACTCGTGGCATATTGAACTTAACTTAACGTGTAGTGTTTGATTGTGTGAATTGTCATGCCGTGACTTGCATATATTCAGCTGCTCATGCATCATATGTGTTGTGCTTCGTGTGGTGAATTTCGTGTGTTGATTTGTGTTTCCGGTTTGCTTCGTCTCGATAGAGTTCCGCAGCGTGCCAGATTTTGAGGACCCGTTCGACTACGTCGGTTCGTCTGCTTCACGAAGTCATTCTTCTTCCAAGCAGGATCTCAGGCAAGATGATCATTTCCCCAGATACCATTACTATCATTGCCATGCTAGTTGTACCGTTTCTATCGATTATGTCACGTTGCCTACCACCTGTTAAATATTAGCCTCTCAACAATGCCATGATCACTTTCAACCTGTACGACCTAGCAAACCACTGATTGGTTATGTTACCGCTTGCTTAACCCTGTTAGCGTTGCTAGTTGTAGGTGCATTGCTTCCATGTGAAATATGGGTTCCTTGTTATATCACCATATTTAATGCTATTTAATTTAATGCACCTATATACTTGGTAAAAGGTGGAAGGCTCGGCCTTTCTAGCTTGGTGTTTTGTTCCACCTTTGTCCCCTTAGTTTCGGCTACCGGTGTTATGTTCCATAATTGAGCACTCCTAACACAATCGGGGTTGTTATGGGGACCCCCTTGATAATTCGTTTTAGATTAAAGCTGGTCTGACAAGGCCCAACATTGGTACTACATTTGCCCAACATAATAATTCTGTTAAATTGAAATGCATAGGGAGTTAGCGCTACCCGAGGAGTAATTCTACATAAAACAGGGAGGGCCAGTGCTGATGGTGCTGGTCCAAAATAGAGCACCGTGCGGGGCCACCGCGCGGAAACTCGAGGTTTGACACTCGTACGCTTCGCTTGCCCGTCGTGTCCTGAGAACGAGATACGCGTCTCCTATCGGGATCGTCGACACGCCGGGCGGCCTTGCTGGATTAGTTTTACCTTTGATGAGATATCTTGTGCATCGGGATTCCGGTGATGCTTTGGGTAATCTCAGAGTTGAGGTTTTCCACTATGGAATCCGACGAGATCGCAAGCTTCGTGATTGAGGATTTCTATGCGGCTTGTGGTAATTTGTGATGGACTAGTTGGAGCACCCCTGCAGGGTTAATTCTTTTCGGAAAGCCGTGCCTGCGGTTATGTGGCAACGTGGAAACTTTGTTTAACACTGGTTCTAGATAACTTGAAGATAACTTAATTAAAACATGCCAACTGTGTGCGTAACCGTGACTGTCTCTTCCGTCAGTTCTTTCTCCGATCGAGGACACGCTGGGGTTATGTCTGACGTAGGTAGGTGTTTAGGATCATTCATTTGATCATCAGTAGACACGTCCGTTATGCGTAGATCTTCCCGCTCTTACTTCTTGTACTCGTATGTTTAGCCACCAAATATATGATTAGCCGCTGCTGCAACCTCAGCACTTAACCATACCTCACCCATTAAGCTTTGCTAGTCTTGATACCTTTGGAAATGACATTGCTGAGTCCCCTGTGGCTCGCAGATTACTACAACACCAGTTGCAGGTACATGTAAAGGTTACTTGACGCGAGGGTGTTGATTGTTCAGTTGGAGTTGCTTCTTCTTCTTCTTCTTCATCGATCTAGGATGGGTTCCAGGCCGGCAGCCTGGGATACCAAGGATGGACGTCGTTCTTATTTTTCTCGTTTATTTTCGTCCGTAGTCGGACCCTGCTCTTACTCCTGATGATTATGTAATGTACTGATGTGACTCTGATGTAGCTTGTGGCGAGTGTAAGCCAACTCTGTATATATATCTCTTCTTCTCAGTACCTGTACTTGTAACGATATCCAATCTTGCGACACGATGAGATGCGCTTCTATCCCTGACGAGGCCTTCGTCCCAAATTGAGGATAGGGCCGTATCTGGGTGTGATGAGTTGGTATCAGAGCAGTAACAACCTAGGAGCCCCCTTGATTGATCGAACTTGGCCGAGTAGAGTCTAGTGAAAAACTGTTTTGAGTCTAGTTATATATCGAAGAGTAGGATTCTTGTTTTCTCCTCTTCTATGCTCTGGTGAGGAATCTTAAAGTAATAATTTACTCTACTCCTCTTCCTACTCAAAAAAAAATTTTAGGATCACGCGGATATTTTTGGGATCTATATGATGCCGATGTGACGGAATTCTGTCTTGGTGCCTCCTATCTGCTTTTAGTCTCAGGGGAGTTGAGCTCCAGGGGATTCTTGAGCACATCGTTATCATTCAGATTTCTTAGTATCTCATAACGAAGGATGTTCGTAATTGCTTCAATACTGGTAGTGGCGAGATAACCCGGATGTCCCCAGTAATGGTGTAGATTGTTCGGGAGTACTGCCATACTTTGTATCGTTGTGATCACGAGGGTATGTTGTAGATGAAGGTCCGAGATTCTAGTCGTGTGTTGACGGATGTGATACAAGTGACGGGTTAGTATAGGAGTTGTGTGATATTATTCCTTGTATCCGTGTACAAGATTGCATGACCAGATATTTCGGGAATTCATAGGTGGGAATTCAAGTAGTTGCTTATAGGACAATCTTCTAACAAACACATGATATTAGGTTGGGGTTCGACATCTAGTGGATTCCTGTCCACGAAAATATCGGACGAAACCTTTCTCATGAGTTTGTTCTGGCTTGTTTAATAAGACTCAACCGTTGTTTTGTTGGAATATGGTAATTTAGTTTCTTCGATGTCAAGTGGTGATTTCAGATCTTTTCTAAGCAGTGTTCTCATATTCATATGAGAGTGCTAATCCTTTTGCTTAATCAATTGTCTTATCAATTGTTGTCGACCGGAGTCGTGATGTTAATTCTTTTCCAACCGGTGTGCTTCTCCTGAAGTGAATTCAATCCTCTCCAATTTTGCAAGAGCATGCTCTCATTTTATTCCCGAGTTCATCTCATCTGTCCCGAGTTGTCTTTGTTTTTCCCCACCCTCCTGCCCTTTTTCTGAGTGATTCAGTTTTCATCCAAGAGTTTTCTCTTTGTTGTGCTTCCGCTGTCTGTTCTTTTCTCTCTTACCCGGTGAATTAATTCAGTTGTCTGTGTCATCATATCCTTTTTATCCTTGTAATTCTTTCCTACGTTGGAAATTTTTATCAGTCTATCTTCTTGTTGTCGTTTCTCTCCATTCTATCCGGAGCGTTGAAGTTATCTTAGAATTCTTTTTCTCAATTCTTTAATTATTTCGAGGTTCTCAACCTCATATAGTTTTCATTTCTACCAGTGCAATATTCCTCTTGCTAGCAACCTTTTCAACGGTGGTTTCTTTGAGTGGACCCATAACCCACAGGTTCTTTCCTAGGATCTTTCCTGGCTCTTTTAATTCTTTCCCGGAGATCTCTAATTCTTTCAACTATGACGAAAGTATGAATTTCATCAGTCTTATTCCTTCTTCAAAATCAATTTGAGTTAATTATCATATTGGCTCAACCTTTCATTCTTCTTTATTCCGGAGTGTCTCAGCTATTCTTGGTGTTGTTCCTCGTCATCATTCTCAGCTTGGAAATTCGAAGGAGTGTTTCTCTCAAATCTTGGTTCATTCTCTTGGTGATTCATCGTTTCAGCCTTCTGGCATCGTCTTGAATTATTCCCAATCATGAGTAATTCTTTTCTTCCTACCCGGTGCTTCTCTGAGTTGTTTTTAATTCTCGTTCCTCCGAAGGCCATCATTTCAGAAGATTCTTCGTTCTCAGCTTTCGGCTTTCATCCTCAATTCTTCTCAATTGTTGTCTCTTCGTTCGTCTCTCAATTATTCTGGTGCCTTGTTCTAGTTTTTTCTCAGGTGGCTCATGATCTCTTCGTTATCTTGCATCTCCATTAATTCTTGGTATTCCCATTCAATTGTGAATTCTTACCGGTGCTTCCTTCAATTTTGCTTCAAGTGGTGCTGATCTCTCTATTCCTTCAAGGTTCTTTCAAGTAGAATAAGTTGTATGCTAGATCCCTTGCTTGTCCTCAATATAACTTGATGAAGGATAAGCGTAACATAATTCTTATTCTTGTTCTTCCTTCTTCCAAGAAATTTCAATTGTCCTTCCGGAGGGCTCATGATATCAATTCTTTTCTCAAGTGCCTATCTTTCTTTTCCGGAGTTCCAAGTTCTTTTAAGTATCTCTTTGTGAGGCTTCATATAATTCTTGGCAAGGTCATAATCTTATTCTTTTCTACCTTTTTTATCTTTGCATCATTCATTTGTATATGGTGGTCCTTCATGGTGGTTCATTAAGGTTTCAATTCATTCTCAAGTGTTCTTCAAGATTCTTGTTGGATAACCTCAAATATCCTTTCTCTTGCATTTCCAAGTGCATTTGACCTTCCTTTATCCTTTCAGGTGGTATTATAGCATTCTTGTTAGCGTAGGAGCCTGGAAGAGTTTTTCTTTCAAGAATGAGATAATTAAACCCACCGATTCTATGGTGTTGAGTTATTTTCAACCCATGATTCCTTCATTGAGCTATCTTGGTTTGGATTTCACCTAAAGCTTTTCCTATGGATTGTGCTATTATGGTGCTTGTCATTAATCCAAGTTCTCAATGTATCCGCTTGGTGTAAGAATTGTTCATATCTTGTTTCTCCCAATCAATCCTTGTTTCTTTTAGTGGCTGGTTGTCACTTCATTAGTTTGAAAGGTTTCCATAATCCCACTACTTTCTTGTTCTTTTCGTTGTTTGTTTTTCCAACAACTCCGTTCAATTCTTCTTGCAAGGATGCTTGCCAAGTTCATTAGAGTTAGTGGTTGTCATTCTCTCTTCATTCTCTTCTTCCATTTGAGCTAGTTCCTATTCTATTGTCCCGGAGGCATTGTGTTGTTGCTCTGTTGGGTCAATCTTGTTGTTCTATGCAGATCATGGTGTTCCTTTGCTCTATTTACTTGTTTGTTGTGATTATTGTCTATTTCTTCCACCTTTTTTATTTTTTTGCCCCATTTTCCTACCGAAGTGATGCCGAAATTTTCCGTGAATTCTTGCTTCTTTCTCATATAATTCCTCATCACTTTGCAACCTTCAAGGCTCGTTGGTTTCACTCGTTTGTCAAGGAAGCGACTAAGTTTTTACCTCTTGTTCTTTCTCATCCTCTCCCCCTTTCATTCTTCGATCTCGGGGCGAGATCCTCTTGTAGTGTAGGAGAGTTGTGACAGCCCGATGCCGACGTTCCAGAAGATTCCCCTTCTATTCCGTTTTCGTCGTGTGATTTATTTTATTTGTCGCATCATCATCGCATCATGCACAATATCTGCATTGCATCGGCATCTCCGTTGCCGCCAGTTTTCAAAACTTGCATTCGTTAGTAGTTGCCAGTTCTCGTCGTTGTCCGTTCTGAGTCCAACCGCACTCGCACGCGCCCGCGGCATCGTCGAAACCCTGTTTTCAAAAGTGTTCGTAAAACATTCTCTGATCGGGGTGAAACTTGGCATGCGGTCGTGATTAGTTATAGGTAGGCCGCCTGTCAAGTTTCGTCACAATCGGAGACCGTGTGGTACCCGAACGGTCGACTGTAGCGCCACCGTATTCGGTCTACCGTCGGACGTCCGTCGGTGTTTTAATATTTGTTGCCGCACTGCCCGTTCTCCCTCTCGTCTCCGGTAATCCACCCTACACGGCAGCGTACCCATTCCCGTGTGCGGAATCGTCCGAATCCGACCGCACGGTTGGATCCGGAACGCGATTCCGGTTAACCGAGCCCCTCTTTTCTCTATAAATACCCCTCCACCATATTTTTAGACACCCCCTCTCTCTCCCTCGAAATCCGTGCGCAGCTAACCCTAGCCCCCACTCTCTCTCTCTTCCACCACCCACCAGCCGCCAGGCCAGCCGAGCCCCCAACCGGCCCGCCGAGCCCATCGCGCCGCCGCCCCACTCTCCCTGCGCCCGAGCTCCTCTCTCCCTGCCCCGAGCGCCCCTAGCCGGAGGTCGCCGCCGCCCCTCGCCGGTCGCCGCCTCCCTACCCTCGCCGGAGCACGCCCGCCCTTGCCGGCGAGCCGCCGGAACCGCGGCCGCCTCCCGTCGTCGCCCGCACTGCTGCCTCCATCCCGCGTCGCCTCCCCGCCGCCGGCACCGCGCCGCCTCCCCGTCGCCGGCACCGCGCCGCCTCCCCGCGCCGGCACTGCGCCGCTACCTCGAGCCAGGGCGCCTGCAACCCTTCGGCTGAGAACCGCCGCCGGCGCGCTGGATCGGGAGAGCCTGCAGGTCCTGCTCGCCCCCGCATTGACCAGCAGCGCTTCCCCCTCCGCGCTGGGCCGCGCCCCAGGCCCACCTGGCCTCGTCGGCCCGCCTCGCCTCCACCGCCCCTAGTCGGCCTGCGTCTCCTCCTGGGCCTTGGCCCACAAGGTGAGGAACTCCCCCAGCCCCTCTAAACTACGCCTAGGCGCACCTTAGTTTTATTGCTCCCACTAATTTGGCCTGGTTAGATTAATTAGGATTTTAGGAATTGTTTTAATTCTAGAAAATTGTTAAATATTAAAACGCTCATAGATTCTTAACCGTAATTCGGATCGTGATGAGTTGTATATGGTTTTCATGTAGTTTCTCGTGTAGAATACGTTGGCGCAACTTGCATAATTATTTGAGGTAGTTTGAAGTGCCTAATGCATCGTTTTGCGTGCTGTTTCAATAGGATCCGATCCGTAGTTATTTCTCGTGCATGTCTGGATTACCCGTATACCGTAGATTAAATGTCCATGTTTTAGGGACCATTTTTCCATGCATTTTAGAGCAGTCATTGGTATTTTTGCGTGTAGGGATTGCCGGTAGTTTATTTTCCCGTGTATAGGTTATTTTCTCGCATTTACGTGTGTCATTATTTTGTGTAGCTATAGGTTTTGCTGCTGTCAATATGGCTTCAGATCGAAAACTGCACTTTCATGAGGTGTAATTTTCACTAAGTCTGAAATAGTGTGTGAGATGCCATTTTGTGTCTTCTTTCCCTAGTGATCCATGATGCCATGCTAGTTGTTGTTAGTTGTTTGTAGTAGTGCTTCTTTCCCTCTTTCATGCCATGCCTTGCTTGAGCATATCGGAGTTGTGTAACCGTAGTTGTGGGGCGTAGAAAATGCTATGTGGCTGATTTTGTCAGATTGTAGTGATTTCTTGTTTTGCCCGTAGTTTTAGAACCGTAGCTCCAATTTGATCGTGTCCTACATGAAACTTTCTCAGGATCTCGTGTAGTTTCTTTTTATCTTGCTGGTTGTATGTTTTGAAGTGCTCGTAACCGTCGTTGCACACATATTGAATTCATGCCATCATATCTTGCGGTGCTTACATCTTTTTAACCGTAGCTCCGTTGGAGATGTTCTTTATGTGTAGTTTGCTTGGAATGACACGTAGAATCACGTGAACCTATTTGTTTTGCTGTTTACCAATCAATTAAATGTCTTAGTTCAGATCTGGACAGAATTGTGAATTAACATGTGAGGTCGGTTCAGAGATGCTATATGTTATTTCCGACCTCATTTAAAATGTCTAGATAGGTAGTTTAATGTCCGCTTCACCTCTTGCATGTTTGACAACATTAATATTGTTGTGTAAATAACTGGGAGTGAACTAAATAATTCATACGTGGAGTTTCGTCAATATGCAACTCGTGGCATATTGAACTTCACTTAACGTGTAGTGTTTGATTGTGTGAATTGTCATGCCGTGACTTGCACATATTCAGCTGCTCATGCATCATATGTGTTGTGCTTCGTGTGGTGAATTCCGTGTGTTGATTCGTGTTTCCAGTTTGCTTCATCTCGATAGAGTTCCGCAGCGTGCCGGATTGTGGGCACCCGTTCGACTACGTCGATTCGTCTGCTTCACGGAGTCATTCTTCTTCCAAGCGGGATCTCAGGCAAGATGATCATTTCCCCAGATACCATTACTATCATTGACATGCTAGTTTTACCGTTTCTATCGATTATGTCACGTTTCCTACCACCTGTTAAATATTAGCCTCTCAAAAATGCCATGATCACCTTCAGCCTGTACGACCTAGCAAACCACTGATTGGCTATGTTACCGCTTGCTTAACCCTGTGTTAGTGTTGCTAGTTGCAGGTGCATTGCTTCCATGTGAAAACATGGGTTCCTTATTATATCACCATATTTAATGCTATTTAATTTAATGCACCTATATACTTGGTAAAAGGTGGAAGGCTCGGCCTTTCTAGCATGGTGTTTTGTTCCACCTTTGCCCCCTTAGTTTCGGCTACCGGTGTTATGTTCCATAATTGAGCGCTCTAACACGATCGGGGTTGTTATGAGGACCCCCTTGATAATTCGTTTTAGATTAAAGCTGGTCTGGCAAGGCCCAACATTGGTACTACACTTGCCCAACATAATAATTCTGTTAAACTGAAATGCATAGGGAGTTAGCGCTACCCGAGGAGTAATTCTACATAATACAGGGAGGGCCAGTGCTGATGGTGCTGGTCCAAAATACAGCATCGTGCGGGGCTACCGCGAGGAAACTCGAGGTTTGGCACTCGTACGCTTCGCTTATCCGTCGTGCCCTAAGAACGAGATACGCGGCTCCTATCGGGATCGTCAACACGCCGGGCGGCCTTGTTGGATTAGTTTTACCTTTGACGAGATATCTTGTGCATCGGGATTCCGGTGATACTTTGGGTAATCTCAGATTTGAGGTTTTCCACTATGGAATCCGACAAGATCGCGAGCTTCGTGATTGAGGATTTATATGCGGCTTGTGGTAATTTGTGATGGACTAGTTGGAGCACCCCTGCAGGGTTAATTCTTTTCGGAAAGCCGTGACCGCGGTTATGTGGCAACGTGGAAACTTTGTTTAACACTGGTTCTAGATAACTTGGAGATAACTTAATTAAAACTTGCCAACTGTGTGTGTAACCGTGACTGTCTCTTCCGTGAGTTCTTTCTCCGATCGAGGACACGGTGGGGTTATGTCTGACGTAGGTAGGTGTTCAGGATCATTCATTTGATCATCAGTAGACACGTCCGTTATGCGTAGATCTTCCCCCTCTTATTTCTTGTACTCATAAGTTTAGCCACCAAATATATGCTTAGCCGCTGCTGCAACCTCACCAGTTAACCATACCTCACCCATTAAGCTTTGCTAGTCTTGATACCTCTGGAAATGAGATTGCTGAGTCCCCTGTGGCTCATAGATTACTACGACACCAGTTGCAGGTACAGGTAAAGGTTACTTGACGCGAGCGCGTTGATTGTTCAGTTGGAGTTGCTTTTTCTTCTTCTTCATCATCGATCAAGGATGGGTTCCAGGCCGGCAGCCTGGGATAGCAAGGATGGACGTCGTTCTTATTTTTCTCGTTTGTTTTCGTCCGTAGTCGGACCCAGCTCTTACTCCTGATGATTATGTAATGTACTGATGTGACTCTGATGTAGCTTGTGGCGAGTGTAAGCCAACTCTATATATATATCTCTTCTTTTCAGTACCTGTACTTGTAACGATATCCATTCTTGGGACACGACGAGATGTGCTTCTATCCCTGACGAGGCCTTCGTGCCAAATTGAGGATAGGGTCGCATCTGGCGTGACACGTCGGGCGCCTCCCCTCGCGCCTGCCGGCCGCCTCCCCTCGCGCCCGCCGGCCGCCTCCCCTCCCGCCCCTCCTCCCCGCCCATCCTCCCCGGCTAGGTGAGTTTTATTATTTAATTAGATTTAGTTAGTTGATTTAATTATTTGATTTAGTGGTAGTTGATTTAGTTAGTTGTTTAAATTAGATTTAGTTAGTTGATTTAGTTATTTGATTCAGTGGTAGTTGATTTAGTTAGTTGTTTTAATTAGATTTAGTTAGTTGATTTGAATAGTAGGTTTAGTTAAATAGTAGGTTTAGTTAGTTATTTGATTTGTTAATTAGAGGTAGATTCTATTTTGTTAATTAGTGTTAGATTCTTTCTTAGTGAATGATTGGTAGATTTTGTTTTGGTTATTTTTTTGCTGTTTAGTGCTATATAGGTTTAGCGATAGGTTTAGTGATAGGTTTTGATTCTACATAGTCATAATTCAAATAAGTAGAAAAAAGATGAAGAATAAAAGAAGAATAAGTAGATAAGGGAAGAAGAATAAGAAGAAGAAGAGGAGGAGGAGGAGGAGGATAAAAAGAAGAAGAAGAAAAAGAGGAGAGAGGAGAAGAATAAAGAAGACGAAAAAGGAAAAGGAGGAAGAAGAAGAAGAGGGAAATGGAAAAGAAGGAAGAAGAAGAAGAAGAAGAAGAAGAAGAAGAAGAAGAAAAGGAAGGAAGGAAGAAGAAGAAGAAGAAAAGGAAGAGGAGGAAAAAAGAAGATGAAGACGAGGAAAATGACACCCTCACACCTCGACACCCCGACACGATGTAGGAAACCCCGACACGACATCCTGACGACACCCTGGCAGAATACGCCGCCCCTGACGCCACTGACCCCCAACCCCCGACCTCCGACAACTCTTGGGCCTCTTGTTGACCGAAAAGTCCCCCGACCACCGAACCCTGACGCCACTGACCCTGGAACCCCAACGACACTGACGCCCGACCACCGACGCCACTAACCCCCGAACCCCGACGCCACCGACATCCGACACCACCGACCCTCGACGGCACTGAGTCCCGACGCCACTAACCCCCGACCCCCGACAACTCTTCTACCTACGGTTGAATGAGAAGGTGCTTTTCGTCCTTCCACAAACCGACAGGGTCATACTTTTGTAAATTATGAGTTAGGTCACATATTTTCTGATTATGTTAATTATAAAAACATCATATTTGTGTTGATCGTGTGAACTTCAATGTGAAGTTGTTCGACGACCTCCACGTGCGTTGGACGAGCTCCGTCCTTGTGTTTGTTGGTGAGCACAAATGACTTCTCCTCCTACCCCTTTGTTGGTGCCGATGAAACTTGCTCGCTATAGGTTTCTTCAATCTTGAGTACGCGTGACCAGTATGCGTCTCCCGTTCGAAAGGGCGACATCTATAAATATGCATTTCTTTGTATAATTTAACCTCCATGCTTTCGAATTGTCCAAAATTATCCATGGACAGCCCGAGTATGTGTAGATTGGGTTTGTTTTCCCGTATGTTGTGCTCCGGATCTGATGCGGAATTTCGTTAGTGTCTCCCCTGTTGTTCTCCGGGTACACATCCTCTCTGCTTATTGCCGAGACGTATATCAGGAGAACAGCAGGGAGGTGCTGCCAAAATTCTGCGTCGCGTTTGGAGGAGAGCATGGGAAAACAAACCCAATCTACACATACTCGGGTGGGATTAGGACCTATCTTTACCTATTAGCGTGTAGGTTGCATGGCCGTAATAAAACTGACAAACTTGATTAGCGTATGAATATAGATGATGAATTATATATTTATTTCTTATGCCCCCATAGGTAGCTAGGCAACATCAGTGATCGTGCTTGGATGTACACTAGTCACCCTAGTCAGAAAGACATGACCCATGAATGGTTAACAAAAACCAGGGGGTTTGTGAGAGCCGCATTTGCAAATGGCGAGCAAAAAACATGGTGCCCCTGTCCCAACTGCGACAACTGGAAAAAGCAGACAATGTTTGAAATGGGTAAACACCTGCAGAAGTGGGGTTTTACGACTAATTATACGGTGTGGACTTTTCATGGTGAGTCTGACAAACGTGCCAGAGCTGAGGTGATTCATCGTCGCACCTACGAGCATGGTACCGGGATTGAAGACATGGTGCAAGACTTTGATGATGCTCGGGATTCGGACGATGAGGTGGATGAATCTGCAAAGGCCTTCTATGAAATGTTGGATTCTTCAAAATGTCCTCTCCACGAGCAGACTGAGCTTTGTCAGCTGGATGGCATCGCACAAGTAATGGCTCTGAAGGCTCAATTCAACCTAGGCAGAGAATACGACGACGCGATGGTGACGATATTTGGATGCTTTCTACCCAAAGGCCATGTACTGCCTGCAAACCTATACTAGTCAGAGAAAATCCTCCGTGTACTTCAGATTCCCTATGAGAAGATACATGCCTGTGAGAATGGATGTGCCTTATTTAGTCTTGAGTATGCGGCCTTGAACTATTGCCCCATTTGCAATTCTTCCAGGTATATTGTGGTAGACAACGGCATGGGTGAGAAGAATCAGACCAAAATCCCCATTAGTGTTCTTCGGTATCTACCAAGACTTCAACGTCTTTTCATGGTCGAAGAGACGGCCAGACAGATGACATGGCACAAATTGGGCAAAAGAACCGAACTAGATGCGGATGGGAACAAGATGCTGGTACACACTTCAGATGGTTTTGCGTAGAGGCACTTCGATGCATTACATAAGGATAAATCGGAAGATCCAAGGCAACCTAGAGTTGCCATCAGCATGGATGGGTTCAATGTGTATGGTATGACGGCAGCACAGTACAGTTGTTGGCCTGTATTTGTCATTCCACTAAATTTGCCACCCGGAGAGATTATGAAAAGAATGAACATTTTCTTGACGTTGATAATTCCAGGGCCCAACTATCCGGGGAAGAATATGAATGTGTACATGCAACCGCTTAAGGAGGAGTTGCAAGAAGCCTGGGATAATGGGATCAATACCTACGACGCGGCTACCAAAACAAATTTCAAAAAGCATGTGTGGTACATGTACTCGACACATGATTATCCGGCGTTTGCGCTATTCCCTTGGCTGGTGTGTGCATGGAAGGTTCCCATGCACCACATGCAAGGGAGCTATTAAGTTCCATTGGCTGCAGGCTGGTCGCAAGTATTCTTGCTTCGACATGAATAGACAATTCCTGGATCCTGACCATAAGTTCAGAAAAGACAGGAAGAATTTCATCAAAGGTAGAGTTGTCAAAAACACTGGACCAGCTGCGTTGACAGGCCAACAGAGCCTTGATCAGTTGAACGCTCTCGAGCCTGATCCTTTGCGTCCAGGATACTTCAAAGGGTATAATACGGAACACGCCTAGACTCACAAGTCATGATTATGGGATCTGCCTTACTTCAAAGACCTCCTTTGCCCACACAACATTGACGTGATGCACACTGAATATAATATTGCGGAAGCCATTTTTGGTACATTGTTCGGCATAGAGGGGAAGTCAAAAGATAATCCTAAGGCTATAATCGACCCGGAGGCTCTATGTGATAGACTGTTGGAACACTTGCAACAACGGTAAGGAAAGGAAAGCATAGCGAAGCCAAAGGCATGGTTCAATCTTGAAAGGCCAGCTATGAGGGAAATGCTATTGTGGGTGAAAATGCGGTTGATGTTCCCCGATGGGTATGCTGCGAATCTAAAGAGGGGAGCGAGTCTTGAGAAATTGAAAATATTTGGGCTCAAGAGTCATGATTGGCACATATGGATTGAGCTGGTAATGTCGGTGATGTTGCGTGGCTTTATCCCTGAGGATGAATGGCTAGTACTGGCAGAGCTGAGCTATTT
The DNA here is from genome assembly GCF_904849725.1 of Hordeum vulgare subsp. vulgare. Taxonomy (NCBI): domain Eukaryota; kingdom Viridiplantae; phylum Streptophyta; class Magnoliopsida; order Poales; family Poaceae; genus Hordeum; species Hordeum vulgare. Next base: position 77,421,198 of record NC_058523.1, on the reverse strand, counting down.
CTTCCGTTCTCTTTGTGCGAAAGAACTATCGCCTGGCGTGCTAGATGAAATGGAAGAGTTGGCGCCAGAGTTGATCTGCAAATTAGAAAATATATTTCCACCGGGCTTCTTTAATCCAATGCAACATTTGATTTTGCATCTCCCAACCGAGGCAAGAATGGGGGGCCCGTTCAAAATCGATGGTGCTACTCAACTGGGAGGATGCAAAAGACGCTTCGAGCTAAATGTAAAAATAAACGTAGAATTGAAGCATCGATGGCCGAGGCATTCTTTACTGAGGAGGCGGCAAACATCGTGACAGCACACTATGAAGCCAAAAATCATCATTTGCATAACCCGAAGCCTCAGTACAATGATGGCGATCGAAAAAAAGTTCGATCCAACCTCAGCCTATTCAAAGGTAAGCTCGCACCATCCGGTGCTTCGAAAGGGAAATCGTTGGATGTTGAATAATGGCGGACCATTTCATTGTATATCTTCACCAACCTAACAGAAGTGCGGCCATACATCGAGTAAGTTCTCAGTAATTTATTGTTCCGCAACTTCTAATAGCTTTGAACTACTCTTATTCCCGGATATTTGATATAGTCGATACGTCGCCGAATTCTCGGATGGAGCGGTCATCGAAAAGGATTCCGTCGAAGAGTATAAGCTTCTCGCTAAGCATGGAGGCGACTATCCCGGTTTCATCTCTTGGTTCAAACAAAGGGTAATTAATTACCATTAAGGGCCCATTTGATTTCTCGGTCTAATTTGCGGCTAATGCATCAATTCTTTCGTATTAAACTTGTAGGCTGATGCAGAGTCTATGGACGCCGAGTTGAGACAAGTCGCTAATGGTTTTGACTATAAGGTCCGTTCATTTGAAAAATACAATATCAACGGGTATCACTTTCGTACCTTTGGCAAAGAGCTATCTATGCCCGACCTAAAGACTACAAATTGTTCTGTCTCTGCTATCGGCGAATTGTCGTGATGCTCAGATGGAGAAGGAGCATTACATGAAGGTAATTACATATTATTAAGGCTTTGTAGTTAGTTTCCTTGATTTGGTTTTTACGCGCTCAAAGTTCTCTTTATTAACTTAGGTGCCCCCGAGATGGTGTGTGGATAATATGGATTGTTGGGAGGCCTTGGTGGATCATTGGTGCTCCGAAATGTGGGAGGCTAGCCACAACAACGCCAAGGAGAGGCGTGGCAAAATGGTTGGCGTGCCACACCATCAAGGGCGCGTCAACTTAATCCAATTTGGCGAGAACTGGGTATGTGATTTGCTTCATGCCTGATGCAATTCATTCTTAATGCTATCTTGAGACCTTTACTAATACAATTTTCCTCTCTCTCTCTTTTAGGCGCGTCACAAGAAGACGGAGGTGCCACAGATGTACGACCTGTATGCGATGGCCCATACTGCCTCGTACAAGAAGGTCAAGGCATTCTCTGAGTCTGACCTCGAGCATCCAGAAAACTTCACCAACATCTCCTCCCACCACAAGCTCGTGAAGTACAGAGATCACGGGAAGGCGAGGAAAGGGGAGGACTTTAACCCGAGCGAGGGGCCTATTGATCCAGAGCTGGTGATGATAGCTGGCAACGGGAGGCCCCATGGCTCGATCGCCATTGGAGACGGCCTTATACGTTGTCCTAGCACTCTCCGGCAGATAAAGGTACGCCAAACGAGCTCTTGTTCGGAGATAACACGTCGTCCACAGCCAGTCGAGCTCGCCATCGAGGTTAGTTTAATGGACTCAACTATCTTTCCGCATTATGTTGTGCGTTGGAACCAATACGATTACATTGCTAACAATGAGTTGTGTTGCAGGCTGCTATTCAGAAAGAAAGAGAGTCAATGTAGGCAGCTATGGCGGAGAAGGATAAGGAAATTAGGGAGCTGGAGGAGAGGACGATTGCATTGGTGGAGGCGGAGAGGGCACGGAATGATGCGTCTAAAGGGCCATATACGAGCTCTTTGTGGTAAGTTTCTTCTTCATGTTATTTCAAATCTTGCATTTGAATGTCCGTTTCATTAATAAATAAAAAGTGTGACTTGTCGAAACCAAATGTACAGTCTATGTGCGAGAAGAGCGGCCAAGTCCTTCCGCCGATGCCAGTCATTAATGCGGCGGTGACAGTGAGTTTCATATCAGTGCAGTGATCTTAAGAGTGTCCTCATGCTAACTACACATTGCAAACGATGTTTGGTGCAGAATATCTCCTGAAACGCATCGCACGACCATTCTATAGTCGAGCCTTCTCCAGGGAAGCCTTCTCGAGGTTAAACAAGCCAGAGCCACCGTGCTTCACCGCTGTGATGACGATAATGGTATGTTATTTCTAGTGTTTTAATAAAAAATAGCTAGACTTCCATCTAAATGACATAATTAGCTTAGTTAGCTCCAAGAAAAGCTAAATTGGCTTATTATCCTACGAAATGACATAATTAGCTTAGTTATCTCCAAAATGACCTATTTAATAAGAAATGACCTATAGTTAGCTAAGTTCTCTCCTAAACGAAATAATAAGGGTTACGTAGCTGCAAGATGACCTATTCCCCCTAACTTAGGTATTAAATGGCCTGTTATTAGCCTAGCTAGATCCAAAATGGCTTAATAAGCATAGTTTGCTCCGGAATGACCTATTTTACCAAAGTTAGCTCCGAAACGACCTATAGTTAGCTAGGGTTCCACCTAGATGGCATAATTAGCTTAGTTAGCTCCTAAATGGTCTATTTAATAAAACATGACCTATACTTAGCTAATTATCCTCGAAATGACATAATTAGCTCCAAAAAGGCATTCTTGGCCAATTTAGCCCGAAGAAGGGGACAAGAGGAGAAGAAAGAGGAAAAACGAAAGGAAGGAAGAAGAAGAAGAGGAGAAGAAGAAGAAGGAGAAGGAGGAGGAGGAGGATAAGAAGAAGGAGAAGAAGGAGGAGAAGAAGGAGAAGGAGCTCCTCCTTCTCCTTCTTCTTCCTTCTTCTTCCTCCTTCTCCTTCTCCTTCTTCTTTTCTTCTTCTTCTCCTCTTCCTTCTCCTCCTCCTCCTCCTCCTTCTTTTACTTCTTCTTCTCTTTCTCTTCGGCTACGTAGCTTAGACTCGTCAAAGAAAGGCTAAATTGGCTAATTCTCCTACGAAATGACATAATTAGCTTAGTTAGCTCCAAAATGACATATTTAATAAAAATGATCTATAGTAAGCTAAGTTCTCTCCTAAATGACATAATAAGGCTTACGTAGCAGCAAGATGTCCTATTCCCCTAACATAGGTATTAAATGGCCTATAATTAGCCTAGCTAGATCCAAAATGACTTAATAAGCATAGTTTGCTCCGGATTTACCTATTTTACCCAAGTTAGCTCCGAAATGACCTATAATTAGCTAGTGTTCCACCTAGATGACATAATTAGCTTAGTTAGCTCCTAAATGGTCTATTTAATAAAACATGACCTATACTTAGCTAATTATCCTCAAAATGACATAATTAGCTCCAAAAAGGCATTCTTGGCCAATTTAGCCCGAAGAAGGGGACAAGAGGAGAAGAAAGAGGAAAAACGAAAGGAAGGAAGAAGAAGAAGAGGAGAAGAAGAAGAAGGAGAAGGAGGAGGATAAGAAGAAGTAGAAGAAGGAGGAGAAGAAGGAGAAGGAGCTCCTCCTTCTCCTTCTTCTTCCTTCTTCTTCCTCCTTCTCCTTCTCCTTCTTCTTTTCTTCTTCTTCTCCTCTTCCTTCTCCTCCTCCTCCTCCTCCTTCTTTTACTTCTTCTTCTCTTTCTCTTCGGCTACGTAGCTTAGACTCGTCAAAGAAAGGCTAAATTGGCTAATTATCCTACGAAATGACATAATTAGTTTAGTTAGCTCCAAAGTGACATATTTAATAAAAATGACCTGTAGTTAGCTAAGTTCTCTCCTAAATGACACAATAAGGCTTACGTAGCTGCAAGATGACCTCTTCCCCCTAACTTAGGTATTAAATGACCTATAATTAGCCTAGCTAGATCGAAAATGGCTTAATAAGCATAGTTTGCTCCGGAATTACCTATTTTACCCAAGTTAGCTTCGAAACGACCTATAGTTAGCTACGGTTCCACCTAGATGACATAATTAGCTTAGTTAGCTCCTAAATGTGCTATTTAATAAAACATGACCTATACTTAGCTAATTATCCTCGAAATGACATAATTAGCTCCAAAAAGGCATTCTTAGCCAATTTAGCCCGAAGAAGGGGACAAGAGGAGAAGAAAGAGGAAATATGAAAGGAAGGAAGAACAAGAAGAGGAGGAGAAGAAGGAGGAGGAGGAGGATTAGAAGAAGGAGAAGAAGGTGGAGAAGGAGCTCCTCCTTCTCGTTCTTCTTCCTCCTTCTTCCTCCTTCTCCTTCTCCTTCTTCTTTTCTTCTTCTTCTCCTCTTCCTTCTCCTTCTCCTCCTCCTCCTCCTCCTTCTTATTTTACTTCTTCTTCTCTTTCTCTTCTTCTACGTAGCTTAGACTCATCCAAGAAAGGCTAAATTGGCTAATTATCCTACGAAATGACATAATTAGCTTAGTTAGCTCCAAAATGACCTATTTAATAAAAAATGACCTATAGTTTGCTAAGTTCTCTCCTAAATGACATAATAAGGTTTACGTAGCTGCAAGATGACCTATTCCCCCTAACTTAGGTATTAAATTGCCTATAATTAGCCTAGCTAGATCCAAAATGGCTTAATAAGCATAGTTTGCTCCGGAATGACCTATTTTACCCAAGTTAGCTCCGAAACGACCTATAGTTAGCTAGGGTTCCACCTAAATGACATAATTAGCTTAGTTAGCTCCTAAATGGTCTATTTAATAGAACATGACCTATACTTAGCTAATTATCCTCGAAATGACACAATTAGCTCCAAAAAGGCATTCTTAGCCAATTTAGCCTGAAGAAGGGGACAAGAGGAGAAGAAAGAGGAAAAATGAAAGGAACGAAGAAGAAGAAGAGGAGAAGAAGAAGGAGAAGGAGGAGGATAAGAAGAAGGAGAAGCAGGAGGAGAAGAAAGAGAAGGAGCTCCTCCTTCTCCTTCTTCTTCCTCCTTCTTCCTCCTTCTCCTTCTCCTTCTTCTTTTCTTCTTCTTATCCTCTTCCTTCTCCTCCTCCTCCTCCTCCTCGTCCTCCTTCTTTTACTTCTTCTTCTCTTTCTCTTCGTCTAAGTAGCTTAGACTCATCCAAGAAAGGCTAAATTGGCTAATTATCCTACGAAATGACATAATTAGCTTAGTTAGCTCCAAAATGACCTATTTAATAAAAAATGACCTATAGCTAGCTAAGTTCTCTCCTAAATGACATAATAAGGCTTACGTAGCTGCAAGATGACCTCTTCCCCCTAACTTAGGTATTAAATGGCCTAAAATTAGCCTAGCTAGATCGAAAATGGCTTAATAAGCATAGTTTGCTCCAGAATGACCTATTTTACCCAAGTTAGCTCCGAAACGACCTAAAGTTACCTAGGGTTCCACCTAGATGACATAATTAGCTTAGTTAGCTCGTAAATGGGTTATTTAATAAAACATGACCTATACTTAGCTAATTATCCTCGAAATGACATAATTAGCTCCAAAAAGGCATTCTTAGCCAATTTAGCCCGAAGAAGGGGACAAGAGGAGAAGAAAGAGCAAAAATGAAAAGAACGAAGAAGAAGAAGAGGAGAAGAAGAAGAAGGAGAAGGAGGAGGATAAGAAGAAGGTGAAGAAGGAGGAGAAGAAGGAGAAGGAGCTCCTCCTTCTCCTTCTTCTTCCTCCTTCTTCCTCCTTCTCCTTCTCCTTCTTCTTTTCTTCTTCTTCTCCTCTTCCTTCTCCTCCTCCTCCTCCTCGTCCTCCTTCTTTTACTTCTTCTTCTCTTTCTCTTCGTGTACGTAGCTTAGACTCATCCAAGAAAGGCTAAATTGGCTAATTATCCTACGAAATGACATAATTAGTTTAGTTAGCTCCAAAGTGACATATTTAATAAAAATGACCTATAGTTAGCTAAGTTCTCTCCTAAATGACACAATAAGGCTTACGTAGCTGCAAGATGACCTCTTCCCCCTAACTTAGGTATTAAATGGCCTATAATTAGCCTAGCTAGATCGAAAATGGCTTAATAAGCATAGTTTGCTCCGGAATGACCTATTTTACCCAAGTTAGCTCCGAAACGACCTATAGTTAGCTACGGTTCCACCTAGATGACATAATTAGCTTAGTTAGCTCCTAAATGGGCTATTTAATAAAACATGACCTATACTTAGCTAATTATCCTCGAAATGACATAATTAGCTCCAAAAAGGCATTCTTAGCCAATTTAGCCCGAAGAAGATGACAAGAGGAGAAGAAAGAGGAAATATGAAAGGAAGGAAGAAGAAGAAGAGGAGAAGAAGAAGGAGGAGGAGGAGGATAAGAAGAAGGAGAAGAAGGTGGAGAAGGAGCTCCTCCTTCTCCTTCTTCTTCCTCCTTCTTCCTCCTTCTCCTTCTCCTTCTTCTTTTCTTCTTCTTATCCTCTTCCTTCTCCTTCTCCTCCTCCTCCTCCTCCTTCTTATTTTACTTCTTCTTCTCTTTCTCTTCTTCTAAGTAGCTTAGACTCATCCAAGAAAGGATAAATTGGCTAATTATCCTACAAAATGACATAATTAGCTTAGTTAGCTCCAAAATGACCTATTTAATAAAAAATGACCTATAGTTTGCTAAGTTCCCTCCTAAATGACATAATAAGGTTTACGTAGCTGCAAGATGACCTATTCCCCCTAACTTAGGTATTAAATTGCCTATAATTAGCCTAGCTAGATCCAAAATGGCTTAATAAGCATAGTTTGCTCCGGAATGATCTATTTTACCCAAGTTAGCTCCGAAACGACCTATAGTTAGCTAGGGTTCCACCTAAATGACATAATTAGCTTAGTTAGCTCCTAAATGGTCTATTTAATAGAACATGACCTATACTTAGCTAATTATCCTCGAAATGACATAATTAGCTCCAAAAAGGCATTCTTAGCCAATTTAGCCTGAAGAAGGGGACAAGAGGAGAAGAAAGTGGAAAAATGAAAGGAACGAAGAAGAAGAAGAGGAGAAGAAGAAGGAGAAGGAGGATGATAAGAAGAAGGAGAAGCAGGAGGAGAAGAAAGAGAAGGAGCTCCTCCTTCTCCTTCTTCTTCCTCCTTCTTCCTCCTTCTCCTTCTCCTTCTTCTTTTCTTCTTCTTATCCTCTTCCTTCTCCTCCTCCTCCTCCTCCTCCTCGTCCTCCTTCTTTTACTTCTTCTTCTCTTTCTCTTCGTCTACATAGCTTAGACTCATCCAAGAAAGGCTAAATTGGCTAATTATCCTACGAAATGACATAATTAGCTTAGTTAGCTCCAAAATGACCTATTTAATAAAAAATGACCTATAGTTAGCTAAGTTCTCTCCTAAATAACATAATGAGGCTTACGTAGTTGCAAGATGAATTATTCCCCCTAACTTAGGTATTAAATGGCCTAAAATTAGCCTAGCTAGATCGAAAATGGCTTAATAAGCATAGTTTGCTCCGGAATGACCTATTTTACCCAAGTTAGATCCGAAACGACCTAAAGTTAGCTGGGTTCCACCTAGATGACATAATTAGCTTAGTTAGCTCGTAAATTGGCTATTTAATAAAACATGACCTATACTTAGCTAATTATCCTCGAAATGACATAATTAGCTCCAAAAAGGCATTCTTAGCCAATTTAGCCCGAAGAAGGGGACAAGAGGAGAAGAAAGAGGAAAAATGAAAAGAACGAAGAAGAAGAAGAGGAGAAGCAGAAGAAGGAGAAGGAGGAGGATAAGAAGAAGGTGAAGAAGGAGGAGAAGAAGGAGAAGGAGCTCCTCCTTCTCCTTCTTCTTCCTCCTTCTTCCTCCTTCTCCTTCTCCTTCTTCTTTTCTTCTTCTTCTCCTCTTCCTTCTCCTCCTCCTCCTCCTCCTCCTCCTCCTCGTCCTCCTTCTTTTACTTCTTCTTCTCTTTCTCTTCGTGTACGTAGCTTAGACTCATCCAAGAAAGGCTAAATTGGCTAATTATCCTATGAAATGACATAATTAGCTTAGTTAGCTCCAAAATGACCTATTTAATAAAAAAATGACCTACAGTTAGCTAAGTTCTCTCCTAAATGACATAATATGGCTTACGTAGCAGCAAGATGACCTATTCCCCCTAACTTAGGTATTAAATGGCCTATAATTAGCCTAGCTAGATCCAAAATGGCTTAATAAGCATAGTTTGTCCATAATGACCTATTTTACCCAAGATATCTCCGAAACGACCTATAGTTAGCTAGGGTTCCACCTAGATGACATAATTAGCTTAGTTAGCTCCTAAATGGTCTATTTAACAAAACATGACCTATACTTAGCTAATTACCCTCGAAATGACATAATGAGCTCCAAAAAGGCATTCTTAGCCAATTTAGCTCGAAGAAGGGGACAAGAGGAGAAGAAAGAGGAAAAATGAAAGGAACGAAGAAGAAGAAGAGGAGAAGAAGAAGAAAGAGAAGGAGGAGAATAAGAAGGAGAAGAAGGAGGAGGAGAAGGAGAAGGAGCTCCTCCTTCTCCTTCTTCTTCCTCCTTCTTCCTCCTTCTCCTTCTCCTTCTTTTCTTCTTCTTCTCCTCTTCCTTCTCGTCCTCCTCCTCCTCCTTCTTTCACTTCTTCTTCTCTTTCTCTTCTTCTACGTAGCTTAGACACATCCAAGAAAGGCTAAATTGGCTAATTATCCTACTAAATGACATAATTAGCTTAGTTAGCACCAATATGACATATTTAAGAAAAAATGACCTATAGTTAGCTAAGTTCTCTCCTAAATGACATAATAAGGCTTACGTAGCTGCAAGATGACCTATTCCCCCTAACTTACGTATTAAATGGCCTATAATTATCCTAGCTAGATCCAAAATGGCTTAATAAGCATATTTTGCTCCGGAATGACCTATTTTACCCAAGTTAGCTCCGAAACGACCTATAGTAGCTAGGGTTCCACCTAGATGACATAATTAGCTTACTTATCTCCTAAATGGTCTATTTAATAGAACATGACCTATACTTAGCTAATTATCCTCGAAATGACATAATTAGCTCCAAAAAGGCATTCTTACCCAATTTAGCCCGAAGAAGGGGACAAGAGGAGAAGAAAGAGGAAATATGAAAGGAAGGAAGAAGAAGAAGAGGAGAAGAAGAAGGAGGAGGAGGAGGATAAGAAGAAGGAGAAGAAGGAGGAGAAGAAAGAGAAGGAGCTCCTCCTTCTCCTTCTTCTTCCTCCTTCTTCCTCCTTCTCCTTCTCCTTCTTCTTTTCTTCTTCTTATCCTCTTGCTTCTCCTCCTCCTCCTCCTCCTCCTCCTTCTTTTACTTCTTCTTCTCTTTCTCTTCGTCTACGTAGCTTAAACTCATCCAAGAAAGGCTAAATTGGCTAATTATCCTACGAAATGACATAATTAGCTTAGTTAGCTCCAAAATGACCTATTTAATAAAAAATGACCTATAGTTAGCTAAGTTCTCTCCTAAATGACATAATAAGGCTTACGTTGCTGCAAGATGACCTCTTCCCCCTAACTTAGGTATTAAATGGCCTAAAATTAGCCTAGCTAGATCGAAAACGGCTTAATAAGCATAGTTTGCTCCGGAATGACCTATTTTACCCAAGTTAACTCCGAAACGACCTAAAGTTAGCTAGGGTTCCACCTAGATGACATAATTAGCTTAGTTAGCTCGTAAATGGGCTATTTAATAAAACATGACCTATACTTAGCTAATTATCCTCGAAATGACATAATTAGCTCCAAAAAGGCATTCTTAGCCAATTTAGCCCGAAGAAGGGGACAAGAGGAGAAGAAAGAGGAAAAATGAAAGGAATGAAGAAGAAGAAGAGGAGAAGAAGAAGAAGGAGAAGGAGGAGGATAAGAAGAAGGAGAAGAAGGAGGAGAAGAAGGAGAAGGAGCTCGTCCTTCTGGTTCTTCTTCCTTCTTCTTCCTCCTTCTCCTTCTCCTTCTTCTTTTCTTCTTCTTGTCCTCTTGCTTCTCCTCCTCCTCCTCCTCCTCCTCCTCCTTCTTTTACTTCTTCTTCTCTTTCTCTTCGTCTACGTAGCTTAGACTCGTCAAAGAAAGGCTAAATTGGCTAATTATCCTACGAAATGACATAATTAGCTTAGTTAGCTCCAAAATGACATATTTAACAAAAAATTATCTATAGTAAGCTAAGTTCTCTCCTAAATGACATAATAAGGCTTACGTAGCTGCAAGATGACCTATTCCCCTAACTTAGGTATTAAATGGCCTATAATTAGCCTTGCTAGATCCAAAATGACTTAATAAGCATAGTTTGCTCCGGAATTACCTATTTTACCCAAGTTAGCTCCAAAATGAAGTATAGTTAGCTAGTTTTCCACATAGATGACATAATTAGCTAAGTTAGCTCCTAAATGGTCTATTAAATAAAACATTACCTATACTTAGCTAATTATACTCAAAATGACATAATTAGCTCCAAAAAGGTATTCTTGGCCAATTTAGCCCGAAGAAGGGGACAAGAGGAGAAGAAAGAGGAAATATGAAAGGAAGGAAGAAGAAGAAGAGGAGAAGAAGGAGAAGGAGAGGGAGGAGGATAAGAAGAAGAAGAAGAAGGAGGAGAAGAAGGAGAAGGAGAAGAAGGAGAATGAGAATGAGGAGAAGGAAGAAGAAGAAGAGGAGAAGAAGAAGAAGAAGGAGGAGGAGGATAAGAAGAAGGAGAAGAAGGAGGAGAAGGAGCTCCTCCTTCTCCTTATCCTTCGTCTTTTCTTCTTCTTCTCCTCTTCCTTCTCCTGCTCCTCCTCCTCCTCCTTCTTTTACTTATTCTTCTCTTTCTCTTCTGCTACGTAGCTTAGACTCATCCAAGAAAGGCTAAATTGGCTATTTATCCTATGAAATGGAATAATTAGCTTAGTTAGCTCCAAAATGACCTATTTAATAAAAAATGACCTATAGTTAGGTAAGTTCTAACCTAAATGACATAATAAGGCTTACATAGCTGCAAGATGACCTCTTCCCCCTAACTTAGGTATTAAATGGCCTATAATTGGCCTAGCTAGATCCAAAATGGCTTAATAAGCATAGTTTGCTCCGGAATGACCTATTTTACCCAAGTTAGCTCCAAAACGACCTATAGTTAGCTAGGGTTCCACCTACATGACATGATGAGCTTAGTTAGCTCCTAAATTGTCTATTTAACAAAACATGACCTATACTTAGCTAATTATCCTCGAAATGACATAATGAGCTCCAAAAAGGCATTCTTAGACAATTTAGCTCGAAGAAGGGGACAAGAGGAGAAGAAAGAGGAAAAATGAAAGGAAGGAAGAAGAAGAAGAGGAGAAGAAGAAGAAGGAGGAGGAGGATATGAAGAAGGAGAAGTTGGAGGAGGAGCTCCTCCTTCTCCTTCTTCTTCCTCCTTCTTCCTCCTTCTCCTTCTCCTTCTTCTTTTCTTCCTCTTCTCCTCTTCCTTCTCCTTCTCCTCCTCCTCCTCCTCCTCCTCCTCCTCCTTCTTTCACTTCTTCTTCTCTTTCTCTTCGTCTACGTAGCTTAGACTCATGCAAGAAAGGCTAAATTGGCTAATTATCCTACGAAATGACATAATTAGCTTAGTTAGCTCCAAAATGACCTATTTAATAAAAAATGACCTATGGTTAGCTAAGTTATCTCCTAAATGACATAATATGGCTTACGTAGCTGCAAGATGACCTATTCCCCCTAACTTAGGTATTAAATGGCCTATAATTAGCCTAGCTAGATCCGAAATGGCTTAATAAGCATAGTTTGCTCCGTAATGACCTATTTTACCCAAGTTAGCTCCGAAATGACCTATAGTTAGCTAGGGTTCCACCTAGATGACATAATTTGCTTAGTTAGCTCCTAAATTGTCTATTTAATAAAACATGACCTATACTTCGGCAATTATCCTCGAAATGACATAATTAGCTCCAAAAAGGCATTCTTAGCCAATTTAGCCCGAAGAAGGTGACAAGAGGAGAAGAAAGAGGAAAAATGAAAGGAAGGAAGGAAGAAGAAGAGGAGAAGAAGAAGAAGGAGAAGGAGGAGGATCAGAAGAAGGAGAAGAAGGAGGAGAAGAAGGAGAAGGAGCTCCTCCTTCTCCTTCTTCTTCCTCCTTCTTCCTCCTTCTCCTTCTCCTTCTTTTTTTCTTCTTCTTCTCCTCTTCCTTCTCCTCCTCCCCCTCCTTCTTTTACTTCTTCTTCTCTTTCTCTTCTTCTACGTAGCTTAGACTCATCCAAGAAAGGCTAAATTGGATAATTATCCTACGAAATGACTTAATTAGCTTAGTTAGCTCCAAAGTGACCTATTTAATAAAAAATGACCTATAGTTAGCTAAGTTCTCTCCTAAATGACATAATAAGGCTTATGTAGTTGCAAGATGAATTATTCCCCCTAACTTAGGTATTAAATGGCCTATAATTAGCCTAGGTAGATCGAAAATGGCTTAATAAGCATAGTTTGCTCCGGAATGACCTATTTTACCCAAGTTAGCGCCGAAACGACCTATAGTTAGCTAGGGTTCCACCTAGATGACGTAATTTTCTTAGTTAGCTCCTAAATGGTCTATTTAATAAAACATGACCTATACTTAGCTAATTATCCTCAAAATGACATAATTAGCTCCAAAAAGTCATTCTTAGCCAATTTAGCCCGAAGAAGGGGACAAGAGGAGAAGAAAGAGGAAAAATGAAAGGAAGGAAGAAGAAGAAGAGGAGAAGAAGAAGAAGGAGAAGGAGGAGGATAAGAAGAAGGAGAAGAAGGAGGAGAAGGAGCTCCTCCTTCTCCTTCTTCTTCCTCCTTCTTCCTCCTTCTCCTTCTCCTTGTTCTTTTCTTCTTCTTCTCCTCTTCCTTCTCCTTATCCTCCTCCTCCTCCTCCTCCTCCTCCTTCTTTTACTTCTTCTTCTCTTTCTCTTCTTCTATGTAGATTAGACTCATCCAAGAAACGCTAAATTGGATAATTATCCTACGAAATGACTTAATTAGCTTAGTTAGCACCAAAGTGACCTATTTAATAAAAAAATGACCTATAGTTAACTAAGTTCTCTCCTAAATGACATAATAAGGCTGACGTAGCTGCAAGATGACCTATTCCCCCTAACTTAGGTATTAAATGGCCTATAATTAGCCTAGCTAGATCGAAAATGGCTTAATAAGCATAGTTTGCTCCGGAATGACCTATTTTACCCAAGTTAGCTCCGAAATGACCTATCGTTAGCTAGGGTTCCACCTAAATGACATAATTAGCTTAGTTAGCTCCTAAATGATCTATTTAATAAAACATGACCTATACTTAGCTAATTATCCTCGAAATGACATAATTAGTTCCAAAAAGGCATTCTTAGCCAATTTAGCCTGAAGAAGGGGACAAGAGGAGAAGAAAGAGGAAAAATGAAAGGAACGAAGAAGAAGAAGAGGAGAAGAACAATAAGGAGAAGGAGGAGGATAAGAAGAAGTAGAAGAAGGACGAGAAGAAGGAGCAGGAGCTCCTCCTTCTCCTTCTTCTTCCTTCTTCTTCCTCCTTCTCCTTCTCCTTCTTCTTTGCTTCTTCTTCTCCCCTTCCTTATCCTCCTCTTGCTCCTCCTCCTCGTCCTCCTTCTTTTACTTCTTCTTCTCTTTCTCTTCGTTTACGTAGCTTAGACTCATCCAAGAAAGGCTAAATTGGCTAATTATCCTACGAAATGACATAATTAGCTTAGTTAGCTCCAAAATGACCTATTTAATAAAAAATGACCTATAGTTAGCTAAGTTATCTCCTAAATGACATTATATGGCTTACGTAGCTGCAAGATGACCTATTCCCCCTAACTTAGGTATTAAATGGCCTATAATTAGCCTAGCTAGATCCGAAATGGCTTAATAAGCATAGTTTGCTCCGTAATGACCTATTTTACCCAAGTTAGCTCCGAAATGACCTATAGTTAGCTAGGGTTCCACCTAGATGACATAATTTGCTTAGTTAGCTCCTAAATGGTCTATTTAATAAAACATGACCTATACTTCGGTAATTATCCTCGAAATGACATAATTAGCTCCAAAAAGGCATTCTTAGCCAATTTAGCCCGAAGAAGGTGACAAGAGGAGAAGAAAGAGGAAAAATGAAAGGAAGGAAGGAAGAAGAAGAGGAGAAGAAGAAGAAGGAGAAGGAGGAGGATCAGAAGAAGGAGAAGAAGGAGGAGAAGAAGGAGAAGGAGCTCCTCCTTCTCCTTCTTCTTCCTCCTTCTTCCTCCTTCTCCTTCTCCTTCTTTTTTTCTTCTTCTTCTCCTCTTCCTTCTCCTCCTCCCCCTCCTTCTTTTACTTCTTCTTCTCTTTCTCTTCTTCTACGTAGCTTAGACTCATCCAAGAAAGGCTAAATTGGATAATTATCCTACGAAATGACTTAATTAGCTTAGTTAGCTCCAAAGTGACCTATTTAATAAAAAATGACCTATAGTTAGCTAAGTTCTCTCCTAAATGACATAATAAGGCTTATGTAGCTGCAAGATGAATTATTCCCCCTAACTTAGGTATTAAATGGCCTATAATTAGCCTAGGTAGATCGAAAATGGCTTAATAAGCATAGTTTGCTCCGGAATGACCTATTTTACCCAAGTTAGCGCCGAAACGACCTATAGTTAGCTAGGGTTCCACCTAGATGACGTAATTTTCTTAGTTAGCTCCTAAATGGTCTATTTAATAAAACATGACCTATACTTAGCTAATTATCCTCAAAATGACATAATTAGCTCCAAAAAGTCATTCTTAGCCAATTTAGCCCGAAGAAGGGGACAAGAGGAGAAGAAAGAGGAAAAATGAAAGGAAGGAAGAAGAACAAGAGGAGAAGAAGAAGAAGGAGAAGGAGGGGGATAAGAAGAAGGAGAAGAAGGAGGAGAAGGAGCTCCTCCTTCTCCTTCTTCTTCCTCCTTCTTCCTCCTTCTCCTTCTCCTTGTTCTTTTCTTCTTCTTCTCCTCTTCCTTCTCCTTATCCTCCTCCTCCTCCTCCTCCTCCTTCTTTTACTTCTTCTTCTCTTTCTCTTCTTCTATGTAGATTAGACTCATCCAAGAAACGCTAAATTGGATAATTATCCTACGAAATGACTTAATTAGCTTAGTTAGCACCAAAGTGACCTATTTAATAAAAAAATGACCTATAGTTAACTAAGTTCTCTCCTAAATGACATAATAAGGCTGGCGTAGCTGCAAGATGACCTATTCCCCCTAACTTAGGTATTAAATGGCCTATAATTAGCCTAGCTAGATCGAAAATGGCTTAATAAGCATAGTTTGCTCCGGAATGACCTATTTTACCCAAGTTAGCTCCGAAATGACCTATAGTTAGCTAGGGTTCCACCTAAATGACATAATTAGCTTAGTTAGCTCCTAAATAATCTATTTAATAAAACATGACCTATACTTAGCTAATTATCATCGAAATGACATAATTAGTTCCAAAAAGGCATTCTTAGCCAATTTAGCCTGAAGAAGGGGACAAGAGGAGAAGAAAGAGAAAAAATGAAAGGAACGAAGAAGAAGAAGAGGAGAAGAACAATAAGGAGAAGGAGGAGTATAAGAAGAAGGAGAAGAAGGACGAGAAGAAGGAGAAGGAGCTCCTCCTTCTCCTTCTTCTTCCTTCTTCTTCCTCCTTCTCCTTCTCCTTCTTCTTTGCTTCTTCTTCTCCCCTTCCTTATCCTCCTCTTCCTCCTCCTCCTCGTCCTCCTTCTTTTACTTCTTCGTCTCTTTCTCTTCGTTTACGTAGCTTAGACTCATCCAAGAAAGGCTAAATTGGCTAATTATCCTACGAAATGACATAATTAGCTTAGTTAGCTCCAAAATGACCTATTTAATAAAAAATGACCTATGGTTAGCTAAGTTATCTCCTAAATGACATAATATGGCTTACGTAGCTGCAAGATGACCTATTCCCCCTAACTTAGGTATTAAATGGCCTATAATTAGCCTAGCTAGATCCGAAATGGCTTAATAAGCATAGTTTGCTCCGTAATGACCTATTTTACCCAAGTTAGCTCCGAAATGACCTATAGTTAGCTAGGGTTCCACCTAGATGACATAATTTGCTTAGTTAGCTCCTAAATTGTCTATTTAATAAAACATGACCTATACTTCGGCAATTATCCTCGAAATGACATAATTAGCTCCAAAAAGGCATTCTTAGCCAATTTAGCCCGAAGAAGGTGACAAGAGGAGAAGAAAGAGGAAAAATGAAAGGAAGGAAGGAAGAAGAAGAGGAGAAGAAGAAGAAGGAGAAGGAGGAGGATCAGAAGAAGGAGAAGAAGGAGGAGAAGAAGGAGAAGGAGCTCCTCCTTCTCCTTCTTCTTCCTCCTTCTTCCTCCTTCTCCTTCTCCTTCTTTTTTTCTTCTTCTTCTCCTCTTCCTTCTCCTCCTCCCCCTCCTTCTTTTACTTCTTCTTCTCTTTCTCTTCTTCTACGTAGCTTAGACTCATCCAAGAAAGGCTAAATTGGATAATTATCCTACGAAATGACTTAATTAGCTTAGTTAGCTCCAAAGTGACCTATTTAATAAAAAATGACCTATAGTTAGCTAAGTTCTCTCCTAAATGACATAATAAGGCTTATGTAGTTGCAAGATGAATTATTCCCCCTAACTTAGGTATTAAATGGCCTATAATTAGCCTAGGTAGATCGAAAATGGCTTAATAAGCATAGTTTGCTCCGGAATGACCTATTTTACCCAAGTTAGCGCCGAAACGACCTATAGTTAGCTAGGGTTCCACCTAGATGACGTAATTTTCTTAGTTAGCTCCTAAATGGTCTATTTAATAAAACATGACCTATACTTAGCTAATTATCCTCAAAATGACATAATTAGCTCCAAAAAGTCATTCTTAGCCAATTTAGCCCGAAGAAGGGGACAAGAGGAGAAGAAAGAGGAAAAATGAAAGGAAGGAAGAAGAAGAAGAGGAGAAGAAGAAGAAGGAGAAGGAGGAGGATAAGAAGAAGGAGAAGAAGGAGGAGAAGGAGCTCCTCCTTCTCCTTCTTCTTCCTCCTTCTTCCTCCTTCTCCTTCTCCTTGTTCTTTTCTTCTTCTTCTCCTCTTCCTTCTCCTTATCCTCCTCCTCCTCCTCCTCCTCCTCCTTCTTTTACTTCTTCTTCTCTTTCTCTTCTTCTATGTAGATTAGACTCATCCAAGAAACGCTAAATTGGATAATTATCCTACGAAATGACTTAATTAGCTTAGTTAGCACCAAAGTGACCTATTTAATAAAAAAATGACCTATAGTTAACTAAGTTCTCTCCTAAATGACATAATAAGGCTGACGTAGCTGCAAGATGACCTATTCCCCCTAACTTAGGTATTAAATGGCCTATAATTAGCCTAGCTAGATCGAAAATGGCTTAATAAGCATAGTTTGCTCCGGAATGACCTATTTTACCCAAGTTAGCTCCGAAATGACCTATCGTTAGCTAGGGTTCCACCTAAATGACATAATTAGCTTAGTTAGCTCCTAAATGATCTATTTAATAAAACATGACCTATACTTAGCTAATTATCCTCGAAATGACATAATTAGTTCCAAAAAGGCATTCTTAGCCAATTTAGCCTGAAGAAGGGGACAAGAGGAGAAGAAAGAGGAAAAATGAAAGGAACGAAGAAGAAGAAGAGGAGAAGAACAATAAGGAGAAGGAGGAGGATAAGAAGAAGTAGAAGAAGGACGAGAAGAAGGAGCAGGAGCTCCTCCTTCTCCTTCTTCTTCCTTCTTCTTCCTCCTTCTCCTTCTCCTTCTTCTTTGCTTCTTCTTCTCCCCTTCCTTATCCTCCTCTTGCTCCTCCTCCTCGTCCTCCTTCTTTTACTTCTTCTTCTCTTTCTCTTCGTTTACGTAGCTTAGACTCATCCAAGAAAGGCTAAATTGGCTAATTATCCTACGAAATGACATAATTAGCTTAGTTAGCTCCAAAATGACCTATTTAATAAAAAATGACCTATAGTTAGCTAAGTTATCTCCTAAATGACATTATATGGCTTACGTAGCTGCAAGATGACCTATTCCCCCTAACTTAGGTATTAAATGGCCTATAATTAGCCTAGCTAGATCCGAAATGGCTTAATAAGCATAGTTTGCTCCGTAATGACCTATTTTACCCAAGTTAGCTCCGAAATGACCTATAGTTAGCTAGGGTTCCACCTAGATGACATAATTTGCTTAGTTAGCTCCTAAATGGTCTATTTAATAAAACATGACCTATACTTCGGTAATTATCCTCGAAATGACATAATTAGCTCCAAAAAGGCATTCTTAGCCAATTTAGCCCGAAGAAGGTGACAAGAGGAGAAGAAAGAGGAAAAATGAAAGGAAGGAAGGAAGAAGAAGAGGAGAAGAAGAAGAAGGAGAAGGAGGAGGATCAGAAGAAGGAGAAGAAGGAGGAGAAGAAGGAGAAGGAGCTCCTCCTTCTCCTTCTTCTTCCTCCTTCTTCCTCCTTCTCCTTCTCCTTCTTTTTTTCTTCTTCTTCTCCTCTTCCTTCTCCTCCTCCCCCTCCTTCTTTTACTTCTTCTTCTCTTTCTCTTCTTCTACGTAGCTTAGACTCATCCAAGAAAGGCTAAATTGGATAATTATCCTACGAAATGACTTAATTAGCTTAGTTAGCTCCAAAGTGACCTATTTAATAAAAAATGACCTATAGTTAGCTAAGTTCTCTCCTAAATGACATAATAAGGCTTATGTAGCTGCAAGATGAATTATTCCCCCTAACTTAGGTATTAAATGGCCTATAATTAGCCTAGGTAGATCGAAAATGGCTTAATAAGCATAGTTTGCTCCGGAATGACCTATTTTACCCAAGTTAGCGCCGAAACGACCTATAGTTAGCTAGGGTTCCACCTAGATGACGTAATTTTCTTAGTTAGCTCCTAAATGGTCTATTTAATAAAACATGACCTATACTTAGCTAATTATCCTCAAAATGACATAATTAGCTCCAAAAAGTCATTCTTAGCCAATTTAGCCCGAAGAAGGGGACAAGAGGAGAAGAAAGAGGAAAAATGAAAGGAAGGAAGAAGAACAAGAGGAGAAAAAGAAGAAGGAGAAGGAGGGGGATAAGAAGAAGGAGAAGAAGGAGGAGAAGGAGCTCCTCCTTCTCCTTCTTCTTCCTCCTTCTTCCTCCTTCTCCTTCTCCTTGTTCTTTTCTTCTTCTTCTCCTCTTCCTTCTCCTTATCCTCCTCCTCCTCCTCCTCCTCCTTCTTTTACTTCTTCTTCTCTTTCTCTTCTTCTATGTAGATTAGACTCATCCAAGAAACGCTAAATTGGATAATTATCCTACGAAATGACTTAATTAGCTTAGTTAGCACCAAAGTGACCTATTTAATAAAAAAATGACCTATAGTTAACTAAGTTCTCTCCTAAATGACATAATAAGGCTGGCGTAGCTGCAAGATGACCTATTCCCCCTAACTTAGGTATTAAATGGCCTATAATTAGCCTAGCTAGATCGAAAATGGCTTAATAAGCATAGTTTGCTCCGGAATGACCTATTTTACCCAAGTTAGCTCCGAAATGACCTATAGTTAGCTAGGGTTCCACCTAAATGACATAATTAGCTTAGTTAGCTCCTAAATAATCTATTTAATAAAACATGACCTATACTTAGCTAATTATCATCGAAATGACATAATTAGTTCCAAAAAGGCATTCTTAGCCAATTTAGCCTGAAGAAGGGGACAAGAGGAGAAGAAAGAGAAAAAATGAAAGGAACGAAGAAGAAGAAGAGGAGAAGAACAATAAGGAGAAGGAGGAGTATAAGAAGAAGGAGAAGAAGGACGAGAAGAAGGAGAAGGAGCTCCTCCTTCTCCTTCTTCTTCCTTCTTCTTCCTCCTTCTCCTTCTCCTTCTTCTTTGCTTCTTCTTCTCCCCTTCCTTATCCTCCTCTTCCTCCTCCTCCTCGTCCTCCTTCTTTTACTTCTTCGTCTCTTTCTCTTCGTTTACGTAGCTTAGACTCATCCAAGAAAGGCTAAATTGGCTAATTATCCTACGAAATGACATAATTAGCTTAGTTAGCTCCAAAATGACCTATTTAATAAAAAATGACCTATAGTTAGCTAAGTTATCTCCTAAATGACATTATATGGCTTACGTAGCTGCAAGATGACCTATTCCCCCTAACTTAGATATTAAATGGCCTATAATTAGCCTAGCTAGATCCAAAATGGCTTAATAAGCATAGTTTGCTCCGTAATGACCTATTTTACCCAAGTTAGCTCCGAATCGACCTATAGTTAGCTAGGGTTCCACCTAGATGACATAATTTGCTTAGTTAGCTCCTAAATGGTCTATTTAATAAAACATGACCTATACTTCGGTAATTATCCTCGAAATGACATAATTAGCTCCAAAAAGGCATTCTTAGCCAATTTAGCCCGAAGAAGGTGACAAGAGGAGAAGAAAGAGGAAAAATGAAAGGAAGGAAGAAGAAGAAGAGGTGAAGAAGAAGAAGGAGAAGGAGGAGGATAAGAAGAAGGAGAAGAAGGAGGAGAAGAAGGAGAAGGAGCTCCTCCTTCTCCTTCTTCTTCCTCCTTCTTCCTCGTTCTCCTTCTCCTTCTTCTTTTCTTCTTCTTCTCCTCTTCCTTCTCCTCCTCCCCCTCCTTCTTTTACTTCTTCTTCTCTTTCTCTTCTTCTACGTAGCTTATCTCATCCAAGAAAGGCTAAATTGGATAATTATCCTACGAAATGACTTAATTAGCTTAGTTAGCTCCAAAGTGACCTATTTAATAAAAAATGACCTATAGTTAGCTAAGTTCTCTCCTAAATGACATAATAAGGCTTATGTAGCTGCAAGATGAATTATTCCCCCTAACTTAGGTATTAAATGGCCTATAATTAGCCTAGGTAGATTGAAAATGGCTTAATAAGCATAGTTTGCTCCGGAATGACCTATTTTACCCAAGTTAGCGCCGAAACGACCTATAGTTAGCTAGGGTTCCACCTAGATGACGTAGTTTGCTTAGTTAGCTCCTAAATGGTCTATTTAATAAAACATGACCTATACTTAGCTAATTATCCTCAAAATGACATAATTAGCTCCAAAAAGTCATTCTTAGCCAATTTAGCCCGAAGAAGGGGACAAGAGGAGAAGAAAGAGGAAAAATGAAAGGAAGGAAGAAGAAGAAGAGGAGAAGAAGAAGAAGGAGAAGGAGGAGGATAAGAATAAGGAGAAGAAGGAGGAGAATGAGCTCCTCCTTCTTCTTCCTCCTTCTTCCTCCTTCTCCTTCTCCTTCTTCTTTTCTTCTTCTTCTCCTCTTCCTTCTCCTTATCCTCCTCCTCCTCCTCCTCCTTCTTTTACTTCTTCTTCTCTTTCTCTTCTTCTATGTAGATTAGACTCATCCAAGAAAGGCTAAATTGGATAATTATCCTACGAAATGAGTTAATTAGCTTAGTTAGCACCAAAGTGACCTATTTAATAAAAAAATGACCAATAATTAACTAAGTTCTCTCCTAAATGACATAATAAGGCTTACGTAGCTGGAAGATAACCTATTCCCCTAACTTATGTATTAAATGGCCTATAATTAGCCTAGCTAGATCGAAAATGGCTTAATAAGCATAGTTTGCTCTGGAATGACCTATTTTACCCAAGTTAGCTCCGAAATGACCTATAGTTACCTAGGATTCCACCTAAATGACAGAATTAGCTTAGTTAGCTCCTAAATGGTCTATTTAATAAAACATGACCTATACTTAGCTAATTGTCCTCGAAATGACATAATTAGCTCCAAAAAGGCATTCTTAGCCAATGTAGCCTGAAGAAGGGGACAAGAGGAGAAGAAAGAGGAAAAATGAAAGGAACGAAGAAGAAGAAGAGGAGAAGAAGAATAAGGAGAAGGAGGAGGATAAGAAGAAGGAGAAGAAGGACGAGAAGAAGGAGAAGGAGCTCCTGCTTCTCCTTCTTCTTCCTCCTTCTTCCTCCTTCTCCTTCTCCTTCTTCTTTTCTTCTTCTTCTCCCCTTCCTTATCCTCCTCTTCGTCCTCCTCCTCCTCCTCCTTTTACTTCTTCTTCTCTTTCTCTTCGTTTACGTAGCTTAGACTCATCCAAGAAAGGCTAAATTGGCTAATTATCCGACGAAATGACATAATTAGCTTAGTTAGCTCCAAAGTGACCTATTTAATAAAAAATGACCTATAGTTAGCTAAGTTCTCTCCTAAATGACATAATAAGGCTTATGTAGCTGCAAGATGAATTATTCCCCCTAACTTAGGTATTAAATGGCCTATAATTAGCCTAGGTAGATCGAAAATGGCTTAATAAGCATAGTTTGCTCCGGAATGACCTATTTTACCCAAGTTAGCGCCGAAACGACCTATAGTTAGCTAGGGTTCCACCTAGATGACGTAATTTGCTTAGTTAGCTCCTAAATGGTCTATTTAATAAAACATGACCTATACTTAGCTAATTATCCTCAAAATGACATAATTAGCTCCAAAAAGTCATTCTTAGCCAATTTAGCCCGAAGAAGGGGACAAGAGGAGAAGAAAGAGGAAAAATGAAAGGAAGGAAGAAGAAGAAGAGGAGAAGAAGAAGAAGGAGAAGGAGGAGGATAAGAAGAAGGAGAAGAAGGAGGAGAAGGAGCTCCTCCTTCTCCTTCTTCTTCCTCCTTCTTCCTCCTTCTCCTTCTCCTTCTTCTTTTCTTCTTCTTCTCCTCTTCCTTCTCCTTATCCTCCTCCTCCTCCTCCTCCTCCTTCTTTTACTTCTTCTTCTCTTTCTCTTCTTCTATGTAGATTAGACTCATCCAAGAAAGGCTAAATTGGATAATTATCCTACGAAATGAGTTAATTAGCTTAGTTAGCACCAAAGTGACCTATTTAATAAAAAAAGGACCTATAGTTAACTAAGTTCTCTCCTAAATGACATAATAAGGCTTACGTAGCTGGAAGATGACCTATTCCCCCTAACTTAGGTATTAAATGGCCTATAATTAGCCTAGCTAGATCGAAAATGGCTTAATAAGCAAAGTTTGCTCCGGAATGACCTATTTTACCCAAGTTAGCTCCGAAATGACCTATAGTTAGCTAGGGTTCCACCTAGATGACATAATTAGCTTACTTAGCTCCTAAATGGTCTATTTAATAAAACATGACCTATACTTAGCTAATTATCCTCGAAATGACATAATTAGTTCCAAAAAGGCATTCTTAGCCAATTTAGCCTGAAGAAGGGGACAAGAGGAGAAGAAAGAGGAAAAATGAAAGGAACGAAGAAGAAGAAGAGGAGAAGAACAATAAGGAGAAGGAGGAGGATAAGAAGAAGGAGAAGAAGGACGAGAAGAAGGAGAAGGAGATCCTCCTTCTCCTTCTTCTTCCTTCTTCTTCCTCCTTCTCCTTCTCCTTCTCCTTCTTCTTTTCTTCTTCTTCTCCCCTTCCATATCCTCCTCTTCCTCCTCGTCCTCGTCCTCCTTCTTTTACTTCTTCTTCTCTTTCTCTTCGTTTACGTAGCTTAGACTCATCCAAGAAAGGCTAAATTGGCTAATTATCCTACGAAATGACATAATTAGCTTAGTTAGCTCCAAAATGACCTATTTAATAAAAAATGACCTATAGTTAGCTAAGTTATCTCCTAAATGACATTATATGGCTTACGTAGGTGCAAGATGACCTATTCCCCCTAACTTAGGTATTAAATGGCCTATAATTAGCCTAGCTAGATCCAAAATGGCTTAATAAGCATAGTTTGCTCCGTAATGACCTATTTTACCCAAGATAGCTCCGAAACGACCTATAGTTAGCTAGGGTTGCACCTAGATGACATAATTTGCTTAGTTAGCTCCTAAATGGTCTATTTAATAAAACATGACCTATACTTCGGTAATTATCCTCGAAATGACATAATTAGCTCCAAAAAGGAATTCTTAGCCAATTTAGCTCGAAGAAGGTGACAAGAGGAGAAGGAAGAGGAAAAATGAAAGGAAGGAAGAAGAAGAAGAGGAGAAGAAGAAGAAGGAGAAGGAGGAGGATAAGAAGAAGGAGAAGAAGAGGAGAAGAACGAGAAGGAGCTCCTCCTTCTCCTTCTTCTTCCTCCTTCTTCCTCGTTCTCCTTCTCCTTCTTCTTTTCTTCTTCTTCTCCTCTTCCTTCTCCTCCGCCCCCTCCTTCTTTTACTTCTTCTTCTCTTTCTCTTCTTCTACGTAGCTTAGACTCATCCAAGAAAGGCTAAATTGGATAATTATCCTACGAAATGACTTAATTAGCTTAGTTAGCTCCAAAGTGACCTATTTAATAAAAAATGACCTATAGTTAGCTAAGTTCTCTCCTAAATGACATAATAAGGCTTATGTAGCTGCAAGATGAATTATTCCCCCTAACTTAGGTATTAAATGGCCTATAATTAGCCTAGGTAGATCGAAAATGGCTTAATAAGCATAGTTTGCTCCGGAATGACCTATTTTACCCAAGTTAGCGCCGAAACGACCTATAGTTAGCTAGGGTTCCACCTAGATGACGTAATTTGCTTAGTTAGCTCCTAAATGGTCTATTTAATAAAACATGACCTATACTAAGCTAATTATCCTCAAAATGACATAATTAGCTCCAAAAAGTCATTCTTAGCCAATTTAGCCCGAAGAAGGGGACAAGAGGAGAAGAAAGAGGAAAAATGAAAGGAAGGAAGAAGAAGAAGAGGAGAAGAAGAAGAAGAAGGAGGAGGAGGATAAGAAGAAGGAGAAGAAGGAGGAGAAGGAGCTCCTCCTTCTCCTTCTTCTTCCTCCTTCTTCCTCCTTCTCCTTCTCCTTCTTCTTTTCTTCTTCTTCTCCTCTTCCTTCTCCTTATCCTCCTCCTCCTCCTCCTCCTCCTTCTTTTACTTCTTCTTCTCTTTCTCTTCTTCTATGTAGATTAGACTGATCCAAGAAAGGCTAAATTGGATAATTATCCTACGAAATGAGTTAATTAGCTTAGTTAGCACCAAAGTGACCTATTTAATAAAAAAATGACCTATAGTTAACTAAGCTCTCTCCTAAATGACATAATAAGGTTTACGTAGCTGGAAGATGACCTATTCCCCCTAACTTAGTTATTAAATGGCCTGTAATTAGCCTAGCTAGATCGAAAATGGCTTAATAAGCATAGTTTGCTCCGGAATGACCTATTTTACCCAAGTTAGCTCCGAAATGACCTATATTTAGCTAGGGTTCCACCTAAATGACATAATTAGCTTCGTTAGCTCCTAAATGGTCTATTTAATAAAACATGACCTATACTTAGCTAATTGTCCTCGAAATGACATAATTAGCTCCAAAAAGGCATTCTTAGCCAATTTAGCCTGAAGAAGGGGACAAGAGGAGAAGAAAGAGGAAAAATGAAAGGAACGAAGAAGAAGAAGAGGAGAAGAAGAATAAGGAGAAGGAGGAGGATAAGAAGAAGGAGAAGAAGGACGCGAAGAAGGAGAAGGAGCTCCTCCTTCTCCTTCTTCTTCCTCCTTCTTCCTCCTTCTCCTTCTCCTTCTTCTTTTCTTCTTCTTCTCCCCTTCCTTATCCTCCTCTTCCTCCTCCTCCTCGTCCTCCTTCTTTTACTTCTTCTTCTCTTTCTCTTCGTTTACGTAGCTTAGACTCATCCAAGAAAGGCTAAATTGGCTAATTATCCTACGAAATGACATAATTAGCTTACTTAGCTCCAAAATGACCTATTTAATAAAAAATGACCTATAGTTAGCTAAGTTATCTCCTAAATGACATAATATGGCTTACGTAGCTGCAAGATGACCTATTCCCCCTAACTTAGGTATTAAATGGCCTATAATTAGCCTAGCTAGATCCAAAATGGCTTAATAAGCATAGTTTGCTCCGTAATGACCTATTTACCCACGTTAGCTCCGAAACGACCTATAGTTAGCTAGGGTTCCACCTAGATGACATAATTTGCTTAGTTAGCTCCTAATTGGTCTATTTAATAAAACATGACCTATACTTCGGTAATTATCCTCGAAATGACATAATTAGCTCCAAAAAGGCATTCTTAGCCAATTTAGCCCGAAGAAGGGGACAAGAGGAGAAGAAAGTGGAAAAATGAAAGGAAGGAAGAAGAAGAAGAGGAGAAGAAGAAGAAGGAGAAGGAGGAGGATAAGAAGAAGGAGAAGAAGGAGGAGAAGGAGCTCCTCCTTCTCCTTCTTCTTCCTCCTTCTTCCTCCTTCTCCTTCTCCTTCTTCTTTTCTTCTTCTTCTCCTCTTCCTTCTCCTTCTCCTCCTCCTCCTCCTCCTCCTTCTTTTACTTCTTCTTCTCTTTCTCTTCTTCTATGTAGATTAGACTCATCCAAGAAAGGCTAAATTGGATAATTATCCTACGAAATGACTTAATTAGCTTAGTTAGCACCAAAGTGACCTATTTAATAAAAAAATGACCTATAGTTAACTAAGTTCTCTCCTAAATGACATAATAAGGCTTACGTAGCTGCAAGATGACCTATTCCCCCTAACTTAGGTATTAAATGGCCTATAATTAGCCTAGCTAGATCGAAAATGGCTTAATAAGCATAGTTTGTTCCGGAATGACCTATTTTACCCAAGTTAGCTCCGAAACGACCTATAGTTACCTAGGGTTCCACCTAGATGACATAATTAGCTTAGTTAGCTCCTAAATAGTCTATTTAATAAATCATGACCTATACATAGCTAATTATCCTCGAAATGACATAATTAGCTCCAAAAAGTCATTCTTAGCCAATTTAGCCCGAAGAAGGGGACAAGAGGAGAAGAAAGAGGAAAAATGAAAGGAACGAAGAAGAAGAAGAGGAGAAGAACAATAAGGAGAAGGAGGAGGATAAGAAGAAGGAGAAGAAGGACGAGAAGAAGGAGAAGGAGATCCTCCTTCTCCTTCTTCTTCCTTCTTCTTCCTCCTTCTCCTTCTCCTTCTCCTTCTTCTTTTCTTCTTCTTCTCCCCTTCCATATCCTCCTCTTCCTCCTCGTCCTCGTCCTCCTTCTTTTACTTCTTCTTCTCTTTCTCTTCGTTTACGTAGCTTAGACTCATCCAAGAAAGGCTAAATTGGCTAATTATCCTACGAAATGACATAATTAGCTTAGTTAGCTCCAAAATGACCTATTTAATAAAAAATGACCTATAGTTAGCTAAGTTATCTCCTAAATGACATTATATGGCTTACGTAGGTGCAAGATGACCTATTCCCCCTAACTTAGGTATTAAATGGCCTATAATTAGCCTAGCTAGATCCAAAATGGCTTAATAAGCATAGTTTGCTCCGTAATGACCTATTTTACCCAAGATAGCTCCGAAACGACCTATAGTTAGCTAGGGTTCCACCTAGATGACATAATTTGCTTAGTTAGCTCCTAAATGGTCTATTTAATAAAACATGACCTATACTTCGGTAATTATCCTCGAAATGACATAATTAGCTCCAAAAAGGAATTCTTAGCCAATTTAGCTCGAAGAAGGTGACAAGAGGAGAAGGAAGAGGAAAAATGAAAGGAAGGAAGAAGAAGAAGAGGAGAAGAAGAAGAAGGAGAAGGAGGAGGATAAGAAGAAGGAGAAGAAGAGGAGAAGAACGAGAAGGAGCTCCTCCTTCTCCTTCTTCTTCCTCCTTCTTCCTCGTTCTCCTTCTCCTTCTTCTTTTCTTCTTCTTCTCCTCTTCCTTCTCCTCCGCCCCCTCCTTCTTTTACTTCTTCTTCTCTTTCTCTTCTTCTACGTAGCTTAGACTCATCCAAGAAAGGCTAAATTGGATAATTATCCTACGAAATGACTTAATTAGCTTAGTTAGCTCCAAAGTGACCTATTTAATAAAAAATGACCTATAGTTAGCTAAGTTCTCTCCTAAATGACATAATAAGGCTTATGTAGCTGCAAGATGAATTATTCCCCCTAACTTAGGTATTAAATGGCCTATAATTAGCCTAGGTAGATCGAAAATGGCTTAATAAGCATAGTTTGCTCCGGAATGACCTATTTTACCCAAGTTAGCGCCGAAACGACCTATAGTTAGCTAGGGTTCCACCTAGATGACGTAATTTGCTTAGTTAGCTCCTAAATGGTCTATTTAATAAAACATGACCTATACTAAGCTAATTATCCTCAAAATGACATAATTAGCTCCAAAAAGTCATTCTTAGCCAATTTAGCCCGAAGAAGGGGACAAGAGGAGAAGAAAGAGGAAAAATGAAAGGAAGGAAGAAGAAGAAGAGGAGAAGAAGAAGAAGAAGGAGGAGGAGGATAAGAAGAAGGAGAAGAAGGAGGAGAAGGAGCTCCTCCTTCTCCTTCTTCTTCCTCCTTCTTCCTCCTTCTCCTTCTCCTTCTTCTTTTCTTCTTCTTCTCCTCTTCCTTCTCCTTATCCTCCTCCTCCTCCTCCTCCTCCTTCTTTTACTTCTTCTTCTCTTTCTCTTCTTCTATGTAGATTAGACTGATCCAAGAAAGGCTAAATTGGATAATTATCCTACGAAATGAGTTAATTAGCTTAGTTAGCACCAAAGTGACCTATTTAATAAAAAAATGACCTATAGTTAACTAAGCTCTCTCCTAAATGACATAATAAGGTTTACGTAGCTGGAAGATGACCTATTCCCCCTAACTTAGTTATTAAATGGCCTGTAATTAGCCTAGCTAGATCGAAAATGGCTTAATAAGCATAGTTTGCTCCGGAATGACCTATTTTACCCAAGTTAGCTCCGAAATGACCTATATTTAGCTAGGGTTCCACCTAAATGACATAATTAGCTTCGTTAGCTCCTAAATGGTCTATTTAATAAAACATGACCTATACTTAGCTAATTGTCCTCGAAATGACATAATTAGCTCCAAAAAGGCATTCTTAGCCAATTTAGCCTGAAGAAGGGGACAAGAGGAGAAGAAAGAGGAAAAATGAAAGGAACGAAGAAGAAGAAGAGGAGAAGAAGAATAAGGAGAAGGAGGAGGATAAGAAGAAGGAGAAGAAGGACGCGAAGAAGGAGAAGGAGCTCCTCCTTCTCCTTCTTCTTCCTCCTTCTTCCTCCTTCTCCTTCTCCTTCTTCTTTTCTTCTTCTTCTCCCCTTCCTTATCCTCCTCTTCCTCCTCCTCCTCGTCCTCCTTCTTTTACTTCTTCTTCTCTTTCTCTTCGTTTACGTAGCTTAGACTCATCCAAGAAAGGCTAAATTGGCTAATTATCCTACGAAATGACATAATTAGCTTACTTAGCTCCAAAATGACCTATTTAATAAAAAATGACCTATAGTTAGCTAAGTTATCTCCTAAATGACATAATATGGCTTACGTAGCTGCAAGATGACCTATTCCCCCTAACTTAGGTATTAAATGGCCTATAATTAGCCTAGCTAGATCCAAAATGGCTTAATAAGCATAGTTTGCTCCGTAATGACCTATTTACCCACGTTAGCTCCGAAACGACCTATAGTTAGCTAGGGTTCCACCTAGATGACATAATTTGCTTAGTTAGCTCCTAATTGGTCTATTTAATAAAACATGACCTATACTTCGGTAATTATCCTCGAAATGACATAATTAGCTCCAAAAAGGCATTCTTAGCCAATTTAGCCCGAAGAAGGGGACAAGAGGAGAAGAAAGTGGAAAAATGAAAGGAAGGAAGAAGAAGAAGAGGAGAAGAAGAAGAAGGAGAAGGAGGAGGATAAGAAGAAGGAGAAGAAGGAGGAGAAGGAGCTCCTCCTTCTCCTTCTTCTTCCTCCTTCTTCCTCCTTCTCCTTCTCCTTCTTCTTTTCTTCTTCTTCTCCTCTTCCTTCTCCTTCTCCTCCTCCTCCTCCTCCTCCTTCTTTTACTTCTTCTTCTCTTTCTCTTCTTCTATGTAGATTAGACTCATCCAAGAAAGGCTAAATTGGATAATTATCCTACGAAATGACTTAATTAGCTTAGTTAGCACCAAAGTGACCTATTTAATAAAAAAATGACCTATAGTTAACTAAGTTCTCTCCTAAATGACATAATAAGGCTTACGTAGCTGCAAGATGACCTATTCCCCCTAACTTAGGTATTAAATGGCCTATAATTAGCCTAGCTAGATCGAAAATGGCTTAATAAGCATAGTTTGTTCCGGAATGACCTATTTTACCCAAGTTAGCTCCGAAACGACCTATAGTTACCTAGGGTTCCACCTAGATGACATAATTAGCTTAGTTAGCTCCTAAATAGTCTATTTAATAAATCATGACCTATACATAGCTAATTATCCTCGAAATGACATAATTAGCTCCAAAAAGTCATTCTTAGCCAATTTAGCCCGAAGAAGGGGACACGAGGAGAAGAAAGAGGAAAAATGAAAGGAACGAAGAAGAAGAAGAGGAGAAGAAGAAGAAGGAGAAGGAGGAGGATAAGAAGAAGGAGAAGAAGGAGGAGAAGGAGCTCCTCCTTCTGCTTCTTCTTCCTCATTCTCCTTCTCCTTCTTCTTTTCTTCTTCTTTTCCTCTTCCGTCTCCTCCTCGTCCTCGTCCACGTCCTCGTCTTCCTCCTCCTCCTTCTTTTACTTCTTTCTATCTTTCTCTTTTTCTACGTAGCTTAGACTCATCCAAGAAAGGCTAAATTGGATAATTATCCGATGAAATGACATAATTAGCTTAGTTAGCTCCAAAATGACCTATTTAATAAAAAAATGACCTATAGTTAGCTAAGTTATCTCCTAAATGACATAATAATGCTTAGGTAGCTGCAAGATGACCTATTCCCCCTAACTTAGGTATTAAATGGCCTATAATTAGCCTAGCTAGATCCAAAGTGGCATAATAAGCATAGTTTGCTCCGAAATGACCTATTTTACCCAAATTAGCTCCGAAACGACCTATAGTTAGCAAGGGTTCCACCTAAATGACATAATTAGCTTAGTTAGCTCCTAAATGGTCTATACACTTCTTCATCTAGTATTATTCTTCTAACTTTCTTATTTGTCATTTTACAGATTACCTTGGATTATATTGATGGAATGCTTGAAGATGATTTCTTGTACCATGGCTTGTATTGAAACTATTGTAGTATATGTATATATATGAAATTTGTATGCGTGTGGATGAAACTGGTGTAATATATGGTTTGGTACGGATGCAACTTGCATAATATGTATGCACTATGGATGAGAGTTATTTTAATATGGTTATGAGTATGGAAAGAAATTTATTTATGTCAAATATATATATATATATATATATCCTGATTATTGTTAGAAATGCTGGATATAATAAAAAATAAAATAAAAAGGGGCTGGTTTCCCCCTTTGCCGTATGCCCCCACATGGAAAAGGGGTGATGGCAGACGGCAAAGGGGGGAATCTGCCCCCTCTCTCTCCTCTCTTTGTCGTCTGCCCCCACATGGCAAAGGGGGGGATGGTAGACGACAAAGGGGGGAATCAGCCCCCTCTCTCTCCCCTCTTTGCCGTCTGCCCCCACATGGCAAAGAGGGGAATCTGCCCCCTCTCTCTCCGCTCTTTGCCGTGTGCCCCCACATGGCAAAGGGGGGGTGGGCAGACGACAAAGGGGGGAATCAGCCCCCTCTCACTCTCCTCTTTGCCGTCTGCCCCCACTTGGCAAAGGGGGGTGGCAGACGGCAAAGAGAGGAGGCATGCCGTTAACACTTAACGGGGCCGTTGCACTATGTGCCATCCCATTTAGTTTGCCATCTGCCCCCTCATGGCAAAGATTCATTGTCGTCCTCTTTAAAAAAGCAGACGTCAAAGAGTTCTTCACCGGATTTTTTTAACGTCTAGTTTGTCGTCTGCTGACCGACGGCAAAGCCTTTGTCGTCCGTGGTTCCCCCCTTTGCCGCCTGCCATGGCGGATGGCAAATTTCTGAATTTCAGTAGTGTACCTCTTTCGCCTATAAATTCCCAAAAATCCTGAAACCAAAGAAGAGAGCCACGAAAATACTTTTTCGCCGCCGCAAGTTTTTGCTCCGCAAGATCCCATCTGGGGACCATTCTGGTGCCCTGCAGGAGGGGGATTCGGACACTAAGGGCTTCTTGATCAACACCATTGCATCTCTGATGAGTAGTTCACCACAGACCTTCGGGTCCATAGCTAGTAGCTAGATTGCTTCTTCTCTCTCTTGGATCTCCAATACAAAGTTCTCCATGATATTCATGGAGATCTATCCGATGTAACTTTCTTTTGCGGTGTATTTTTTGAGATCTGATTAATTGTGTATTTGTGATCATATTATCTATGAATATTATTTGAGTCTCCTCTGATTTCTCATATGCATGATTTCGTATCCTTGTAATTCTCTTCGAGTTATTGGTTTCTTTGGCCAACTTGATCTATCATTCTTGCAATGGGAGAAGTGCTTGGTTTTTGGTTCATACCTTGTGGTGTCCTCACCTAGTGACAGAAGGGGTAGCGAGGCACGCATCATGTTGTTGCCATCAAGGGTAAAAAGATGGGGTTTATAACATATTGCATGAATTTATCCCTCTACATCATGTCATCTTGCTTAAGGCGTTACTCTGTTTATTATGAACCTAATACACTAGATGCATACTGGATAGCGGTCCATGTGTGGAGTAATAGTAGTAGATGCAGAAAGTATCTGTCTACTTATGTCGAAGTAATGCCTATATGTATTATCATTGCCTTAGATATCGTCATGGCTTTGCACAATTCTATCAATTGCTCGACAGTTATTCGTTCACCAAGCGTAATACTTGCTATCATGAGAGAAGCCTCTAGTGAATACTATGGCCCTCGGGTATATTTTACACATTATATATTCAGATCTACATACTAAAATACCAAAAATACCTTGCTGTACTTTTATGTATTTACCTTTCATCACTATCAGATCTCACCTTGCAAGTAATAGTGAAGGAATTGACAACCCCTTTATCGCGTTGGGTGCAAGTTTGTTTGTTTTTGTGCAGGTTAATTGGTGCCTCATCTTGATACTCCTACTGGATTAATACCTTGGTTCTCAAACAAAGGGAAATACTTATCTCTACTTTGTTGCATCACCCTTTCCTCTTCAAAGGAAAAACCAACGCAAGGTCAAGAAGTAGCAAGAAGAATTTCTGGCGCCGTTGCCGGGGAGTATTCAAGTGAAGCATATCTACCAACTACCTATCGCAAACTCATCTCTTGCATTTATATTATTTGCCTTTTGCCTCTCGTTTTCCTCTCCCCCACTTCTAAAATGATTTTCCGAAAATACAAAAAAGATTTTCATTTTTATTCGCTGTTCTTCCGTTCGCCCTTTTGTTGCTATGTTTTCTTATGTTGCCATGCGCCTTCTATTTGCTTGCATCTTCGCTTGCCAAAAATATATTGATATGGATCCTCATCCACTTGCTAATCTTTTCAAAAGACC
The DNA here is from genome assembly GCF_904849725.1 of Hordeum vulgare subsp. vulgare. Taxonomy (NCBI): domain Eukaryota; kingdom Viridiplantae; phylum Streptophyta; class Magnoliopsida; order Poales; family Poaceae; genus Hordeum; species Hordeum vulgare. Next base: position 77,387,975 of record NC_058523.1, on the reverse strand, counting down.
AAATTATGATGAACAGTTTGCTAGTGAGTTGAGTGCACTTCACTATCTCTATGGAGTTTTGTTTGAAAATCATGAATCTGAAAATTTTGATGAAGTGTTTAAACAAGAAAATTATAAAGTGGTTCATGATATCTGCTTGAATGAAAAACATGATTGCCATGTTTTTAGTATGAATTCTCTGAATATCTATGATGCTAATGATATGCAAAACCACAATCTTGGGGATGCTATGCTTGATGAAGATGATATTTTTTGTTTCCCAAGTTTTGGTGATGACCCTTATGCTATAATTGATCATGAAAGGAATGCGTTGTGTGATAGTTATACTGTAAGATTCCTTCATGATGTTACTGAAAATTACTATGAGAGAGGAACATATGCTATTACATATTGCAATAATATCAAGCTTCCTCTCTATATGTTCAACGTTTTGAAGTTATGCTTGTTTTTCCTTCCTATGCTAGTTAATTCTTGTTCCATAAATTGTTTGCCCACAAAAACCCTATGCATAGGAAGTGGGTTAGATTGAAACGTGTTTTTTGCCATTCATGATGCTCTTTTGCATATCACAACTACTACTTTTTATGTGAGCTTCATTGAAATCGTTAAGCCTAGCTAGGAGCGTTAAACAATAGCGGTTTTTGGGAGGCAACCCAATGAATAAATTTATTTTTTGCTTTTCACTTTCTGTTTTGTTGAGTCCACACCATCATAATTCTGTTACGATTGTGTTTTTTATGTTTAATTAGTGTTTGTGCCAAGTAGAACCTTTATGATTAGTTTTGGTGATAATTGTTTAATCATGCTGAAAAATCACAGAAACTTTGTGCTCTCGAACTTATTTTTAATTCCTATCCAGAAAGAGCTTTTGAGTTGATTATTTTTGCTACTGATTGATATGAAAATTGCACTAATTTTCGTAATTGTTTAGAATTTTTGGGATACCAGAGGTATACGAAATATACAGATTAGTACAGACTGTTTTGTTTTTGACAGATTTTGTTTTTGTTGTGTTGGTTGCCTATTTTGATTAAACTATGGGTAGTATAGGGGGGGGGGGGTACGATCCATGGAAAAGTGATAATACAGTAATACAACATCAATCTAAATGGAACTTAAGTTTACTACAGTACCTAAAAAGTTGGTGGTTTGTTTTCTTATGCTAATGATATCACGAGTTTCTGTTTAAGTTTTGTGTTGTGAAGTATCAAGTTTTTGGTGATGTTCGTATGGACAATGAAATAATGAGTGGAAAGAGGCTAAGCTTGGGGATGCCCTTGACATCCCAAGCCAAATTCAAGGGCACCAAAAAGCCTAAGCTTGGGGATGCCCGGGGAAGGCATCCCCTCTTTCGTCTTTAATCCATCGGTAACGTTACATGGAGCTATATTTTTATTAACCACATGATATGTGCTTTCCTTGGAGCGTCGTGTATTGTAGGAACGTTTGCTTCTTGTTTTATCACAATCATCCTTGCTGCACACATTTTTGATAGGGACATGCACTCATCATGAATTTGTTAGAATACTCAATGAGCTTCACTTATATCTTTTGAGCTAGATAATTTTGCTCCCATGAGCTTCACTTATATCTTTTGGGCTAGATAATTTTTCTCTAGTGCTTCATTTTAATCTTTATAGAGCACAGCGGTGTCATATTTTGTAGAAATGAAAACTCTCGATCTTCACTTATATAATTTTGAGAGAGCTCTCTCTAAGTAACTTGGTAATTGGCGTGTGTTATGAAATTAGTCCTAAATATGATAGGCATCCAAAGAGGATATAATAAAAACTTTCATATTCAAGTGCATTGATTAGTAAGAGAAGTTTGATTCCTCACAATTAGTTTTGAGAAATGGATATGGTAATATTAGAGTTATGTTAGTAGGGTGTTGGGAATCTAGAAATACTTGTGTTGAGGTTAGTGATTCCCATAGCATGCACGTATGGTGAACGGCTATGTTAGGAAGTCGGAGCATAATTGATTTATTGATTTCCATCCTTTGTTTCGCGGTCGGGATCACTCGATGGTTAACTCCTACCAACCCTTCCTCTAGGAGTATGCGTTTAGCACTTTGTTTCAATTACTAATAAAACTTTCCCAATAAATATATGAGTTCTTCATGACTAATGTGAGTCCATGGTATATATGCACTCTCACCTTCCACCATTGCTAACCTCTCTAGTGCCTCGCAACTTTCGCCGGTGAAAAAACCCACCATATACCTTCCTCAAAACAGCCACCATACCTACCTATTATGGCATTTTCATAGCCATTCCGAGATATATTGCCATGCAACTTCCACCGTTCCGTCTCATGACATGTGCCATCACTTCCATATTGCCATTGCATGATCGTAAGATAGCTAGCGAGATGTTCCAACGTCATACACTAAGCTAGATCGTTGCACATCCCAGTACACTACCAGAGGCATCTCATATAGAGTCATTATTGTTCTAAGTATCGAGTTGTAAGTAAATAAAAGTGTGATGATCATCATTATTAGAGCATTGTCCCATGTGAGGAAAAAAAAGAGGCCAAAGATGCCCACCAAAAAAAAGAGGCCAAAGAGCCTAAACAAAAAAATGATGAGAGAAAAAGAGAGAAGGGGCAATACTACTATCTTTTTCCACACTTGTGCTTCAAAATAGCACCACGTTCTTCATGATAGGGAGTCTATTGTTTTGTCACTTTCATATACTAGTGGTAATTTTCATTATATAACTTGGCTTGTATATTCCAATGATGGGCTTCCTCAAAATTGCCCTAGGTCTTCGTGAGCAAGCAAGTTGGGTGCACACCCACTAGTTTTCTTTTTGACCTTTCATACACTTATAGCTCTAGTGCATCCGTTGCATGGAAATCCCTACTCATTCACATTGATATCTATTGATGGGAAATCCATAGCCCATTGATACGCCGAGTCGATGTGACCATCTGCTCCTTTTTGCCTCACAACCTCCACCACACTCTATTACACCCATAGTGTTATATCCATGGCTCACGCTCATGTATTGCGTGAGAGTTGAAAAAGTTTGAGAAGGTAAGAGTGCGGAAACAATTACTTGGCCAATATCGGGGTTGTGCATGATTTAAATTCGTTGTGTGGGGATGATGGAGCATAGCCAGACTATATGATTTTGTAGGGATAACTTTCTTTGGCCTTGTTATTTCAAAAGTTCATGATTACTTTGCTAGTATGCTTGAAGTATTATTGTTTTCATGTCATTATTAAACTATTCTTTTGAATCTTATGGATCTGAACATTCATGCCACAATAAAGAAGTTACAAAGAACAAATATGTTAGGTAGCATTCCACATAAAAAATTTGGTCTTTATCACTTCCCTACTCGAGGACGAGCAGGAGTTAAACTTGGGGATGCTTGATACGTCTCCAACGTATCTATAATTTTTGATTGTTCCATGCTATTATATTATCAAGTTGGGATTTCTTATATGCATTTAAATGCCATTTTATATCTTTTTTGGGACTAACCTATTAACTCAGTGCCTAGTGCTAGTTTCTATTTTTTCTGTGTTTTTGACCTTTTTCAGAAAAGAATATTAAACGGAGTCAAAATGGAATAAAACCTGCGGGATTATTTTTTCCATAACAGAAGATACGCGGAGGACTTGAGAACCCAGGTAGGAGGTCTCGTGGGAGGCCACGAGCCCCCTAGGAGCGCCCTAGGGGGGTCATGCCTAGCAGGATCGTGGCACCCCCGTGACTCCTCTGCCCTACCTCTTTCGCCTATAAATTCCCAAAAATTCCCGAAACCAAAGAAGAGAGCCACGAAAATACTTTTCCGCCACCGCAAGCTTCTGTCTCCACAAGATCCCATCTGGGGACCGTTCTGGTGCCCTGCCGGAGGGGGATTCGGACACGGAGGGCTTCTTCATCAACACCATTGCCTCTCCGATGATGCGTGAGTAGTTCACCATAGACCTTCGGGTCCATAGCTAGTAGCTAGATGGCTTCTTCTCTCTCTTGGATCTCCAATACAAAGTTCTCCATGATCTTCATGGAGATCTATCTGATGTAAATTTCTTTTGCGGTGTGTTTGTCGAGATTCGATGAATTGTGGATTTATGATCAGATTATCTACGAATATTATTTGAGTCTCCTCCGATTTATTATATGCTTGATTTCGTATCCTTGTAATTCTCTTCGAGTTATTGGTTTCGTTTGGCCAACTTGATCTATAATTCTTGCAATGGGAGAAGTTCTTGGTTTTGGGTTCATACCGTGCGGTGTCCTCACCTAGTGACAGAAGGTGTAGCGAGGCACGCATCGTGTTGTTACCATCAAGGGTAAAAAGATGGGGTTTATGTCATATTGCATGAATTTATCCCTCTAAATCATGTCATCTTGCTTAAGGCGTTACTGGTTTATTTTGAACTTAATACACTAGATGCATGGTGGATACCGGTCGATGTGTGGAGTAATAGTAGTAGATGCAGAAAGTATCGGTCTACTTGTCTCGGACGTGATGCGTGTATGTATGATCATTGCCTTAGATATCGTAATGACTTTGCGCGATTCTATCAATTGCTCGACAGTAATTCGTTCACCCACCGTAATACCTGCTATTATGAGAGAAGCCTCTAGTGAACACTATGGCCCCTGGGTCTATTATACACATTATATATTCAGATCTACATACAAAAATACCTTGGTGCACTTTTATCTATTTACCTTTCATCACCATAGTGTTCACTAGAGGCTTCTCTGAAAAAAGCAAATATCACAGTGGGTGAACAAATTACTGTCGAGCAATTGATAGAACCGCGCAAAGTCATGACGATATCTAAGGCAATGATCATATATATAGGCATCATGTCCAAGACTAGTAGACCGATACTTTCCGCATCTACTACTATTACTCCACACATCGACCGCTATCCAGCATGCATCTAGTGTATTGACTTCATGACGAACAGAGTAACGCCTTAAGCAAGATGACATGATGTAGAGGGATAATCTCAAACCAATGATGAAAACCCCATATTTTTACCCTTGATGGCAACAACGTGATGCTTGCCTCGCTACCCCTTCTGTCACTGGGTGAGGTCACCGCACGGTATGAACCCAGAACCAAGCACTTCTCCCATTGCAAGAATCATAAATCTAGTTGGCCAAACGAAACCCACAACTCGAAGACAATTACAAGGATATGAAATCATGCGTAAGAGAGATCAGAAGAAACTCAAATAAGATTCATAGATAATCTGATCACAAATCCACAATTCATTGGATCTCGACAAACACATCGCAAAAGAAGATTACATCGGATAGATATCCATGACGATCATGGAGAACTTTGTATTGAAGATCCAAGAGGGAGAAGAAGACATCTAGCTACTAGCTATGGACCCGTAGGTCTATGGTGAACTACTCACGCATCATCAGAGAGGTCATGGTGTTGATGAAGAAGCCCTCCGTGTCTGAATCCCCCTCCGGCAGGGCACCAGAACTTGCCCTAGATGGGATCTTGCGGAGACAGAAGCTTGCGGCGGCGGAAAAGTACTGTCGATGATCTCTTGATTTTTATGGAATTTTAGGGAATGTATAGGCGCAAAACCTAGGGCAACGGAGCCTCAGGGAGCCCACAAGCCAGGGGGTCGCACCCACCTCACCGCGCCATGAGGGCTTGTGGGGTCCCTGGTGGCCACCTGCCCTGATTCTCCGGCTCCCGATATTTTTCTGTTCCGGAAAATATCTCTTTGGCAGTTTCCTTCCATTTTGACTCCGTTCAAAATCCTCCTCCGAAAGGGGTCAAAAACATGGAAAAAATAGGAACTGGCACTTGGCACTGAGTTAATAAGTTAGTCCCAAAAAATATATAAAAGGCATGCAAAACATCCAAAGTTTGACAAGATAATAGCATGAAACCATAAAAAATTATAGATACGTTGGAGGCGTATCAAGCATCTCCAAGTTTATCTCCTGCTCGTCCTCGAGTAGGCAAGTGATAAAGACTGAATTTTCGATGTGGAATGCTACCTAGCATAGTTGTCCTTTGCAACTTCTTTCACGTGACATGAATGTTCAGATCCGTAAGATTCGAAACAATAATTTGCTATTGACATGAAAACAATAATACTTCAAGCAAACTAGCAAGGTAATCATGAACTTTCAAAATAACAAGGCCAAGGAAAGTTATCCCTACAAAATCATATAGTCTGGCTATGCTCCATCATCCTCACACAACTAATGAAAAACATGCACAACCCCGGTATTGGCCAAGTAATTGCTTTCACACTCTTACTTTCTCAAACTTTTTATAACTATCACGCAATACATGAACGCGAGCCATGGATATAGCACTATAGGTGGAATAGAGTGTGGTGGTTGTTGTGAGAGAAAAAGGAGGAGATGGTCACATTGACTCGGCGTATCAAAGGGATATGGAGATGCCCATTAATAGATATCAATGTGAATGAGTAGGGATTGCCATACAAGGGATGCACTAGAGCTATAAGTATGTGAAATCTCAAAAGGAAAACTAGTGGGTGTGCATCCAACTTGCTTGCTCACGAAGACCTATAGAAATTTTGAGGAAGCCCATCATTGGAACATACAAGACAATTTAGATAATGAAGATTCCCACTAGCATATGGTAGTGAAAAAGCAAGAAGCTCTCAATCATGAAGAACATGGTGCTATTATGAAGCACAAGTGTGGAAAATGATAGTAGAATTGTCCCTTCTCTCTTTTTCTCCCTTTTTTTATTTCAGCTGTTAGGCCTCTTCTTTTTTTTCACTTTTTTTTGGGCTCTTTGGCCTTTTTTTATTTCATCACATGGGACAATGCTCTAATAATGATGGTCATCACACTTTTATTTACTCACAGCTCAAAGCTTAGAACGACGATGAATCTATAGGAAATGCCTCCAGCAGTGTACCAGGATGTGAAACGATCTAGCATGGCGTATGACATTGAGAACATCTTTCTAGCTATCTTACGATCATGCAATGGCAATATGAGAGTGACGGCACAAGTCATGAGACGGAACGGTGGGAGTTGCATGGCAATATATCTCGGAATGGCTATGAAAATGCCATAGTAGGTAGGTATGGTGGATGTTTTGAGGAAGGCATATCGTGGGTTTGTGCACCAACGAGAATTGCACGACACTAGAGAGGCGAGGAAAGGTGAAAGGTGAAAGTGCATCTATACCATGGGCTCACATTAGTCATGAAGAACTCACATAGTTGTTGCGAAAGTTTTTATTAGTAATCGAAACAAAGTGCTAAATGCATGCTCCAAGGGGAAGGGTTGGTAGGTGTTAACCATCGCGCAATCCCGACCTCAACACAAAGGATGACAATCAATAGATCAATTATGCTCTGACTTCCTAACATAGCAGTTCACCATACATGCATGCTACGGGAATCACTAACTTCAACACAAGTATTTCTAGATTCACAACACCCTACTAACATAGCTCTTAATATTACCAAATCCACGTCTCAAAACTAATTGAGAGGCATCAAAACTTCTCTTTCCACTCAATGCACATGAAGATGGGGGTTTTTGTATGCTCTTTGGGTTCCTATCACCTTTGGGACTACTTTCATAGCATAAGCCAACTACCAAGTCACGCACCTCCGTGCTCCAAAAGATATAAGTGAAGCACATAGAGCACAATTATCTAGCTCAAAAGATATAAGTGAAGCACTAGGAGCATTCTAGCAAAATCACGATGAGTGCATGTCTATCTCTCTCAAAACGTTGTGCAGTGATACGTCCATTTTGGATCATGCTTTCATGTTGATATTTATTGCTTTATGGGCTGTTATATTACTTGTGGTACCATATTTATGCCTTCTCTCTCTTATTTTGCAAGGATTATTTGAAGAGGGAGAATTCAGGCAGCTAGAGTTCTGGACTGGAAAAGGACCAAATCCTAGTCCACTATTCTGGACATCTCCAAATGCCCTGAAAATTTACGTCGATATTTTCTGGAATATATTAAAAATATTGGGCGAAAGAACTATCGGAGGGGGGCCACCAGGGCCCCACAAGCCCCCACTCCGCCACCACCCCCTAGTGGTGGTGGGCAAGCTTGTTGGCTTCCTGAAGGCCCACAAGTCCCCCTCTTTTGCTATATGAACTGTCCTGGTCTGGAAAAAATCAAGAGGGAGATTTTTCGTGGTTTCGCCGCCACCACGAGGCGGAACTTGAGCAGATCCAATCTAGAGCTCCGGCAGGACGATCCTGCCGGGGAAGATTCCCTCCCGGAGGGGGAAATCGTCGCCATCGTCATCACCAACACTCCTCTCGTCGGAGGGGAGGCATCTTCATCAACATCTTAATCAGCACCATCTCCTCTCCAATCCCTAGTTCATCTCTTGTAACCAATCTTCGTCTCGCAACTCCTATTGCTACTTGTAAGGTTTCTAGTAATGTTGATTACTCTTTGTAGTTGATGCTTGTTGGATTATTGGTGGAAGAGTTTATGTTCAGATCCTTGATGCTATTCATTACACCTCTGGTCATGATTATGATTATGTCTTGTGAGTAGTTACTTTTGTTCCTGAGGACATGGGATAAGTCATGTTAATAGTAGTCATGTGAATTTGATATTCGTTCGGTATTTTGATATGTTGTATGTTGTTTTTCCTCTAGTGTGTTATGTGAACGTCGACTACATAACACTTCACCATATTTGGGCCTAGAGGAAGGCATTGGGAAGTAGTAAGTAGATGATGGGTTGCTGGAGTGACAGAAGCTTAAACCCCAGTCTATGCGTTGCTTCGTGAGGGGCTGATTTGGATCCACTAGTTTAATGCTATGGTTAGACTTTTTTTTAATTATTCTTTTGTAGTTGCGGATGCTTGCGAGAGAGGTTAACCATAAGTGGGATTCTTTTCCAAGTAAGGGCAGTACCCAAGAACCGGTCCACCCAAATATCAAACTATCAAAGTAACGAACCCGAATCATATGAACATGATGTAACTAGCATGACAAAAATTCCCGTGTGTCCTCGGGAGCGTTTTTCCTCCTATAAGACTTTGTTCAGGCTTGTCCCTTGCTACAAAAGGGATTAGGCCACTTGCTGCACCATTGCTACTACTTGTTAGTTGTTACTCTTTGCTTGCTACTTTTCACCTTGCTACACAATCACTTGTTACCGCTACTTTCAGTGCTTGCTATTATTACCTTGCTGAAATCCGTTTATCACAGCCTTCTGCTCCTCGTTGGGTTCAACACTCTTACTTAACGAAAGGACTATGATTAATCCCCTATACTTGTGGGTCATCAAGACTCTTTTCTGGCGCCATTGCCGGGGAGTGAAGCGCCTTTGGTAAGTGGAAATTGGTAAGGAAACATTTTTATACTATGCTGAAATTTATTGTCACTTGTCACTATGGAAACTGTTTCTTTTATGAGTTTGTTCGGGGTATATTCACCACGAACGGAAGAACGAGGAGTTTCTCCTCAACCTGAGGTACCTACTGAAAATATCTTTTATGAAATTCCTTTGGGTATGCTTAAGAAACTGCTGGCTAATCCTTTTACAGGAGATGGATCTTCACATCCAGACTTGCATCTAATCTATGTAGATGAAGTTTGTGGTTTATTTAAGCTTGTAGGTTTGCCCGAGGATGAGGTAAATAAGAAAGTCTTTCCTTTATGTTTGAAGGATAAGGCGTTGACATGGTATAGGCTATGTGATGATGCTGGATCATGGGGCTATAATCGGTTGAAATTGGAATTTCATCAAAAGGTCTATCCTATGCATTTAGTACATCGTGATCGGAACTTTATTTATAACTTTTGGCCTCGTGACAGGGAAAGCATAGCTAAAGCTTGGGGGAGGCTTAAATCAATGCTATATTCATGCCCCAATCATGAGCTCTCGAGAGAAATCATCATTCAAAAATTTTATGCTCGGCTTTCTCATGAAGATTGTACCATGCTTGACCCTTCTTGTGTCAGTTCTTTTATGAAGAAGGATATTGATCACAAGTGGAATTTATTGGAGAGAATGAAACGCAACTCTGAAGATTGGGAGCTGGAGGAAGGTAACGAGTCAGGTATGAATTTCCAGTTTGATTGCGTTAAATCTTTTGTTGAGACAAACACTTCTAGACCTTTTAGCGCTAAGTATGGACTTGACTCTGAGATAGTAGCTTCTCTATGTGAATCTTTTGCTGCTCATGTTGATCTTCCCAAAGAGAAGTGGTTTAAATATCATCCTCCTATAGAAAGCAACATAGCCAAAACCAATCTAGTTGAGGAGAAAACCATAGCTTTTAGTGATCCTGTTGTTCCTTGTGCTTACACTGAGAAACCACCATACCCTGCTAGGATAAAGGAATATTCTAAAGCTCCAACTGTGATATGAAGGGGTTACATTAGACCACTTGCACCCCCTGAGGAGATTAGAGTTGAACCTAGTGGTTCTATTATCAAATATCTTTTAGCCGAAGACATAGACGGGAATGTTATCAAATTTTGTGAGGACTCCGCTAGAATTGCTAAACCTCACGCGAAAGACAAGCACGGACCTGTAGTTGGCTTGCCCGTTGTTTCTTTTAAGATAGGAGATCACTGTTACCATGGTTTATGTGATATAGGAGCTACTGTTAGTGCAATACCCCGTTCTCTATATGATGAAATCAAAGATGAGATTGCACCTGCAGAGTTAGAACCCGTTGATGTCACTATTACGCTAGCTAATAGAGACACTATCTACCCTCTGGGAATTGTGAGAGACGTAGAAGTCCTGTGTGGTAAGACGAAGTATCCTACTGATTTCCTCGTCCTTGGTACAGCACAAGATAACTTTTTTCCATCATATTCTGTAGACCCTTTCTCAACATTGTCAATGCTCACATTGATTGCATTAAGCAGACTGTCACAGTAAGTTTCGAGGGTGTGTATCATGAATTTAACTTCTCCAAGTTTGGAAGACAAACCCGTGAAAGAGAGTCGTCTAGTAGAGATGAAACCATTGCTCTTGCCTCTATTTCCGTACCTCCTACGGATCATTTAGAGAAATATCTGCTTGAGCATGAAAATGATATTCATATGGTCGAGAGAGATGAGATAGATAAAATTGTCTTAGAACAACATCCTATTTTCAAGAATAATCTGCCTATTGAACTTCTTGGGGATCCTCCTCCACCAAAGGGTGATCCTGTGTTCGATCTTAAACAGTTGCCTGATACTCTTAAGTATGCCTATCTTGATGAGAAGGAGATATATCCTGTCATTATTAGTGCTCTCCTCTCAGAGCGCGAAGAGAAGAAGTTACTAAAAACTCGGAGGAAGCACCGCGCTGCTATTGGATATACTGTTGATGATCTTAAGGGTATTAGTCCTACTCTATGTCAGCACAATATTAAAACCGATCCTCACTTTAAACCAGTTGCTGATCATCAAAGGAGATTAAATCCTAAGATGAAAGAGGTCGTTAGAAAATAAATATTAAAGCTTTTGGAAGCAGGAATCATTCATCATGTTGCTCATAGTGATTGGGTAAGTCTAGTACATTGCGTACCTAAGAAGGGAGGTATCATCGTCGTTCCTAATGATAAGGATGAACTAATCCCACAAAGGATTATTACTGGCTATAGAATGGTGATAGACTTCCGGAAACTGAACAAGGCAACCAGGAAAGATCATTATCCTTTGCCATTCATCGACCAAATGCTAGAAAGGCTATCAAAACACACACACTTGTGCTTTCTAGACGGTTATTAAGCTTTTCACAGATACCCGTTGCACAATCTGATCAAGAGAAAACCACTTTCACCTGCCCTTTCGGTACCTTTGCCTATAGACGTATGCCTTTTGGCTTATGTAATGCATCTGCCACCTTCCAAAGATGTATGGTGGCTATATTCTCTGACTTTTGTGAAAAGATCGTCAAGGTTTTCATGGATGACTTCTCCGTTTATGGGTCTTCCTTTGATGATTGCCTCAGCAACCTTGATCGAGTCTTACAGAGATGTGAAGAAACCAACATCTTCTTGAATTGGGAGAAGTGCCACTTTATGGTTAATGAAGGTATCGTCTTAGGACACAAAATCTCTGAAAGAGGCATTGAAGTTGATAAGGCTAAGGTTGATGCAATTGAGGAAATGCCGTGCCCCACAGATATCATAGGTATACGAAGTTTCCTAGGTCATGTTGGTTTCTATAGAAGGTTCATTAAAGACTTCTCTAAGATTTCCAGGCCTCTTACCAACCTCTTGCAGACGGATGTTCCTTTTGTTTTTGATGAGGATTGTGAGGAATCCTTTGAAATACTTAAGAAGGCTTTGATAACCGCACCTATTGTTCGACCACCTGACTGGAACTTACCCTTTGAAATCATGTGTGACGCTAGTGATTACGTTGTTGGTGCTGTTCTAGGACAAAGAGTTGACAAGAAGTTGAATGTCATTCACTACGCTAGTAAAACTCTAGGCAGTGCCCACAGGAACTATGCCACTACGGAGAAGGAATTTTTAGCAGTCGTGTTTGCATGTGAAAAGTTCACATCTTACATAGTTGACTCCAAAGTCACTATTCACTCTGATCATGCTGCTATTAGGTACCTCATGGACAAGAAGGATGCTAAGCCTAGGCTGATCAGATGGGTTCTCCTGCTACAGGAATTTGATTTGCACGTCATTGACCGAAAGGGTGCTGATAACCCTGTAGCAGATAACTTGTCTAGGTTAGAGAATGTCCTTGATGACCCACTACCTATAGATGACATATTTCCTGATGAGCAATTAAATGTCATCCGCACTTCACATAGTGCACCGTGGTATGCCGATTATGGAAACTATATCGTAGCCAAATACATACCACCCAGTTTCACCTATCAACAAAAGAAGAAATTCTTATTTGATTTGAGACACTACTTTTGGGATGAACCTGACCTTTATAAGGAAGGAGTAGATGGTGTTATTAGGCGTTGTGTGCCTAAACATGAAGAGGGATAGATCCTGCAGTAGTGTCATTCCGAAGCATACAGAGGACACCATGCTGGAGATAGAACTGCCCATAAGGTATTGCAACCAGGTTTCTATTGGCCCACTCTCTTCAAGGGTGCCCGTAAGTTTGTCTTGTCTTGTGACTGATGCCAAAGGATAGGGAACATCAGTAAGCGTCAGGAGATGCCTATGAACTATTCACTTGTCATTGAACCATTTGATGTCTGGGGCTTTGATTATATGGGACCCTTCCCGAGTTCCAATGGGTACACTCACATCTTAATTGTTGTGGATTACGTTAGTAAGTGGGTAGAAGCTATCCCCACTAAAAATGCAGATCACCACACCTCTATTAAGATGATTAAAGAAGTCATATTCCCAAGATTTGGAGTCCCTAGATACTTGATGACTGCTGGCGGTTCACACTTCATTCATGGTGTTTTCCGCAGGATGCTAGCTAAGTATGATGTCAACCATAGAGTTGCATCTCCTTATCATCCTCAGTCTAGTGGTCAAGTTGAGTTGAGTAATAGGGAGATCAAGTTGATCCTACAAAAGAACGTCAATAGATCTCGAAAGAACTGGTCAAGCAAACTTGACGATGCATTATGGGCTTATAGGACTGCTTATTAGAATCCCATGGGCATGTCACCGTACAAAATGGTTTACGGTAAGGCCTGTCATTTACCTCTTAAGCTGGAACACAAAGCTTATTGGGCAATCAAAGAGCTCAACTTTGATTTCAAACTTGCCGGTAAGAAGCGATTATTTGATATCTACTCGTTAGATTAATGGAGAGCCCAGGCATATGAGAATGCCATGTTGTTCAAGGAAAAGGTTAAGAGATGGCACGACAAACGAATACAGAAAGAGAGTTCAATGTAGGTGATTATGTCCTGCTATACACTTCTCCTTTGAGATTCTTTGCAGGCAAGCTTCTCTCTAAATGGAAAGGTCCCTATGTTGTCGAGGAAGTATATCATTCCGGTGCCATCAAAATTAATAACACGGAAGGAAATTTTCCTAGAGTGGTAAATGGGCAAACAATCAAGCATTACATCTCTGGTACTCCCATAAATGTTGAGACCAATATCATCAATGTCATAACTCCAGAGCAGTACATAAGGGATGTTTATGAGCCTGTTTCAGACCTTGAAAATGAAGATGTATCTGTTTCAGCAAGAAATTGGACTCCGATACATTTCCAATAGGAAATTTCCTCAGTTTTGGAATTTTTGGAAAATTAGAAAAATAAAAAGCAGTCTGGAGAGCAAACGAGGCAGCCACAAGGGCCCACTCCGCCATCACCCCCTGGTGGTGGTGGGCAAGCTTGTGGGCACCTTGTGTGCCTCCCCAACTCCGTTTTGTTTCGGAGGACTCCTTCTGGCCCAGAAAAAGTCAACATATAGTCGCCCGAAGGTTTTGATCTCCATATCGCGCAGTTTTCCTCTGTTTTTGTTTCGAGCTTGTTCTGCCGCATATCTAGGTCAAGATGTCTTCTCAAGATTTAGAGGGAGAGAGCTATGTGGCTAACTACCTTGCTAACCCCAAGGTCTATGGGGACTTGGAATCATATGGCTGGACCACTGATGAGGAAGAGGACTATGAGCCCAAAGGGAAGGAGCAAACGAGTTCAGATGAAGAGGAGGCTCCTCTACCTCAACCTGCAAACACCCATGTGGAGTTCAAGAAGTCAAGCCTGCCTGACCATAGGAAGAAGCCTAAGACCTTGTTTATCCCTTCTCGTTTCTTGCAGGAGAGTAAGCAGGAACTTTTCCATAGAGTGTTGAAACTTGAGGAAGAAAATGACGATCTAAGGGAGCAGAACTTTTTGCTCAAGTGGAAATTAGACAAGCTCAAGACTGCTTCGACAACAACACCACCATCACCACCAAAGGAAGACAACTAAGCATTGGTATGGGCAATCCCCTTGGCTTCTGCCAAACTTGGGGGAGTTGCCCCGGTATCGTATCACCTTTATATCTTTTGCTTTTACCTTTGTTTTAGTTCTTTCCTTTTCAGTTTTTATTTCTTCTTTTAGAGGAATAAGTCTTTAGTTTTTAGTTTGAGTCTTTTGCATTTGTCTCTCCCCCGATGTATTCGAACTTACGAGCTATATAATAAAGAGTTTCTTAGTCAAGAGCTTTGCTTTTTGCCATGATCAAAAAGTACGAAAAGAACGATAGCATGAAAGATCATGAGACGATCTTATGGAAAGTGATAACTTCACTTATGACATGTATGATGATTGAAACTTGTTGAGAATAAATCAACATAGACATTAGTCATTGTTGCAATTAATAAGAATTAATAAGGAAAGAGAGGTTCACATATAAATATATCATCTTATACACTTTTTGCAATTGTGAGCACTCACCAAACTATTACATGACTAGGAGTAGATGTTGGACAAGGAAGACAACATAATGAATTGTGTTTGCTTGGTTCCAAACAATGTTATATGATTAGAGATCCCTTAGCATGTGAAGATTGCTTCCACCTCATATTACCAAAACTCCCGCCCCAAGTAGAGATACTACTTGTGCATCCATAAACCTCCAAACCAGTTTTGCCATGCGAGTCCACCATACCTACCTATGGATTGAATAAGATCGTTCAAGTAAGTTGTCATCGGTGCAAGCAATAAAAATTTATCCCTAATATGTATGATCTATTAGTGTGCGGAAAATAAGTTTTGTACGAACCTGTGATGAGGAAGACATAAAAGCGACAGACTGCATAATAAAGTTCTTTATCACAGGAGGCAATATAAAGTGACGTTCCTCCGCACTAAGAGGACACGCATTCAAACCTCAAAAGCGCATGACAACCTCTGCTTCCCTCTGCGAAAGGCCTATCTTGTACCTTTACTTTTCGCCCTTATAAGAGTCATGGTGATCATCACCAATTCCCTTTTTGCCTTTGTCTTGGCTACCTCACATGCTTGGGAAAGATCTATATTCATATATCAACTTGGAGTTGAGTACTTATGCTTTACTGTTGTTGACTTTACCCTTGAGGTAAATGGTTGGGAGGCAAAACTACAAGCCCCTATCTTCCTTTGTGTCCAGCTGAAACTTTGACACCATGAGTACCACGTGAGTTGTAACAATTGTGGAAAACAAAAGAGATGATTGAGTATGTGGGTTTGCCTTACAAGCTCTTATTTGACTCTTTCGGATGTTGTGATAAATTGTAATTGCTTCAATGACTATGGACTATTGTTGGTTACTTCTCGATTAGGTTTTTGCTTCATGCTTTGCTTTGTGAAGGAATTGTTACTTTTCCATAAGAATCTTCATGATATATTTCTGTTCTATATGTGATCATGATGCTCTCATGTCTGTATTATGTTTTATCGACACCTTCGTCCCCAAATATGTGGACATGTTTGTGGAACTTGGTTTTTGCTTGAGGACAATCGAGGTCTAAACTTGGGGGAGTTGATACGTCCATTTTGCATCATGCTTTCATGTTGATATTTATTGCTTTATGGGCTGTTATATTCCTTGTGGTACCATATTTATGACTTTTCTCTCTTATTTTGCAAGGATTATTTGAAGAGGGAGAATTCAAGCAGCTGGAGTTCTGGACTGGAAAAGGAGCACATCCTAGTCCACTATTGTTCACATCTCCAAATGTCCTAAAAATTTACGTGGATTTTTCTGGAATATATTAAAAATACTGGGCGAAAGAACTACTGCAGGGGGCTACCAGGGCCCCACAAGCCCCCACTCCGCCACCACCACCCTGGTGGCGATGGGCAAGCTTGTGGGATGCCTGAAGGCCCACTAGCCCCCTCTTTTGCTATATGAAGTGTCCTTGTCTGGAAAAAAATCAAGAGGGAGGTTCTTCATGGTTTCGCCGCCGCCATGAGGCGGAACTTGAACAGATCCAATCTAGTGCTCCGGCAGGACGACCCTGCCGGGGAAATTTCCCTCCCAGAGGGGGAAATCGTCGCCATCGTCATCACCAACACTCCTCTCGTCGGAGGGGAAGCATCTTCATCAACATCTTCATCAGCAGCATCTCCTCTCCAATCCCTAGTTCATCTCTTGTAACCAATCTTCGTCTCGCAACTCCGATTGGTACTTGTAAGGTTGCTAGTACTGTTGATTACTCTTTGTAGTTGATGCTAGTTGGATTATTTGGTGGAAGAGTTTATGTTCAGATCCTTGATGCTATTCATTACACCTCCGGTCATGATTATGATTATGTCTTGTGAGTAGTTACTTTTGTTCCTGAGGACATGGGATAAGTCATGTTAATAATAGTCATCTGAATTTGATATTCGTTCGGTATTTTGATATGTTGTATGGTGTTTTTCATCTAGTGGTGTTATGTGAACGTCGACTATATAACACTTCACCATACTTGGGCCTAGAGGAAGGAATTGGGAAGTAGTAAGTAGATCATGGGTTGCTGGAGTGACAGAAGCTTAAACCCCAGTCTATGCGTTGCTGCGCGAGGGGCTGATTTGGATCCACTAGTTTAATGCTATGGTTAGGCTTTGTCTTAATTCTTCTTTTGTAGTTGCGGATGCTTGCGAGAGTGGTTAATAATAAGTGGGATTCTTGTCCAAGTAAGGGCAGTACCCAAGCGCCGGTCCACCCACATATCAAACTATCAAAGTAACGAATGTGAATCATATGAACATGCTGAAACTAGCATGACAGAAATTACCGTGTGTCCTCGGGAGCGTTTTTCCTCCTATAAGACATTGTTCAGGCTTGTCCCTTGCTACAAAAGGGATTGAGCCACTTTCTGCACCATTGCTACTACTTGTTATTTTTTATTCTTTGCTTGCTACGTTTCACCTTGCTACACAATCATTTGTTACCGCTACTTTCACTGCTTGCAGTTATTACCTTGCTGAAATCCGTTTATCAGAGCCTTCTGCTCCTCGTTGGGTTCGACACTCTTACTTATAGAAAGGACTACGATTGATCCCCTATACTCGTGGGTCATCATGCATCAAAGATGATTGTGACACATAAAAAAGAAAAGAGTACTAAGATACAAGACGCTCCAAGCAAAACACATATCATGTGGTGAATAAAAATGTAGCTGCAACTAATGTTACCGATGGATGGAAGACGAAAGAGGGGATGCCTTCCCGGGGCATCCCCAAGCTTAGGCTTTTTGGTGACCTTGAAATTGGCTTGCGATGCCTTGGGCATCCCCAAGCTTTAGCTCTTTCCACTCCTTATCTCTTTGTCCATGAGAACATCACACAAAACTTGAAAACTTCACTACCCAAAACTTAAACAGAAACTCGTGATAACATTAGCACAAGAAAACAAACTACCACCTCCTTTGCTACTGTAGAAAACTTGAATTATATCTATATTGGTGTTGGGCTACTGTATTCTCACTTTTCCATGGCTAGTACCCCCCGATACTAACCATAGTTTCATCAAAACAAACAACCAACTCAAAAAAAAACAGAATCTGTCAGAAACGGACCAGTTTGTAGTATTGTGTTACCCCAAAAATTCTGAAAACTTACGGACGCCTGGAAAAAAGGCATATCAACCATCAGCGAAAAAATCAACTCAAAATCTCTTTCTGAATAAGAATGAAAAATCATCTCGTGAGCGAAAAGTTTGTGTCTTTTTCCAACAGGATCAAACTAACCATCACCAAGACTAGTCATAAAGATTTTGCTTGGCTCAAACACAAAAATAAACGCAAAAAACACAATCACAGCATAATTATGATGGTGTGGACGCAATAAAACAGAATGAAAAAAATAAATTCATTGGGTTGCCTCCCAACAAGCGCTATTGTTTAACGCCCTTCGCTAGGCATAAAAGCGATAGAATCACGTATCGTCGTCTTTGGTGCTCAAACCATAAGTGTCCCTCATCATGGATTCATAGGGAAATCTTATTTTCTTTATAGGAAAGTGTTCCATTCCCTTCCTAAAAGGAAATTTAAATCTAATATTCCCTTCCTTCATATCGATGATAGCACCTATAGTCCTTTGGAAAGGTCTATCAAGAATAATAGGGCATGTAGGATTGCAATCAATGTCAAGCACAATAAAATCCACGGGTACATAGTTCATATTTGCAAGAATAAGAACATCATTGATCCTTCCCATGGCTTCCTTGAGAGTAGAATCAGCAAGATGCAAATTAGGAGAACACTCTTCAATCACATTAAAACCCAGAACATCACATAAAGACTTTGGAATCGCGGAAACACTAGCACCCAAATCACACAAAGCATTGCATTCATAGTATCTGATTTTGATTTTGATGGTAGGTTCCCACTCATCATGAAGCTTTCTAGGGATAGGGACTTCCAATTCCAGTTTCTCTTCAAGAGACTTTATCATAGCTTCGACGGTATGATCGGTAAAGGCCTTGTTTTGGCTATAAGCGTGTGGAGAGTTTAACATGTATTGCATCAAGGAAATGCATTCAATCAAGGAGAAACTATCATAATTGAATTCCTTGAAATCCATGGTAGTAATTTCATTACTACTCAAAGCTTTAATTTCTACTCCACTTTCAATGATTTTAGCATCAAGATAGATGGACTCCGAATCATTGGGGCACTTTTCAACCAAAGTGGATTCATATCCAACCCCCTAATCAATAGGTTTGTCACAAGGAAACAAAGATTCAATGGGAGTCACACCAAGCACTTTAAGATCTTTGTGATTCTTATCACGAGAACACGCCTTTTTAAGACATTCATGTCTAGCATGAATTTGGGCGGTTCTTTCTTTGCTCTCAATCATGGAAACACGCATAGCTTTCAAAGTCTCATCCATATTGATCTTGGGAGGAGCACATCTAACTATCAAACCATCAATATCTCCAGACATTCTATCAACGCTGTTAGCCGAATCATCAATTTTGAGTCGTTTTTCCTCTATGGACGCATTGAAAATCTTTTATGATTTGATGAGCTCTTTGATATTACTCTCTAGATAAGCGGGTAATCTATTGTAATTTCCATGAGTATTGTTGTAGGAGTTGCCAAAGTTATTAGAGGAGTTACTAGGAAAAGGCCTAGGAACATAGTTTCCTCTAAAAGCATTGTTGTTGCCAAAATTATTCCTACCAACAAAATTAACGTCCAAGCTAGCGTTGCTATTCTCAATCAAAGAAGACAAGGGCATATCAATAGGATCTAAAGGAGCACTTCTACTAGCAACCAAATTCATTAACTCATCCATCTTAGCACTTAACGAGTTAATTTCTTCTATAGCGTGTACCTTCTTACTAGTAGGTGACCTTTCAGTGTGCCACTGAGAGTAGTTCGTCATGATGTTGTCTAGGAGCTTTGTGGCTTCCCCTAACGTGATTTCCATGAACGTTCCACCTGAGGCAAAGTCCAAGATATTTCTAGACGCGAAATTCAAGCCAGCGTAAAAGATTTGTATAATCATCCAAAGACTCAAGCCATGAGTGGGACAATTTCTAATCATTAATTTCATTCTCTCCCAATATTGTGCAACATGTTCATGATCAAGTTTCTTGAAATTCATGATATCATTATGGAGAAAGATGATCTTAGACGGCGGAAAATACTTGGATATATAAGCATCTTTGCACTTATCACAAGAATCGATACTATTTTTGGGCAAAGAAGAAAACCAAGTTTTTGCGCGATCTGACAACGAGAAAGGAAAAAAGCTTCAATTTAATCACATCTCTCTTCTTTTGCATATCACAAATCTCAATGAAGGTATTGAGATGGGATGCGGCATCTTCACTAGGAAGGCTAGAGAATTGCTCTTTCATAAAAAGATTCAGCAAAGCGGCATTGATTTCGTATGACTCCGCACTAGTGGCGGGAGCAATCGGAGTACTAATAAAATCATTATTATTAGTATTCGAGAAGTCACAAAGTTTGGTGTTTTCATTCATGGTGACTCCGGCAAGCAAACAAGCACACAAGCGAACAAAGAGCAAGCGAGAAAAAGGGCGAACAAAAAGGCGAACGGAAAAGGCAAACGGAAAAGGAAAATTGTGAAGTGGGGAGAGGAAAGCGAGAGGCAACTGGCAAACAAAGTAAATGCAAGAGATGAGTTTGCGACACCTACTTTGATGAGTTCCTGACTTGATCCTCCCCGGCAACGGCGCCAGAAATCCTTCTATCGTCTCTTGAGCTTCCGTTGGTTTTTCCCTTGAAGAGGAAAGGGTGATGTAGCACAGGAGCAGTAAGTATTTCCCTCAGTTTGAGAACCAAGGTATCAATCTAGTAGGAGAATCTCGTCAAGTACAGAGTACTTGCGCAAACACAAAAGAGCTTGCACCCAACGCTTTGAAGGGGTTGTCAATCCCTTCAAGATTGATTGCAAAGTGAGATTTCAAGGCGGAAAGTGCAACAAAGTAAAAAGTGTAAGGCTGAAAATATGGTGTGGAGTAGACCCAGGGGCCATAGTGTTCACTAGAGGCTTCTCTCAAAATAGCAAATATCACGGTGGGTGAACAAATTACTGTCGAGCAATTGATAGAACCGCGCAAAGTCATGACGATATCTCAGGTAATGATCATACATATAGGCATCACGTCCGGGACAAGTAGACCGATACTACTATAACTACTATTACTCCACACATCGACCGATATCCAGCATGCATCTAGTGTATTGATTTCATGATGAACAGAGTAACGCCTTAAGCAATATGACATGATGTAGAGGGATAATCTCAAACCAATGATGAAAACCCCATCTTTTTACCCTTGATGGCAACAACACAATGCATGGCTCGCTACCCCTTCTGTCACTGGGTGAGGTCACCGCACGGTATGAACCCAAAACCAAGCACTTCTCGCATTGCAAGAATTATATATCTAGTTGGCCAAACAAAACCCACAACTCAAAGAGAATTACAAGGATATGAAATCATGCATAAGAGAGATGAGAAGAAACTCAAATAGGATTCATAGATGATATGATCATAAATCCACAATTCATTGGATCTCGACAAACACACCAGAAAACAAGATTACATCGGATAGATCTCCATGAAGATCATGGAGAACTTTGTATTGAAGATCCAAGAGAGAGAAGAAGCCATCTAGCTACTAGCTATGGACCCGTAGGTCTATGGTGAACTACTCATGCATCATCGGAGAGGTCATGGTGTTGATGAAGAAGCCCTCCATGTCCGAATCCCCCCTCCGGCAGGGCACTAGAACGTGCCCCAGATGGGATCTGGTGAAGACAGAAGCTTGCGGCGGCGGAAATGTAATTTCGATGATCTCGTGATTTTTTATGGAATTTTAGGGAATATATAGGCGCAAAACCTAGGGCAACGGAGCCTCAGGGAGCCCACAACCCAGGGGGCCGCGGCCCCCCTTGCCAAGCCATGAGGGCTTGTGGGGTCCCTGATGGCCCCTTGCCCTGATTCTCCGGCTCCCCGATGTTTTTCTGCTCCGGAAAAAATATTTTTGGCACTTTCCTTCCGTTTGGACTCGTTCAAAATCCTCCTCTGAAAGGGGTAGAAAAATGGAAAAAACAGGAACTGGCAGTTGGCACTGAGTTAATAAGTTAGTCCCAAAAAAGATATAAAAGGCATGCAAAACGTCCAAAGTTAGGGGAAAGGCATTGATCGGGCACTTACCTCGGGTATGTTATATACCGCGAGTCATGGTTGAAACGGAAGTTTCCCAGATCTCGTGGGTCCAGAGTACTACCTCCGCAGAGTGTAAAACTATTCGAATAGCTGTGTCCATGGTCAAGGACAGTTGGGTAATCCTGCTTAAACTATGTCCAGTTATTTCCGCATAAACCAAGTGTGTGTGATTTGTGATGAAAAATGAGTTATTATGAAAGCAGCGATATGACCAAGTTTGGTAACTTGGCATATAGGGTGAACCCGGATGGTTCAGCCCTCGACGGATATATTGATATTTGTAAGCTGTTCTTCAAAAGTAATTCTTTAACTTGATGCATATTCATGATCATTCCACCAAGATGAATTTCACCAAAGATGCATGATATTATTATCCTTCACTTTCATTGTTAATATCATGGGCTGTTTGCGAGTACATTCAAAAGTACTCATTGGCTTGCCAATGGTTATATTATTGACCAAACATGGAAGGACCGGAGTTTGGAGATGAGTACGTCTTCGAAGACGCCCCTGCGATCTAGGATACTTCCGAGTCAGAATGCATGTCGGTGTCGGCTTGATGACATGGGCACCCGCTTAGCCCCTATGATTTCCGCTATTGGTTGTATCTTTATGATTTGGCCTTAGGCCGAACCTTGTGAAATTGACGGTTCGCTCATCTGATGTAATAATACGGTACTTGGATGTAAGACTCTTTTATTCGGTATCTGTGTGTTCGGTGAGCATTGATCTCTGGGATCACTGAGCACGTTCATTCGGCGATATCGACTTGTAAGTCGCACTACTAGAAAAAAGCCTATAGGTAATATGGACATTAATGGTGCACCTTGCATGTGGTGCGTGACTGCTATCTAGCAATGGCGCACCAGAGACTCATGCGCCATTAGTGTCCATATTACTAATGGCACACCTTGTGTCTGGTGCGCCATTACTATCTTTGTCCTGGCCCCACACCCTTTCCTAGTCATATCAGTGGCGCACCAGGGTAAGTGCTCCATTACTAGTTTTAACTAGTAATGGCGCACCACATCCACGGTACGCGAGAACTAACAATTGTTTTTTTAGTTTTTTTAAAACTACTAATGGCGCATTCTTACGAGGTTCTCCATTAGTAACCCTAGTTACCAATGGCGCATTCTTAGGTGGGTGCGCCATTGATAACCAGAAGTGAAAAAAAACTCCCGCTCCCCTCCCCTCGTGACTCTCCTCCCGATCCAATCCAGAAACTCCCACTCTCGTGGCTCTCCTCCCTCCGACCGCCTCCTCCACCGCACCTGCCACCGCCGGCTGAACCCCCTCTTCCCCCTCGCTGCTGCACCACCATCCGCTTCGCACAGCGCCCTCCCCGGTCCCTGCCTCTCCCCACCGCCGCCAGGAACCCCCGATGATGGGCGACGACAAGGGCGCCGCCGCCTCCCCCTCCGCCTCCATGGTGCTCCCCTCTTTTGGCAGCGAGGTTCTCCCCCCTCCCTTCCTCGTATCTTTGAAATAATTACCTGAAAAAACAAACAGTAAACTCCATGCTCAGTTTGGTTGGTTGGTCGCAAATTATACAAACTACAAGGTGCTTAAATACCATTTTGGTGAAAATTTCCAGCAAAGCCATTGCTAATAGGTTTTCCCCCCTCAGCCAGCGGCTGCTGTCACCTTGCCAAACCGCGTTTGTCCATGGTCGTTTCATTCTTGAAAGTGTTTTCACATCACATGAGGCGATCCATGAGGTGCATAAATCTAGGAAATCCTATGTTATCCAGAAGTTAAACTATGGAAAAGCATATTATAGGATTCATTGGGATTTACTTTTGGATATATTGACATCTAGAGGTTTTGGAAATAAATGGATTAATTGGATTTTTTTTCTTTACTTAAGAAAAGCTCCTTTGCTGTCAAAATCAATGATAGTGTAGGCCCATAGGTTTAATTAGCATGTAGTATGCGGATGACACAATTTCATTCCTATATCTAAGTCCTGAGAATTCTAAAAAACCTTAAATGCCTATTGGCTTGTTTTGTGAATCTCTCCCGTATGAACATTAATTATGATAAATGTGAACCTGTTGCGATCAGCTTTAGGAGAAGGTGATATTAAGAGAGTACCATAACATTACCTGAAATGAAGGGGGTAAAATATTCAACCTATTATTGATAAAATCATTAAAATAATTTGTGGTTGGAGAGGAAGGTTGCTTAGCTATGAGGCTAAGCTGATTCTATTGCAGACTTGCATTGCTAGTATTCCTATGTATTTGATGTCTCTTATCAAATTTCCAGAATGGTCAATTAAGACCATTACATATCAGATGTCTCGCTTTTTGGGGTAACATGGTGGAGGTTCACAAGTACCACATTGCTAATTGGGGATTAGTTTCCAGAAGAAGGACTTTGTGGGCCTGGGGGTTAACTCATGGCCCTACTTGCATCTTGGTCTAAGAGATATCTACAGGGATGAGATAAGCCTTGGATAACTTTGAATAACTACAAATATAACACCAGAGGGCCTAATATTGCACACTTGACAAACGGTTGTATAAAAAGGATATGGGATTGATGTGAAATAAGCAAGGAATATAATGTTACCTGAATTCTCAATTAGACCATCATCAGTTGTGTAGTGCGGGTCAGGTGCAGCTTCTTTAAATAAATATGGATGGTTGCAGCATGCTCGCAGCTGCACGTGCCTTTTGATACTTCATCCAATCCTTCATGATATGAAACAAATGCATTTTCTGGTTGATGTAGATAACTAAGTAGATACTGTTGTTAACTTGTGACGGTGTTGTTTAATCCTCACATTCCCCTCCTATGATATGATGTTTCCCAATTATTATCCGAACCAATTATTATCTGACACAGATGAAAGTAGAATGCTGATGTTCTTTATTCTTGTTCATTCATGCTTTTCCTTTTTGATACTTACCTTGCACCGAAAGAGTGCTCTTCATGTTTGGTAGCTTTGCTTGTTTTGCCGGAATGTTGATTCATTTCCGTTCCAGCAAATTTCAGGTGTTCCATATGTCCACTTTTTAGTAAATATCATGCCCAAATTTTCTCTATTTTAGGAATTGTCGTCTGACAACGAATACATTATTTGCGAATACTACCAAGACAAGCGCGGCCTTTGCGACACGCTGCTACTGCAAGAATAGTCCTTCCAATGGCGCCAGAAATAAGCGTGTTGACGGGAGACTATTCAAGCGATCCCACTCGGCAACGGCGCCAGGAATCCTTCTGCTACGGGCTACGCCTTTAGGGACTTCCTTGGAAAATATGCAAAGGATTCCCTCGTGGCCTTGGAGCCTTGCGTTGGTGTTCCCTCGAAGCGGAAAGGGTGACGTAGCACAGCGGCGGTAAGTATTTCCCTCAATTTTGAGAACCAAGGTATCGATCTAGAGGGAGGATCGCGTCAAGTCACAAGTACCTGCACAAACACAAAGAGCTTGCACCCAACGCTAAGAAGGGGTTGTCAATCCCTTATAGATCGTTTGCAAAGTGAGAACTGAAAGCAAAACGTAAACAAGCAAAGTAAAAGCGAAAGTGGAAACGATAGTTGTGAATAGACCCGGGGGCCGTAGTGTTCACTAGTGGCTTCTCTCACGAAAGCAAGTAGACGGTGGGTGAACGAATTACTGTCGAGCAATTGATAGAACCGCGCAAAGTCGTGAGGTCACCTATGGCAATGATTATATGTATAGTCCAAAACAAGTAGACCGATACTTTCTGCATCTACTACTATTACTCCACACATCGACCGCTATCCAGCATGCATCTAGTGTATTAAGTTCATAAGAACAGAGTAAAGCCTTAAGCAAGATGACATGATATAGATGGACAATCTCATATCTACGATAAAAGCCCATCTTGATACCCTTGATGGAAACAACATGATGCGTACCTTGCTGCCCCTTCTGTCACTGGGATAGGTCACCACATGGTATGGACCCAAAACCAAGCACTTCTCCCATTGCAAGAATCATAGAGCTAGTTGGCCAAACAAAACCCAATACTCGGAGAGACTTACAAGGATATCAAATCATGCATATAAGAAATCAGCAAAGACTCAAATATATATCATAGACAATCTGATCACAAATCCACAATTCATCGGATCTCGACAAACACACCGCCAAAGAGGATTACATCGGATAGATCTCCATGAAGATCATGGGGAAGTTTGTATTGAAGATCCAAGAGAGAGAAGAAGCCATCTAGCTACTAACTACGGACCCATAGGTCTCAAGTGAACTACTCACGAGTCATTGGAGGGGCCATGATGTTCATGTAGAAGCCCTCCAACTCCAAAGTACCCTCCGGCAGTGCACCGGGAAGGGTCTCCAGATGAGATCTAGCGGAAACGGAAGCTTGCGGGGGCGGAAAAGTGTTTTCGTGGATGCCCTGCTTTTTTCTAGCTTTCAGGGACTATATAGGCGAAAGAGCTAGCACAGGGGAGCTCCAGGGGGGCCACAAGCCTGGTAGCCGCCGGCCCCCCCTAGTGGCTGCTACAGGGCTTGTGGGCCCCCTGTGGCGCTCCTGCCTTGGCCATCAAGTCCCCCGATCTTCTTCTGTTCTGGAAAAAAAATTGGGGATTTTATTCCATTTGGACTCCGTTCCAAAATCAGATCTGAAAAGAGTCAAAAACACAGAAAAAACAGGAACTGGCGCTTGGCACTGAATTAATAAGTTAGTCCCAAAAAAGATATAAAGGTATATAAAACATCCAAAGTTGACAAGTTAACAGCATGAAACCATCAAAAATTATAGATACGTTTGAGGCGTATCAAGCATCCCCAAGCTTAACTCCTGCTCGTCCTAGAGTAGGGAAGTGATAAAGAATGAATTTTTGATGCTTTCATGCTACCTAGCATAGATGTCCTTCGGAACTCCTCTTATGGGACGTGAATGTTCACATCCATTAGATTGAAAACAATAGTTTGCTATTGATGTGGAGACAATAATAATTCAAGAAAACTAGCAAGGTAATCATGAACTTTCAAAATAACAAGGCCAAAAGAAGGTTATCCCTACAAAATCATATAGTCTGGCTATGCTCTATCATCCTTGCACAATAAATTTAAATCATGCTATTGGGACCCCGATCCTAAGCCATAGGAATCCAGCCTATAACACATCCATCACTTTGCGGTCTCACGCACGGTTAACCCCACGGATGCAGCCTTACCTTAGCCGGGACCGTTTGCGCCTTTTGCCTCACATATGCAACTGTGTCGCTATTAATACAATGACAAAGAACCCGGATCGACATGTCTAGTCATAAACCAAAGTGGCAGTTCCGCACAGGGACAGGCATACATGACCCACCAAAGCAGGTGTCGGTCACCAGCGAATGTAGACGAGTCGTAGCAAGCTACAAGGACTCCATTACATCGCGTGACATTTCCCCACAGGGGACAGACACAGCAGCTAAGAAGGACACACGCTGGTCAACCAACGTGTCCGGAGCAGTAGCGAACTACCATGGCTCGTTGGATCAGAAAGGGGCATTTCCCTGTAAGGAGTGCTACTAAAGTTTACGGCTAGGTAATCGAACCCCATACATATCAAGTACGACACACGTACGCATGGCATACCGATATGTATAGATACATCGATGGCATCACAACATAACCATAAACATACAAGCATTATTTAAAAGGCTCAGAAGAGCCACACACATAATATTACACAGTAAGGGTCTCACGACCCATCGTAGCAGTCATTCAGTTACAAGCCAGCGGAAGTGTTTAAAACTGTCTGAGTACATACAGATGAAACTAGAAGGCACATGGCCTGACTATACTACAGACCCAACCTAGGGCCAGATCGTAGCTGGGACACGAGCTACTCGTCGTCGTCGATGTCTAGGAAGAACCCTCCGTTAGGGTCATTAACAACCTCTGCAACAATTATTAAACAAACATGAGTACGGAGGTACTCAGCAAGACTTTAGGATAACTATCTACTCATGCAATGTATCAATAAGGAATTGCGGGGTTTCATGCGGAAAGCCAGCATTTGACTCGTGGCTAGACAACTTACATTTTAAAACTATTTTTGACAACTTCATTTCTCGCACACGAGTCCACTAACACCACAACAATACTCCATCATGGAATCATTCCGTCTCCTTACGGAAATGCCGTCCACGACACTCATGCTTATCTTGACAATTTTATGAGTAGCCGTTGAAGTTATCTATTAACAACATATGTCTCCAAGTAGTCCATATCCCTGGACGCGACTATTCGAATAGATCATAACCCTGCAGGGGTGTACTTCGTCACACACGCTCTCGCCACTTATCGCCATGTGCACGTCATGCACCTTGGAAACCTTCAAGCGGAAGCCCAGCGAGGGCGTCGGCCACGACAGTTAACCACATTAGTACCTAGTCCAGGTCTATCGCCTATCTGAGTGGTAACCCGCACGGAAGTCCGGCCGAGGTTTCTGCCACGGCCCCAAACGATGTGTGCAGGGTTCCCAAGCCCACCATCCGGGTGCCACTTGGTACACCGTGCCACTGCCTACCGCATCACAACCCACCTCTGAGGTCAGCACCATGCACGGCCTCCAGCATGAATATAAACACCAGAAACTACTTCCAACTCCTGGACCGAGTACTAAGCAATTAATAAGTCGAGCGGGGTCATATTTTAGGGCCCAACATGTGGTAGTATCTCGTCTTGGAATACATACGCGGAACTCAGTTCCTATGGACGGTTCCAATGAAATAACCCGCCATGTACTCCTACACAGCCTTTCACCGGTACCTTTACCAAATCAGGTTCAACACACAACCTTTGCTTACCGAACACATTCTCACAATTCTGTTCATCTCCCAGATGACAGACCATACACAACTCAAAGCATAGCAGGATAAGGCACATCATGGCTCAAGCAACTACCAGGCATGCTAGGTTGCAAGGTTCAGCTATTTACTGTGACAAGGATAGGTCATGCAAAGGAAGTGGGTTCAACTGACGTGGCAAAAGCATTTGAAGCATTTGATCCTAATGCAATAAGGAAGTGCAAGAGCGAGAACATGGGATTTATCGGGATGATCAAAATGGTTGCTTGCCTTGTTGCTCAGAGGAGGGACAATATCCGTTAGACGGATATTCGGTGGAATCCGGGGGAGCGGAGCCTACCGAAAGGAATGACAAGAATCAATAACAATCATGTGCAACAAGATGATGCATGAGCATGGCATGAGGATGCAAGGTGGTATACTATTATAGCTAACATTTATTAGGTTTGAAGTTGATTTGAATCAAATTCAAATATCACTTCAAACGAGGTATTCTTGAATACCATTTTAATTGATTCGACCTGATGCTCAGATCAACTTGCTTTTAACATGCATGGAAATGACATGTTAGGTTGCTGGTTTGTGATTTGGACAATGTTTGATCATATCATTTGTATTGAAATTTAAATATTTTCCAAATTCCATCTCCAAAGTATTTATGAGAGTTAACTTATTCATTAATCTATATGTTTGGGTCCAGTAACATTTTCAAACATGTTTGAAAATGACATATTCAGATTCCTTGAAATTTTCTGATACTTTTTCATATATAAATTATCTTCATTGGAGTTACAGATTAATTTCTATGAATTTTAGAATTTTTGGCATTTTCTGGAATTCTTTTAAATCAAAAATTCACTTATTGCGTCATAACTACATCATCATGGCGTCAGCAGGTCAACTGACCTGATCAGGTCAAACCTGACAGGGGGACCCACTGTTTAGCGTCTGAGGAGCTAATCCCGCGCAGACCAGCCCCTAAGTGGGTTTGACTTGGCCTGGGGCCCACTGTCAGCGAGTGATTAGAGCTAAACTACTGGGGTTAGGCCGGCCACGTCGTCCCCCGCCGGAGTCTGACCGGCGGCGACCAAATCCGCGGCGGAACTTCACCAGAGACGCGCTATATCGTGCTGTGGTGCTCTGAAACGGTTGCCGAGAGCACTGGGATGATCCCCAGGCTCGACCTCATCCAGCACTGGCCCCAGGGAGGGCTATGGGTGGCCGGAGCAAGCCGGCGACGAGCCGAGGCGGCTGCCGGGGTTCTTGTTCGATGGTCAAGTGGGTAGGGGGCACGAATCCGAGGGGAAGAAGAGGGGAAATGATCGCAGGCTCACGGTGGTGGTGAAGCTAGGCTCAGACTGCTCGGGGAGGGGCTGTAGCCGGCGTTTCACCGTCGATTTGCCGGCGACCGAAGGTTGAAGACGATGGTGTTGGGGGCATTGCAGGGCTCGGGGAGTCTTTGGCCTTTGCAGGGAGAACCATCTCGTCAAGGCAGAGCTACTGGACTACTCGGGAGGAAGGTCCTGTGGCTAGGGGCACGGCGGCTCGAGCTTGAGCTCTTGGCAATGGCGGCAGGAGGAGGGAGGAGAGATCCCGAGAGGAGGGGGAACTGGAGCACGGGAACGGATAGGTACTAGCTCGGGGAGGATAACCCTACTGTCGTGCTGTCCTGGGGGGCACCGGAGGTCGCCACGGCGAAGCAGGAGGTGGAGGGGGCCGCCGTGGTCGATCTCCCCTCTGCGAGAAGGCACAGGAAGAAGACGACCCTGCCCCTGGTGGGCTGGGCCTCCTCAGGCGACGGGTAGGGTTTTCCCCTTTTATTTCTATTTTCTTTTTGTTTTATTTATTGACATTACTTTCCATTTATTTTGGCTTTACCAGCAAACTATAAATAGTTTGAAAAATCCTGGGATGTTAGTTGGCATATTTCCAATCACCCATAAAGTTTTCAGCATTTTTAGAAACTACATATTTTTGAATTCAAATTTAAAACTTGAAACCATTAGTCTTTAGCATTTATTTAAAATGCCTAAGGTATTAAGAAAATGGTTTTCTTCATTTCTTATTTGTTTTCAAGAATTATCAGAAAGGTTGAACTTTTCTTGAGGCCATTTTGGGTTCATTGATTTGAATAAGTGGCTAGGGTTTTGAGTTTCCCTTCACCACTTACTTTGATCTTGTTGCCATTTTCTTGGATGCAATGCAAAGAAAATATGAGCACAATGCTAAACCTTGGTTAGGGTTCCGGGGATGTGACACATGCACAACCCCGGTATTGGCCAAGTAATTGTTTGCACACCTCTACTTTCTCAAACCTTTTCAACTCTCACGCAATACATGAGCGTGCGCCATGGTTTTAGCACTATAAGTGGAATGGAATGTGGTGGAGGTTGCAAGAACTGGGCATATCAATGAGCTATGGAGATGCTCATCAATAGATATCAATGTGAATGACTAGGGATTACTATACAAATGATGCACTAGAGCTAAGAGTATGTGAAATCTCTTAAAGAAAACTAGTGGTTGTGCATCCAACTTGCTTGCTCACGAAGACATAAGGCAATTTTGAGGAAGCCTATCATTGGAATATACAAGCCAAGTTATATAATGAAAATTTCCCACTAGCTATATGGTGGTGACAAAACGAGAGACTCTCAATCATGAAGATCATGGTGCTTAATAAGCACAAGTGTGGAAGGATAGTAGCATTGTCCCTTCTCTCCTTTTCTCTCATTTTTTTGGTGGGCTCTTTGGCCTCTTTTTATTTGGTGGGCATCTTTGGCCTCTTTTTGTATATGGGCTTCGCTGGCCTCTTTTATTTCCTCCCATGGGACAATGCTCCATCAATGATGATCATCACACTTACAACTCAAAACTTAGAGCAATGATAACTCTATATGGAATGCCTTTGGAAGTGTACCGTGACAATGATCTAGCATGGCATAGACATTAATGGAAACATCATGCTAGGTATCTTACGATCATTCAATGGCAATGTAGAAGTGGTGGCACATGTCATGGTGGTACTTGCATGGCAATATATCTCGGATTGGCTTTGAAAAAGCCATAGTAGGTAGGTATGGTGGCTTTTTTGAGGGAGGCTAATGGTGGGTTTTGTGCACCGGCGAAAGTTGCACGACACTAAAGAAGATAGTGACCGTGGAAGGTGAAAGTAAATCTAAACCATGGACTCAACATTAGTCATGAAGAACTCATATACTTGTTGCAAAAGTTTTAGTGGTAATCGAAACAAAGCATTCAACGCATACTCCTAGGGGAAGGGTTGGTAGGTATAAACCATCGCGCGATCCCAACCGCCACACAAAGGATCACAATCAATAGACAAATCATGTTCAGACTTCTTCACATAGTGGTTCACCATACGTGCATGCTACGGGAATCACTAACTTCAACACAAGTATTTCTAGATCCACAACACCATACTAACATAACTTAAATATTACCGCAACCACATCTCAAAACTAATTGAGAGAAATCACACTTCTCTAACTATTCAATGCACATGGAGATGGAAGTTTTCATATCCCTTTGGATAACTACCCCTTTTGAGACTACTATCATAGAATAGATCAACTACCAAGCCACACGCTTCCGTGCTCCAAAAGATATAAGTGAAGCACATAGAGCAAACACAACTAGCTCAAAAGATATAAGTGAAGCACATGTGAGCTGAATTGTCTAACCAAAGGATATAAGTGAAGCTCGACAAAATCATGGTGAGTGCATGTCTCTCTCAATCTAGGTGTGCAGCAAGGAAGATTGTGACACAACAAAAATAAAATACTCCTACGATACAAGACGCTCCAAGCAAAACACATAACATGTGGTGAATAAAAATATAGCCCCAAGTAACGTTACTGATGGATTGAAGACGAAAGAGGGGATGCCTTCCCGGGGCATCCCCAAGCTTAGGCCTTTACGGCATCCTTGAATCAACTTAGGGTGCCTTGGGCATCCCCAATCTTGAACTCTTTCCATTCTTTATCTCTTTGTCCATAAGAACTTCACCCAAAACATGAAAGCTTCGCAACACGAAAGTTAAACAGAAACTCATGATATCATTAGTATAAGAAAGCAAACCACTAGTTCCTTAGGTACTGTAGCAAACTTAAATTATACTTATGTTGATGTTGGGTTACTGTATTTTCAATCTTCCATGGTTAATACCCCCGATACTATCCATAGTTTCATCAAAATAAGCAACCACCTCAACAAAAACAGAATCTGTTAACAGCAGACCAGTCTGTAGCAATCTGTATACTTCGAATACTTCTCTTACTTCACAAATTCTGAAAAATTATGAACGTCTGAAGAATTTGCGTAGCAATCAGCAGCGAAAAGAATCAACTCAAAAGCTCTTACAGAAAAGCATGAAAATTCTTTTTGTGAGCAGAAAGTTTCTGTCTTTTCCAGCATGACCAAACGATCATCCCCAAGACTAATCATAACGGTTTTACTTGGCACAAACGCAAAAGAAACACAAAAAACACAATCATAACAGAATTATGAAGGTGTGGAAAACACAAAACAGAAAGAAAAAGGATAGATTCAGTGGGTTGCCTCCCAACAAGCGCTATTGTTTAACGCCCTTAGCTAGGCATTGATAATTCAATGATGCTCACAGAAAAGACAAGAATTGAAGCACAACGAGAGCATCATAAAGCATGTGAAAATCACATCTAAGTCTAACATACTTCCTATGCATAGGCATTTTATAGGAAAACATATTGTCAAAACAACGAATACTTATCATATGCATGGAAGAAGAAAGAGACAATAGCAATCTCCACATAACGAGAGGTAATTTGGTAACATGAAAGTTCCTACCAAAATATTTTCCTCTCTCATAGCAATTACATGTGGGATCATATTCGAATGCAACAATGTAACTATCACATAGGATATTCTTTTCATGATCCACATGCATGCAAAGTTGACGCTCTTCAAAAATAGTGGGATTATCATCAACTAAAGTCATGACTTCTCCAAACCCACTTTCAATATTATTGCAAATAACATATTCATCATGAGGTTTAAAAAAATTTCAAGATCATAAGAAAGATCATCGCCCCAATGATGATTATTACAATAAGTAGTGGTCATAGCAAAACTAGCATCCCCAAGCCTAGGGTTTTGCATATTTTTAGCATGATTGTCACTAATAGAATTTATAGTGAAACCATTGCAATCATGCTTTTCATCCAAATAGCCCTCGTGAATCACTTCATAAATTTCTTCATCACGATTTTCAGATTCACCCATCTCAAGCAAAACTCCATAGAGAAAGTCAAGTGCACTCAACTCACTAGCAATTGGTTCCACATAAGTGGATCTCTTAAAGAGATTAGCAAGTGGGTGAGGATCCATATCACTAGATTTTCAGCAAGCGAAGATGCAAACATATTGAAGGCACATAGCACACAAGCGAACAGAAAGAAAGTGAGAGAAAAGGGCGAACAAAAAAGCAAACAAAAAAGGTAAAAGGCAAACGAAAACAGCAAAGGAGAAAGGCAAATGAAAACGGCAAAGGAGAAAGGCAAATGAAAACGACAAATCTGAAGTGGGGGACAGGAAAACGAGAGGCAACTGGCAAAAAAGGTAAATGCAAGAGATGAGTTTGTGACACCTACTTGGATAGATCTTGACTTGATCTCTCCTTCCCTGTCAACGGCGCGAGAAATACTTCTGCTACTGCAACAAAAGTCCTTCCAACGGCGCCAGAAATAAGCGTGTTGACGGGAGACTATTCAAGCGGTCCCACCCGGCAACGGCGCCAGGAATCCTTCTGCTACGGGCTACGCGTTTAGGGACTTCCTTGGAAAATATGCAAAGGATTCCCCGTGGCCTTGGAGCCTTGCGTTGGTGTTCCCTCGAAGCGGAAAGGGTGATGTAGCATAGCGGCAGTAAGTATTTCCCTCAGGTTTGAGAAACAAGGTATCGATCGAGAGGGAGGATCGCGTCAAGTCACAAGTACCTGCAGAAACACAAAGAGCTTGCACCCAACTCTATGAAGGGGTTGTCAATCCCTTATAGATTATTTGCAAAGTGAGAAATGAAAGCAAAAAGTAAACAAGCGAAGTAAAAGCGAAAGTGGAAATGATAATTCTGAATAGACCCGGGGGCCGTAGTGTTGACTAGTGGCTTCTCTCACGAAAGCAAGTAGACGGTGGGTGAATGAATTACTATCGAGCAATTGATTGAACCGCGCAAAGTCGTGACGTTATCTATGGCAATGATTATATCTATAGGCATCACGTCGAAAACAAGTAGACCAATACTTTCTGCATGTCCTACTATTACTCCACACGTCGACCGCTATCCAGCATGCATCTAGTGTATTAAGTTCATAAGAACGGAGTAACGCCTTAAGCAAGATGACATGATGTAGATGGACAACCTCATATCTATGATAAAAGCCCATCTTGTTACCCTTGATGGCAACAACACGATGTGTGCCTTGCTGCCCCTTCTGTCACTGGGAAAGGTCACCACACGGTATGAACCCAAAACCAAGCACTTCTCCCATTGCAAGAATCATAGATCCAGTTGGCCAAACAAAACCCAAGACTCGGAGAAACTTACAAGGATATCAAATCATGCATATAAGAAATCAAGAAAGACTCAAATATATATCATAGATAATCTGATCACAAATCCACAATTCATCGGATATCGACAAACACACCGCCGAAGAGGATTACATCGGATAGATCTCCATGAAGATCATGGATAACTTTGTATTGAAGATCCAAGAGAGAGAAGAAGCCATCTAGCTACTCACTACAGACCCGTAGGTCTAAAGTGAACTACTCACGAGTCATTGGAGGGGCGGTGATGTTGATGTAGAAGCCCTCCAACTCCAAAGTCCCCTCCGGCAGGTCACCGGGAAGGGTCTCTAGATGAGATCTCGCGGAAACGGAAGCTTGCGGCGTCGGAAAAGTGTTTTCGTGGATGCCCTGATTTTTTTTCTGGATTTTAGGGAATATATAGGCAAAAGAGCTAGGGCAGGGGAGCTCTAGGGGGGCCACAAGCCTCGTAGCCGCCGGCCCCCTGGTGGTGGCTACACGGGTTGTGGGCCCCCTTTGGCGCTCCTGCCTTGGCCCTCAACTCCCCCGATCTTCTTCTGTTCTGGAAAACTTTAATTCGGGGATTTTATCTGTTTGGACTCTGTTCCAAAATCAGATCTGAAAGGAGTCAAAAACACAGAAAAAACATGAACTGGCGCTTGGCACTGAATTAATAAGTTAGTCCCAAAAAAGATCTAAAATGTATATAAAACATCCAAAGTTGACAAGATAATAGCATGAAACCATCAAAAATTATAGATACGTTTGAGATGTATCACACGCCTTTCCTAGTTGATGATAGGCGCTTCAGCATCATGCTGGATGGGGATTTCGAAGTGGATACAGTAAGTCACAACGACAAGTCTTTTTTCGTAATTAAGCATGACTTCTTCTGCTTGAACTTATAATTTTTAATTTTTTACTATTCTACTAGCATATCCCCTGCCATGCAAGACATTATGTGTTGGATAAGATTGGTTTCAGTACTGAAGAAACTATGGAGGTAAAGATAGTTCACTTGAGGACCGAGCATGGTTATACTTTTGCCGTAAAATTGTACAATGCAGACACCTACTCCTTTTTTGAACGCAAAACTTGGGTAACACTATGCAAGGCTTATGCATTTGAGCCTAATATAATATGCTTATCACCTTTGCTATTCGTCCGGAAGATGAAATTGAAGGTAATATCGACATCTCGGTCGATGTGCAGACGCCTCCATTTCTACCATTATGTGAGTTTCTCACCACATTTATTAAGTCATTTATATTGTTTATTTAAAAATAGTTGACAACTTATTTCCATTGACAACTTATTTTAATTCTTCAAAAAATGTACGGAAAATGGTAGACAAAACCTATTACTACAATGATGAAGCAGAATTAACTTGTCACGAGATACATCATCTTGTCCATTTTATCATTGATCTTGAGAAGTGCAATACCAATCAGCAAACTTCGCAACATTATGGTCAATATGTGCCACTAGTGCACGTGGTGAACTACGATAACATGCATGGAGATGGCATGGTATAATTTTCTACTATTACGACATCCATGCATCTTTTGCATAAATTCTTGTAAAACTAAACTGCATTGCTAGCAAAGCTAATACTATGTTTTTCAACAGAAAATCCCGAAAGATTGTGTGCCTCATTTGATGTTACCAAGAGGTTGTTATGATGATACGACCAGCGCGGCCAGGTCAGCCTAGGTATCTAATGTACTCCTGTCCATACCGGATTTTTAAAAATGATGAAGTCATGACAATCAAAGATTGGAAAAAATGTATGGTCTATCCTAGAGAGCTACTTGGAAGCAACATTGTGCGTTGGCCAAGAATTGGAGACAAGATGATCTCCATTCTCCATAATGGAGAGTCAAGGCCTATCTTCTTTTTTGATATTCTACCTAAGCATAGGAGTAGGTCCTAGGTTCAGTGTGTTATTATGTGCTACAATGTGATGATGTGCTACAATGTGACGATGTGCTACAATGTGGTGATGTGCTACAATGTGTTAATGTGACGATGTGCTACAATGTATTAAATAGTATTGGTGGTAAAGACTATGATGTTTATTAGCTATTTCCGAGATGACGTGATGATGTGCTTCAATGTGTTAGAGTTGACGATGATGATGATGTGCTACAATGTATTTTGTAACCTGTGCACCATCTAAAAGTGCAAAGGTTACAATGTTGATGATGATGACGATGATGTGCTACAGTGTGCTAAAAAAATCCTAATATTCATAGTAGTGGAGCACCATCTAGAAGTACGTCATTAGTAAACCCACTACAGTGGCGCATTTCCGGGCCTACTAATGGCGCACCTGGTGGTGCTCCACTGTTATGTATATTAACAATGGTGCACCAGGGGTGTGCCATTACTATTTATTAGTAGTGGCGTGATAATATTGGCGCACCTATAGTGCGCCATTAATAGGAAAAATAGGTGCGCCACTAATAGCCTTTTTTCTAGTAGTGTTGGGGTCCCCACAGAGCTAGTATCAGAGCCATCCTAACTATAGGAAGCTTTAGGTAGCATGGATGATAGCCGAGACGACTAGTGCACATATACCTTGCCCTGAGATTCTGCACCCACTAAAAACTTTCTAACCCTCTCCTCTACATCTTGTAGATGGCCGCCGTACCTGAGATGCTTCTGGAGACGGGTTTTCCTCTACTTTTGAGTGATAGACTCAAGTAGAGCCAAGTACACCGAACACCCATCTTCCTCTACCACGAGCACTGGGTCAACGCCGACACTAAGGAATATCACATGGACGTGATAGTGAAGGCTAATGACTCCCTGACTAGCTGGTTCTTTGAAGGACCACAGATGGAGGATTTGATGTTGGCAGTGGAGACCGCAACACGAGAGGCGCTCGTGCGACTCCGTGACCTCCTTCCCGAGATGGCTGATGAGCCAGCTACTCGTCACCTATCCTTCGTTAAGGATGGGATAGACGGGAGTTGGACACTTAACCCATCTTCTGAGTATGGGACACAACTAAGGTTTAAGACCTACTTCAGTCTCTCCTCTCACACTTTTTCACACCTTTTGATCAAAGAGTCAACAACGATTCACCAAGAGCTGCACCAAGTCAAGGATCTACTTCGCACGGAGAAGATAAAGAACTGTAATGTGAAGAAGGAAGGAGCACCCGAAGGAACACCTGGCTTCGCTTTCCGAGGAGGAATACCACAGCTTCAGGCCACTCCTCTTCAGAGTCGTTGCCTGACCGCAGAAGAGTACATTGAACTCTTCACTACCTCGCCACCCAAGAGACGCCGCGATGGACCGCTTCCTTCTCCTACGCCTTCAAAGAAGGGAAGCACTGATGAAGATGAAGATGAAGATGAAGACGAAGATCCCGCAGAACCTCCTATGAGACCGCGGAGTCAGCTTCTTAGACTTAGTGATGTAGGCAATTAGGAGTTACTCCCCGAGCGTAGGAGTTCATGTATCGATTCATTGAACCGTGAGTGTTGTGTAAGTATGTTGGATGCAAATCGCATTTTGCCTTAGGCAGCATGTGAGCGACTACATCGCTTGTTTTAATCTAATGAATTAGCTCTTCCAAAACCATTGGCTTAAAAATTTCACACTAGCACAACACCAGACCCCTCTTTACTAGAGCATCATCCGTTATGATTTCAGCCAGTTCGGCAAATTGACCTGTCTAGTCCCCTGACAGGATGTTGAATGCAACTCGCTACAACACCTTCGGCAACCCCGGCTCTGCGTCTTAGGACAGCAGTAGGGAACCAGAGGGGAAGCTCAAGCTGGAGATCACCACGAGCAGCAAGACGATGATCCACCGCCTCCTCCCGAAAGCTTGACTATGGCTCAGTTCCTTCCAGATCTTCGATAGGAACGTGAAGCCAACAATGCCGCTATTCAGCAGCTGGCTCAAACCTTGTTGAACAACCTGCCGCAGAACAGGAATTGCAATGGTCGCTCTACTCTCTATGAGTTCATGCGAACTACGACTCCATATTCACGGAGACGACTGAACCCTTGGATGCCGATGACTGGATCCGTACTATCGAAGATCTCCTCGCACTGGTCAAATGCACTGATGATCGTGAGAAAGTCCTCTATGCTTCTCACTGTCTCGGGGGCACAACCAGAGATTGGCGGGATGGATTTCAGACCATGCGGACAGGTCAGGTCATCACTTCGGCCGTGTTCAAAGATGGATTCCGTGTTGCTCACATTCCTCCCGGAATGATGACCATTAAGAAGCGGGAATTCCGAGCCTTAAGGAAAGGCAGTGGATCCGTCAAGGAGTATTTGCAGAAGTTCAACCTCCTGTGAAGATACGCACCTGAAGACGTGAACACTGAGGCCGCCAAAGTGGAACGCTTTATGGAAGGACTGCAACAGTCACTCTAGTATCAGCTTGTTGTTTGTGAATGCCCGACGTTCAGCGATCTGGTTAATGAGGCCCTTATGTTGTAGGATAAGCGTCATGCTATGGATGACACCTATAAGCGCAAGCTAATGGGTAGTGGATGACCAAGTAACCCGAAGCAACTCCCATGGCAGTCAGCTCCAGCAAGACCCAGCTATCAGCAGCAGCAGTACAAGGCTCCAACATTTCGCCAGAACTACCACCCTTAGCAGCAAGTCAACAGCAAGCCAGCAATCAGTCCATCGAACAACAATAGAGTCAAGACCAATCTTCCATCACAAGTTACCTGTTTTGGATGTGGACAAACAGGGCACTATTCTAGGCAGTGTCCCTATAAGAAGCCCGACGCACCGCGCCCCAATGCGCCAAATCAAGGCTAAGGAGCACCAGGCAGGAATAACACTCCCCGGAATCAGCAGTATCACAACAGGGGGCGGATTAATCTTATCTTCGCAGAAGAGGCACAGGAAGTCCCGGACTGCATTCTCGGTATGTTCGTCGTCAACTCCACCCCAGCAACAGTATTGTTTGATTGTGGTGCTTCGCATTCTTTTGTTCCCCAAAGATTTGCGGATAAATGTGGTTTAAAACCTACCCTGCTTCACAGGAAAATGGCAATTGAAACCCCGAGGGTACTATCGAGGACCAACCTAGGATGTAGGAAGGTCGAGATAGTTATCAATGGGACGAGCTTCTTAGCGGATCTCATTGTGCTTACGTCGCAAGGCCTAGAAGTAATTCTCGGCATGGATTCGTTGGCCAAGCATCAAAGCATTTTGGACTATGCCAACACGGCCATTACCATGATAACCGACCAAGGGGTCAATGTCAAGTATGTCTCCGAGACAGTACCCGCTCGAGTACCACGGGTTAACAGCCTGTCAGAAGTACAACTCAATCGAGTGCCAATAGGCTGTGAGAACCCGGACGTCTTTCCTGATGAGCTATCGGGAATGCCTCGTCACCGAGACATCGAGTTCATGATTGAGCTCATGCCCGGATCAAGGCCTATCTATAAGAAGCCTTACATGATGGGATCCGAAGAGCTAGCGGAGTTGAAGAAGCAACTGGATGAGCAACTCATGAAAGGGTTTATTCATCTGAGTGCGTCACCTTGGGGATCACCTGTTCTCTTCGTGTCCAAGAAGGATTGGACTATCAAACTCTGCATCGATTACCGTTGTGTCAATGAGGTCACGATCAAGAACAAGTATCCACTCCCCAAGATTGAAGACTTGTTTGATCAACTAAATGGAGCTAAGGTATTTTCCAAGATCGACCTCTGAGCTGCATATTACCAACTGAAGATCTGACGCAAGGACATACCCAAGACTGTGTTCGTGACCCGGTACGGTCTGTATGAATGCACTGTCATGTCTTTTGGGTTGACTAATGCCCCAGCTTACTTCATGTACCTCATGAACAAGGTCTTCATGGAATACCTAGGCAAGTTTGCCATTGTATTCATTGATGACATATTATTCTTTTCCAAGTCCGAAGAAGAGAATGAGCAACACTTGAGGTTAGTGTTGGAAAAGATTCGAGAGCACAAACTTTATGCCAAGTTCAGCAAGTGCCAATTCTGGCTGAACGAAGTTGGATTCTTGGGTCATACCATGACAACAAGTGGATTGGCAGTTGATCCCTCCAAGATTACTATGGTAACCAACTCGGAATCGCCAATTGATGTGAAGGGAGTCATGAGCTTCCTCGGACTCATGGGATATTACTTCAAGTTTGTAGAAGGATTCTCCCAGATCGCTCGACCTATGACTCAGGTCTTGAAGAAAGGCAAGAAGTTCGAATGGACGCCGGAGTGTGAAGCAAGATTCCATGAATTGAAGAAGAGATTAACTACCGCCCTGGTATTGGCCACTCCAGATATCAGCAAGGAGTTTGTGATATATTGTGATGCCTCCAGGACCGGGCTCGGTGGGGTTCTAATGCAGGACGACAGAGTTGTGGCGTATGTGTAACGACAACTGCGCCCGCATGAGGAGAATTATGCCACCCATTATCTCGAATTGGCAGCAGTAGTGCTTGCCCTGAAGACATGGCGACATTACCTTCTGGGGAAATTATGCGAAATATACACTACCATAAAAGTCTGAAGTATATATTCACCCAAAGGGAATTGAATATGAGGCAACGAAGATGGTTGGAGTTAATCAAAGATTATGACTCAGCATCCTATATCACCCTGGTAAGGCCAATGTAGTGGCTAACGCCTTAAGTCGGAAGACCAGCACCTTGAACATCATGCTCAAGGGAAGGCAACCAGCCTTGTATGAAGAATTGGAGAACTTCGGATTGCAGCTAGTAGAATCAGGATTCCTAGATAACCTCGAAGTAAAACCAACGCTAGTTGATGATATCAAGGAGGACCAGAAAAGGTCATAAGAGCATTGAAGGCATCAAGAAGAAGGTTCAAGAAGGCAAGGCCCCAGGATTCTCGGTGGATGAATAAGGAGTAGTGTGGTTTGGGAAACGTTTATGCGTACCCAACAAGGTTGAACTTAAGAACTTGGTCCTACCGGAAGCGCATGACACACCCTACTCTATTCACCCCGGTGGTACCTAGATGTATCAAGATCTCCGAGGAAGATTCTGGTGGCATGGCATGAAGAGGGAAATAGCATCTTATGTTGCCAAGTGAGACGTATGCCAACGAGTCAAGGATGAGCATCAGCGACCTGCTGAACTGCTACAACCTCTCCAAGTGTCAGAATGGAAGTGGGACAAGATAGGCATGGACTTTGTTACCGGCTTACCAAGGTCTAGCAAAGACCATGACTCTATATGGGTCATTGTCGACCATCTGACCGAAGTGGCCCATTTCATTCCAGTCAACACCACTTATCATGGGAACAAGCTCGCTAGTCTCTATATTGAGCGTATTGTAAGCCTTCACGGAGTTCCGAAGGAGATTGTGTCTAACCGAGGCACGCAGTTCACCTCAAGATTTTGGAAGAAGTTCCAAGAATCCCTCGGAACCAAGCTCTCTTTCAGCACCGCTTTCCACCCGCAAACGGGCGGACAAATGGAAGTAGTGAATCAGATACTCGAAGATATGCTCCACGCTTGTGTTTTGGCATATGGTGCCAAATGGGAAGACTGTCGGCCGTTCGCTGAGTTTTCATACAACAACAACTACCACTCCAG
This sequence comes from Hordeum vulgare subsp. vulgare, assembly GCF_904849725.1. Lineage (NCBI taxonomy): Eukaryota > Viridiplantae > Streptophyta > Magnoliopsida > Poales > Poaceae > Hordeum > Hordeum vulgare. Next base: position 77,344,463 of record NC_058523.1, on the reverse strand, counting down.
TCTCCAAATGTTCCCATTTGAAGTGATGTACGGATGAAAGTGCCGCACCCCGCTCAACTGGTCCGAAACCGGTGAAGGGCTGATTTTCAGACCGGAAGTTTTGCTCAAGGTAGAAGAGAAGGTGCAACTTGTCCGAGAAAATCTAAAGCCAGCCAAGTCGCGACAAAAGAGCTATGCGGATTCTCGCCGCAGGAATGTGGAGTTCATTCCCGGAGACCAGGTGTACCTCCATGTAACCCTCTCAGGGGAACCAAGAGTTTCCATGTTAAATGGAAACTCCCTCCAAGGTTCATTGGACCTTATAAGATCATGACAAGGCGTGGAGAAGTTGCTTATCCGTTGGAGCTACCTCCCGAACTTTCGGGTGTGCACAAAGTCTTCCACGTGTCACAACTTCGGAAGTGTCTTCAAGCGCCAAACCATTTCGATCCTTAAAAGGACATTGACCATCAGGCCATTGACCTTCAGCCGGATCTCACCTACCACGAGAAGACGGTCCGCATTCTGGATGAAGCTGAGCATTGCACGAGAAGCCGCACCATCAAGTATTTCAAGGTTCAGTGGAGCAACCACACTGAAGCAGAAGCAACATGGTAGCGTGAAGACTATCTCCGATTTGAGTTTCCGGACCTTTTTGGCACCTAGCTTAGGAATCTCGGGGATGAGATTCTTGTAAGGGGGATAGGTCTGTCACACCCTGTTTTTACCACCACTTCTCTGTAATGCAAAAATCTGAGCTTGTTAAAACTTTTTCAAAACTAGTGATGTGAGTGCCATGTTTTTCATTGAATGCTTGTGTGATGATCATGTGATGATAAAACCCCCATTTCACAAATATTGAATTATTTTTCAAAACCTTCATCTTGTTTCTGATCAAGGTAAAACCCTACTTGTGTTGCACTACATGCCCTCGGTGGCACGCAGTGTTTCTTCCCAAAGTTGGAGATCTGATTTTGACTGTATTTTTGTGCCCCAAAACCACAAAATAATTATTTTGTGAATTATTTTCCTAATTTAATTGCATTTCCATTTCTGAGGCTAGAAATGGTATTCCTACATGGAAAAATACTTTTCAGCCTTAGAAAAATCTTATTAAATTTGGAGATTATCAAAAAGGACTTATATTTTCCATACATAAGATTTTTAACACTATTTATATTATGATTATTTGAGTAAAACCCTGAAAATCATTTCTGTCTATTTTGACCTTTTGAAATATTTCCAAAGGAAATATTCTCAATAAAATCCTAGAAAATTTTAGTGGTATTCTTAAGCCATATTTGGTGTCCACGTAAAGTTTCACTTCGATCCAAGGTGATTAAGGACCCTAAATAACCCTAAAACCCTTTTTGTCCAGATTTGAGTTAGAGCAACTCTACATACAAAGTTTCTCCTATAATGCTGATACTTTGCAGTGCCTAATACCTCAAATGAGGGTTCCACACCAAAAATGAGATTTGTAGCACTTAGTTTGCCCACACTCTCTTTGGAAGGGACAAATCTGGTCAAATGGTAATGTTTTCAAGTTTACAAAGCTAAACTTGTCCAATGGAGCTCAAACTTGGTGAAACCCCATGTTTTAGCACCAAACCCAAACCTGTTAAGTTGCAGCACTAGTGGTGGGGTGCAACCCCCTCAAACCACTGTCTAGCACCTTCTGACAGATGGGTAAAAGCCCTCTTAGCCATAGCTAAACCCAACTCCTTTACTCCAAACTCTTAGATTAGGTCGCCACTATCAATGACAAACCCCAGTCAACTGGCCCCTCACTGGTTCAAACTGGAAATGCAAAAAACCCTAATCTAAGCTTTAGTTCAAAGCTGACAACACCAGTATTCCTTGCCTCCCTTGACCAACCGAAGCTCCCACAGGACGCCAACGACTAACCTCACTCGCAGCCAGTGCGAGGACATGCTAGACACGTCCAAAGTGCCTCAGAGCGCACCAGCATGCCGTGGCATGCCAAAACTGCGCTCTGGGTGCGCTACAGAAAGCCACCAAGGTGGCGGCGACGCCCTCGGCCAGTTCCAGCCTCCCTCGAGGTGTCCATCATCTTCCCCGACAACCCCTCTGCATCGAGCAACCATCAGGGGCCCTCCTCTGCCGCGCTAGAGCTCGTGCGACGCGTGCCCGCGCGCACCAGCACCGGCCATGGTTGCGCGGCCACTGATGCTCGACTCCTCTCTCTCTCCCTCTGCTGTAGATGGTTCTAACAGTCGAAAACCACGTCCTAAGACCGTGGTTTCGACCCCAGCTCCTCTCTGCACCACCACGCGTGCCACGGTGAGTCACCGGCGCTCCCAAATCGGCTCATCGTCGCGGGCCTCTTTATATCCCTCCCTTCGCTCCAGCACCCCTCAGACAGCTTCGCCACGACCACTAGCACCTCCCTAGCCACCCCAGCAAGCCAGTAAAGCCCCGGTGCTCGTGATCGACCGAGGCCCCTCTGCCTCGGAGCTCCGGTCGATCTCCGGCTACACTACGGCTCCTGCGTCCCTCGACCCCCCAAACTGATCCTCTCGACCTCAGGAAGCTTTCCCCCCAACTTTCTCGAGCATTTCCGTGCCCCTAGATACCCTCTCGACCACCTCCCGAAAGTCCTCCGCCGCGGCCTCCTCATCGCCGGCGAACCCGTGCCTCTTCGTCGTTGTTCCAACCACGAGAAGGTAGGCGGCGTCATGCCGAACCCATTTCTGTCCTCACTGGGCTTGAGAACGTCAGCAGCCTCGCCGGCGTGCTCCTCCTCCTCTCTGGCCAAAGGTAGGAGACGAACCCGACAGGTGTGCCCCACCTGTCGGTGGCCCAGCTCCCTCCCCTTCGCTGCCCGCAACCACTGACCGCAGGGCCCCCACGTCAGGTTCAAACCTGACGGTGCACGCGCCTGGGAAGGTTGTCGGCTGGCCTTGGGCCAACCCAGTTCCAGGCCGAGCCACGCCTGGGACTTAGCCCATTTCTCTTTTATTTTTAAAATTTTATTTCAAAGATTTTTAAAAAAATATTTAACGAGTGTAAAAATACAATTTTCCACTGTAATTATTCTAAAGCATGTATTATTGAATGAGACCATTAGATGAATTCTTCAGCAACTATTCTGTTTTACAATAATAAAAAGGACTAAATTGGAATAGTTTTGCTTCTGTTTCGTTGATTTTAAAGATGTTCCTTCATTGGAATTTGAGGCAAATATTTTTCAAAATGACAACTTAGATTTATTAGTAATATAGAACATTTTTTAAATGACTATGTGATCTGTTTTTGAGTGAGCTATTTCTTATTTATTCATTTGACGATGATAGAAAATCCGTGTGACGAGGGAATCGGAGCGGAAGACCTTGAAGACCCCGGATACCTAGCTGACCAAGGCAAGCAGCCCTTTGACCATGACTGAGCATATGTTATATTCATGTTAAGATAGTAAGTATTTCCGTTGCATATGATCATAAGTGTCGGGAAATCACTAAGGTGATGTTACCGATGGCTCCTCCGGAGCACATGCATTGAGCTTGATCCTACCCTTTTGAGGATCATGCTATTATCATGTTGACAAGTAATGCTAGAATAATTAGCATGAGCATGTTGTTGGTATAATCAATGAATTATGAAAACCCCGTCAGGTGCCACTAATGCCCGAGGGTGATGATGAGTTAGGTGGACACTTTTAGTGAAGTGGTGCACCGGGTATTTGTGTGTGTATGGTCTCGGAAGTGGGATTAGATTTATGATGTGTCAAACATCTCAACCTTAACAGTACGACCACGTTACCCTTATGGGACGGGGCTATGTTGATTACTCTGGTTGGTGCTAGCAAAGAGCCACATTACTAGTGGCGGGAGTGATGTGTGGTCACTCTCGTGATGGGGTCGTGCCAGGTAGGACGACTATGCCATTTTTATGAGTTCCAGTCACACCGTTAGTCTCCGCATGGTTGATACTGTTTAGAGTCGGTGCTCGTAAGACATAAAACATGTGGGATGGGTACCAATCGAGTGGACCTCTTTGTCTAGTATCGCCAGGGGAAAGGCATTGATCGTGTACTTACCTCGGGTATGTTATATACCGCGAGTCGTGGTTGACACGGAAGTTTCCCGGATCTCGTGGGTCCAGTGTACTACCTCTGCAGAGTGTAAAACTATTCGTATAGCCGTGTCTATGGTCAAGGACAGTTGGGTAATCCTGCTTAAACTACGTCCAGTTATTTCCGCATAAACCAAGTGTGTGTGAGTTGTGATGAAAAAGGAGTTATTATGAAAGTAGCGATATGACCAAGTTTGGTGACTTGGCATATAGGGTGAACCCGGATGGTTCAGCCCTGGACAGATATATTGATATCTGTAACCTGTTCTTCAAAAGTAATTCTTTAACTTGATGCATATTCATGATCATTCCACCAAGATGAATTCCACCAAAGATGCATGATATTGTTATCCTTCACTTTCATTGTTCATATCATTGGCTGTTTGTGAGTACATTCAAAAGTACTCATTGGCTTGGCACTAGTTATATTATTGACCAGGCATGGAAGAACCGGAGTTTGGAGATGAGCACATCTTCGGAGACGCCCCTACGAACTAGGACGCTTCCGAGTTAGAATGCCTGGCGGTGTAGGCTTGATGGCATGGGCACCCGCTTAGACCCTATAATTTCCACTATTAGTTGTATCAATATGATTTTTGCTTAGGCCCAACCTTTTGAACTTGACCTTTTGGTCATGTGATGTAATAATTCGGTACTTGCATGTAAGACTCTTTTATTCGGTATATGTGTGTTCGGTGAGCATTGATCTCTGGGATCACTGAGCACGTTCATTCAGCGATATCGACTTGTAAGTCGAGGTCCCCACATGTAAACAATGGTGGTGATATGAAATGGAGTCAAATGATTTCACTAGTGATGTCTCTTTCCCAATAGAAGATAAAAACTATGCTTGGGTAAACAAATTACAGTTTGGCAATTAACAGAATTATGAACGCACCGCAATGCTAATTATGCTACTTGATAGTTAGAGGTTGAATAGTAATGGGCAGTACGCCAAGACAAGTAGATCGTTTATTCATCAGCATCTACTTAATAATCATCCACCTTGAGATATCTATCCAAAAACATCTCGCATAAGCAATGGACAACTACATTAACCGACAACTACATTAACGAACTATGTGTAAGGTAAACAAGCCTTGCAACTGTGGTCACAAGCACCGTTGTTTTATCCCTGGTAGCAACAACATATCCCCTAGTCTCATGTTTTTGTCAATCAAGCTCGACATCGAGGGGCATGAACCCACAATAATGCATAACGCTCCCTCTTGGGGTTACAATCTACTACAAGGCAAAAACAATAAATAGCAACGGACAACATGCATGAATCACTAAGGAACATAATATAAAAGGATAATCAAATATATAACTCATAACAATCTGAACATAATCCCATAATCCATCGGACCCCAAGAAACCAAGCATAGTAATACCAAGCATAGTAATACCAAGAGAATTACATAGCTCACAAGGACTAACCATTGAAGCACAAGATTGGAGAGAAGACATCACATAGCTACTAGTCATGGACTCATGGTCCAAGGAGGACTACTCACTACACGGCCGGGAAGCATCCATGACGGTGGAGAAACTCCCGAAGGTCAATCCTCCATCCGGCATGGTGCCGAGAACAGGTCTCCTAACGCTCCCGATCTCGGAAGCGTTCGGCGTGATCATGCAATCTCTCGCGTTAGCTAGACCAATTCTTATGAAAACAAACCTTCTCCTGCAACGGCACCAGAAGAATGCTGAAAGCACTCCCCGGTAATGCAACTAGAAGAATGTTGTTGACGGCCCACCAGCGCGTGGGTTCGCAGCAGTTTTTGAGGGTAGAGTATTCGACCCAAATTTGTAGATCGCCAGGCAGGAGGTGAGAGAATACTCTCGAGTATTAGCAGCTGAATTTTTCAGATTCAACCACACCTGAAAGATTTGTATCTGCAAGAACAGTAGTAACAGCAAAGTAATATGATAACAACAGTGTCAGAAACGATCTGTTGACGGCAGACTATTCCTAACGACTGTATCAATGGCGCCTTCGTTGCGGCGTCGACGGAAGTTGTCAATTCCCGTCAACAATAGGTGAACCAACAGTGTAGGAGGTAGCAGCAGTGTAACGAGCAATAGCAGTGGCAAGGAACAACAGTAGTGACAGCAGTAGCAAGTAGCAACAGTAGCAAGCGATAGTAGTAGCAACAGTAGCAACAAAGCAAGACAAGTAACATCAGTAGCAACAGTAGTAGAAGCAACAGAGCAAGACAAGTAACAGTAGTAGCAAAACTAGTAGCATCAGAGCAAGACAAGTAACAGTAGTAGCAACAGTAGTAGCATCAGAGCAAGACAAGTAACAATAGTAGCAACAGTAGTAGAAACTCGTAGGCAATGGGTCAGTGATTTGTTTGGATGATATTCATCGTGCAACAGCTATAACACGGAGAGATATGTGGCTAGCTACCGTTCGTCAATGTGATGTAGGCATGCATTCCGTGTGTCGTCATACGTCCTTAGGGAAAAGAACTTGCATGACATCTATTGTCCATCCCTCCCGTGGCAGCGGGGTTCAAAAGGAAACTGCGGGATATTAAGGTTCTCCTTTTAATAAAGAACCAGACCAACACATTAGCACTTGGTGAACACATGAACTCCTCAAACTATGGTCATCAACGAGACTGGTTTCGGTTATTGTCACTCTGGGGTTGCCGGATCATAACATATAGTAGGTAACTACACCTTGCAAGATCGGATCTAAAACACACATATATTGGTGACAACATAATAATTTCAGATCTGAAAATCATGGCACTCTGGCTCTAGTGACAAGCACTAAGCATGGCAAAGTAGTAGCAACATCAATCTCAGAACATAGTGGATAGTAGGGATCAATCCCCATCAAAACTAACTCGATTACATGATAGATCTCATCCTACTCATCACCGCCCAGTGAGCCTACGAATAGATTACTCACGAACGACAAAGACCTTCATGGAATTGGAGAGGGAAGAAGGTTGATGATGACGACGGCGATGATTTCCCCTCCTCGGAGCCCAAGATGGACTCCAGATCTGCCCTCCAAATGAAGAACAGGAGGTGACAGCGCCTCCGTATCGAAAACGCGACGAAAACTTCTCTGTTTATTTTTTCTGGGACGAAAGGCAACTTATAGAGCTGGAATTGGGGGCGACAGGTGCCTGTGGCCCCACAAGCCTGCCCACCGCCACCAGGAGGTGGTGGCGAAGCAGGGCTTGTGGCCCACTGGCCCACCCCTTGAGGTGGCTTGAGGCGCAGATATTTATGATATTTTCCAAAACTGCTCCCCGTAAATTTTCAGGACGTTTGGAGAACTTTGATTTCTGCACAAAAATAACACCAAGGCAATTCTACTGAAAACAGCGTCAGTCCAGGTTAGTTCCATTCAAATCATGCAAATTATAGTCCAAAACAAGGGCAAAAGAGTTTGGAAATGTAGATACGTTGGAGACGTATCAAGTCCCCCAAGCTTAAAACCTTGGTTGTCCTCAAGCAACTCAGTTGACAAACTGAGAGAGAAAGAAAAACTTTGACAAACTCTGTTTGATCTTGCTGTTGCAACTATGTCTAACTCATAACCAGAATTTCAGCAAGATCACAAGTTAACCACATAAGCAAATGACACAAAAGTCTCATGGTAAACTAATATCAATGGCATAATCAGCTAACAAGCAAATAATAATGAGTTTCAAAGACCAACACTTCTATCAAAACAAGCATGAAGCAATATGAATAGGTGGTATATCACTAGGTCTTTCTGAGACCGCAAAACATAAATGCAGATCACTTTCAAAGATCAAGGGCTGACTAAACATTGTAATTCATAGCAACGAAGATCCAGTCATAGTCATACTCAATATCAATCAAAAGCAAAGCAAAAAATTACAGAGGTGCTCTCTAATTGGTGCTTATAAAAGAGGACGATGACTCGACAGGAAAATAAATAGATAGGCCCTTCACAGAGGGAAGCATTGATTTGCAGAGGTGCTAGAGCTCAAGCTTTTGAAAACAGGGATAATAATTTTGGGTGGCATGCTTTCATTGTCAACGCATTGACCAAGAGCTCTCAATATCTTCCATGCTACTCATGCTATAGGCGGTTCCCAAACAGAAAAGTAAAGTTTTAACTCCCGCACCACCAATTAACACTAGTGGGGACGGGGCCTTTAGCCCCGGCCCGTAAGGGGCCTTAGTCCTGGTTCACCAACCGGTACTAAAGGGGCGGGACTAAAGGCCTAACCTTTTCGTCCCGGCCCTCTTACACGCCAGGACTAAAGGTGCTCCACGTGGGCGCCTCGTAGCGCCCCAAGGGCAGGCCCTTTAGTCCCGGTTCGTTACACGGACCGGGACTAAAGATTTTCAGATTTTGCTGGTTTTTGGGTTTTTCTTTTGAATGAAATTATTTTTGGGTTTTAGGGTTTTAGGGTTTAGGTGTTCGGGAGATGAACGTGATGCCTCATTTGGTGTTTGGGAATTAGTTTTCATATAATTTAAATAGAAATAATTATGCATATATATATATATATATATATATATATAAGATTAACTTATCTTACAAGCGATCATATATATACAATTATATGGAGATCTGAATTATCGGGACTAGAGCCCATCTTTCCGATTACATGGACGAACATTAGTAATGACCCTTAGCTACACTAAATCGTCCTTTGTCTTCTATAGCTTCCGTCCTTAGAAATCCCGCAAGCTCCTCTGCAACAGCAATCCCGCGTTGCTCTGGTAGGACCTTCGTACTCATGGCCGTGTCATATATAAGAAGAGGAGTTGAATATTAATATCAATCATGATAACAAAGAATGACGGGTAAAAATAGAGGTGTGATTGTTCATTGCTTACGTTGAATCTGTGATCCTTGAACTCAGAGGTAAACGTGCGAATGGTCTCGCAAACATAGTATCCGCATAGATGCGTTCCCCGTGGCTGCGGGTCGCACTTTACGAGAATAGAATATATATAATCAAAATAATAATCTAGCATCATAAATGTATTGAAAATTAATAGAAGTATATCAAACTACTACTTACCTGAGTCGCTCTAAAGGTCAGCTTCTCAGGAAAGTTACCGGGAGTCACGCCCTTGAACCGATTCCAAACCCTGCCCGACAAGGATAATGATTTTCTAAGTTTTTCATTAATTGATATATCAGAAAATCATCGAAAGAGACCGATAGAGCGCAAGAATGATTAAAATTACCCTTGGAGCATGTCCTGCAGGCTTTGGAACTGTTCCAAGGGTCTCGATAATGGGTCGAAGGCATCAACTCTTCCCTTATCAATTTGGATGTCCAACAGAATCCAATGGAAGCTGAACATGTGTATATATATATATATATGTGTGTGTGTGTGTGTGTCAGTCACTTATCAATTACACTTATAAGTGAATGGACACAACAGAGTAAAGACCCTCACCTGAAGTTGTATGGAAACAGTATGTGGTCACAGAAATTTTGATCTATTAGAAACCTTAGAAGGTTTTCCTCTGTCTCCTTGGGATAATTAGTTAGCGTCGCTATGTGTATTTTATCTGGATCAATAAACCCAATATTTAGGATGCTCTTACTTTTACACTCCAGAATCTTCATTCTGCATAATAGAGTACAAGTTATAGACAGACAATGAATTGAAATAACTAAACAAGTAGACAACGAATTGAAAAACTTACAGAAAATAGCAACTCATAAGTGATTTGTCGAGGGCGTCGCCATTGTACATCTGGAAGAGTTCATCAAAGTCGATATGGATTTCTTTGGAGCGGCCGTAGTACTCCTGTGGGACACTCAACACGATCATCGTTCTCCCATTCTTTGATTCACTTAAGTACCATTTATGCAAGTAATGCATATTTGTTGGGAGATCATCTTTGCTGACCAAAGGCTCTCCCATGACTAATTGTGGCTTAGGGGCTACCACAGCCTTGGGTATCCTGTCGTCTTGGGAAGCCAGCAAATATTCAACCGAGATACCACATTCATCCGCCAACTCCTTTCCTTTTTCAATAGCTTGCCCCTACACCAGAGGGGGAACATTCTCGGTTAACACCTTGAGGGGTAGGATCGATTGTTTGGCCTGTTGTCCAAGCTGAGGAACGTCTGACTTTTTATTGCTTGTAGCTGAACTTGATTTGCTCCCACTTGCACTTGCACGTGAGCTGCTCTTTTTCACTTCCTTCTGCAATGTGCATGTATAGTCATCAGGCTTATAGTGTAATTCATACTGTGATGGAGTGGTTATGAAGTCTTTTGCCCATGCTATGTGCTTCTCAGTGTATTCCGGGCGGAGTTCGGGTTCCTTCCTTTTCATATGCGCATCATGTTGTTCCTTTGCTATCCTGGCGTTTTCCTCGGGGGTACGATCATAAGGTCTGATAGGAAGATTAGGATGCGGTACCTTTGGGAGGGGCGACAGTTTGCACTTTGGGGAGCTCCATCGCTTAGAAATCATCGACAGAGCGTTCTTGCTGGCACGCTTCCGCTTAGTACCATGTGCGGGCGGCGGCGGAGACGGACGACCCAAGCAATCTGCTTCTATTGCTTGTTACTCCTGGCAACCAACTGGTTGAACTTGTCATTATCCTCATCCTGCTGCCGCTTCTTTGCTCTCTCTCGGCTTCTATAAGTGTCTTGGTCTCTGGCAAACCGAAGCCACCACGGGTAAGAAGGATCGAAGCCTCGCGTTCGTCCTCCATGTTCGTCATTGCCGAGGACCAGTGTGAGCAAATCTTTATCTCTATCTGCAGTGAACTTTCTTTGTCCCTCCTTAATTTCTTTCAGTATCCTTTTCCAATTCACCCTGGGTATCCTAAGATCGTCATTGCAGATGAGCTCCCCTGTTTTTTCGTTGTACGACCCACCATGCGCAAGGAACCAATTTCTTGCTCTCCATTCCCACTCATCACGGAGTGGTTCAGGTACGATGCCTTTATCTATCAGATCTTGCTCTTTCTTATCCCCCTGGCCCCAGCTTGTCGGCATTTATCTTGTTCTTTTCTGATAATGCCTGGGCATCTTCTGACTCCTTGTACTCTTGAAATGCCTTCCAGTGATTCGCCTGCTTGGCTAGATACCCCTCGAATACTGGCACTTTCTGTGTCTTCAGATAGTTTTTCCATAGCTTCTTCTTCCAGCTACGGAATAGTTCGGCCATCTTCTTCAGAGTCCACTGCTTGACTTTGGCCCGCAGTTTGTCTGCGGCGTCTTCATTCTCACATTCTGGCAGGTTGAAATGTGACATGAGTTCATTCCAAAGATTATCTTTGTACCTTTCGGCGACATAGTCACTATCGGCTGCCCCTTTGCGCTTGTTCCACTCCCAAACGCTGATCGGGACGTTATCCCTAACGAGAACTCCGCATTGCTTCTTGAATGTGTCAGCAGCATTCTTAGGAAGCTTGGGTTCGCCCGTAGGAAATATCACCTCAAATGTGTAATGCGTCCGTGCATCCCACTTCCTAGTCGGGCCTCGTTTCGTAGTTTCGCTCGATGTGGAGGCCTAAGAAGGAGAAACATTCGTCAAGTGACTGTATATGTATACAATATAGAGCTATCTCCAATATTTTTCACATTACAAGTGATTGTCGAACTTCATATGTATACCTCGCCGGACTTCTCCTCTTCACCGAATTCTCCATCAGTGGAGCTATCACGTTCTCCGTCATTGGACCTATCTCCTGCCCCATCGGCTTCATCTTCGTGTCGCTCGACCTCCATTCCAACGTCCTGGTTTAGATATGACGACGGAGATTCAGCTAATTCAACGCCGGGCCGTCTTTGATTATATCTTCGAGAAGTTCTTCCTCTTCGAGGTTCCTGATATGTGGATCCATAGTTCTGCAAAAAACAGATTCTCTTAACCTTTGTACCCAAAAAGAATTATTCTATCAGGAACTCCGTTCCAAAACAACATAAGTCTCGGGTCGTGGCTCCACCCAGGACACCTAGATTTCTGGATAGTATTCAAAGTAGGAGTACTTTTCCAATTTGAGCATTCAATAAGCAAAACCAAATCATAAAATAAAGTAGTATTCAAATTAGCATGCATTCAATTATAAGCTAATACATCATCACTTTTGTCCATACATCGTCGAATATTATCACTAATACTCCTTGAATACTATCATACATATAGCATCACTAATACATCTAGAACCGTAGCGCGCGACGGGTATCGGCGCGGGCGGTGGACACCCAATGAGAAGGAACCATCACAGGATCATAGCTCCAGTGAGATCCCCGAAGAACCTGCCAGGTATGCTCGAACCTGCCCTCCAACGCTACCATGTAGCGACGGACGTGCTCATCCTCCTCGCTGACACGGTGACGTACCACCTCCGCGGAGTCCGGAAGCCTCGATACCCTCACTGGCCCACGCGACCGCCACCAAACAAGGATCGGGTCAACGACGGGCTGGCTCCTCACCAACCTACGCCCCACGGAAGGTAGCACCTCCCAATACCATCCGGGCTGAGCCCAGTCCCGGACAGAGCCCCTCTGATCAAGCAGGTGTCCTCCGCCGAGTCGACGACGAGGATGCGGGATAGGCATCGTAAAATGAACTAAAAAAATAAACTAGTTCTATTAATTTTCTTGCTAAAAATAAACTATTAACACTTAAGCATATACAATAGCAAAATTAAACTATTAACACTTAAGAATATACAATAGCAAAATTAAGCAATAATCTAAGAAACACTATTAACACTTAAGCATATACACTATGCAATAGCAAAATTCCTCCTCTTCTTATTTTCATTTTTCTTCTCCTCCTCTTCTTTTCTTCTCTTCTCCTCCTCTTCTTTTCTTCTCTTCTCCTCCTCTTCTTTTCTTCTTTTCTTATACACTATACACTATATACACTATAGCAAAATTCCTCCTCTCCTTATACACTATACACTATATACACTACACACTTAAGCATATACACTATACAATATACACTTTTTCTTCTTTTCTTCTCCTCCTCTTCTTATTTTCATTTTTCCTATTCTTATTTTCTTATTTTTGTTCATATTTCTTCTTCTTGTAACCCTAACCTAATTCTAAATATTACTAACCCTAATAATCTAGCACAAACCTAATAACAATAGGAATTCAATGACAAAAAAAATCTTTTTCTTTTTCTTCTTTTCTTCTCCTTTTTCTTCTTTTCTTCTCCTTTTTCTTCCTTTCTTCTATACTGGCCGGAGTGTTGGGGAGGAGGGGGCGGGGGGCTTACCGGCCGGAGGTGTCGACGGTGCGCGGCGAGGAGGACGGCACGACGGTGAGGAGCACGGCGCGACGGCTAGGAGGACGGCGCGACGGCGAGGAGGACGGGGCGACGGCGAGGAGGACGGCGCGGCGGCAACGAGGACGGCGAGGAGGACGGCCGACGGCGAGGAGGACGACGCAGCGGCGAGGAGGACGGCTGATGGCGAGGAGGACGGCAGGCGGCGGCGAGCAGGACGGCGGGCAGCCTGACGGCGTCGGTTAGTTCGTCGCTGTGCCGCGCCGGGCAGGAGAAGGAGAGGAAGAAGAAGAGAAATGGACGGATTGGGTTGGAAATTTTCGAAGTCCCGCTTATATAGGTGGATCTATAGTCCCGGTGCGTGGCTCGGGCCGGGACTAAAGACCCCCTTTAGTCCCGGGTGGAGCCACGACCCGGGACTAAAGGCCTCTTTTCGGGCAGACCAGGAGGCGGGAAGCAGGGGGTCTTTAGTTCCGGGGCGTGGCTCCAGCCGGGACTAAAGGGGGTCTTCAGTCCCGGGTCGTGGCTCCACCCGGGACTAAAGCCCCTCCTCGGTTGCACGATAAGTTTAGTCCCACCTCGCCCAGCGAGGGGGACAAACACTTGTTTATAAGCCCCGTCGCAGCTTGTCCATCAAGCTCCTCTCTAAAGCAGGCTTACGGGCCTAAACTTACTGAAAATTGAAACTATATTCGAAATTGTGGAGAAAATTCAATCTGAATTCAAAGTGAATTCAGGTTGAATTTTGTCAATGATTTCTCATATAGTTTCAATTTTTTTCTATTTTCAAAATTAATTATTTTGACTATCCAACCTATTAACTTATTTTGTTATTTTCAATTAAAAACTATGTTTATTAAAAATTCTTTTTGCATATTTGAGAATTTGACAAAACTATGATAATGAAAAGTGTTTGAAATTGAATAAATAATTCAAAATTATTTTCTATTTTCATAATTAATAATTTTGACTATCCAAACTATTATCTATTTTGTTATTTTCAATTAAAAACTATGTTTATTAAAAATTCTTTTTGCATATTTGAGAATTTGACAAAACTATGATAATGAAAAGTGTTTCAAATTGAATAAATAATGCAAAACTATTTTCTATTTTCATAATTAATAATTTTGACTATCCAAACTATTATCTATTTTGTTATTTTCAATTATAAACTTTGTTTATTAAAAATTCTTTTTGCATATTTGAGAATTTGACAAAACTATGATAATGAAAAGTGTTTCAAATTGAATAAATAATGCAAAACTATTTTTTATTTTCATAATTAATAATTTTGACTATCCAAACTATTATCTCTCGAAGTAGCAGGGTTTCGAACGAGAACTCATCTCTTACAAAGGGATTTCATTTTTTTGAACTTATTTGAACTCCATACTTTTTGTGTGTTCAAAATGCACCATTCAAAGGCACATCGCAAAATTTCAACAATTTCTGACTTCATTTGGTATTCTTCGTGCATTTACTTTTTTTTTTTTAGCTAGTTGACCCTAAAATTGAAAAACACTACAAATGAACTCTGAAAATGTTGAAAGTTGGCATGCTATCATCATTTCACCCACATAGCATGTGTTAAAAAGCTGAGAGGGCTACGACAAAAACTGGATGCAGTTTGTGTACAAAACTGACAATCTCTCTCGAAGTAGCAGGGTTTCGAACGAGAACTCATCTCTCAAAAAGGGAGTTCATTTTTTGAACTTATTTGAACTCCATACTTTTCGTGTGTTCAAAATGCACCATTCGAAGGCAGATCACAAAATTTCAGCAATTTCTGACTTCATTTGGTATATTTCGTGCATTTACTTATTTTTTTGAGCTAGTTGACCCTGAAACTGAAAAGCACTACAAATGAACTCTGAAAATGTTGAAAGTTGGCATGCTATCATCATCTAACCCACATAGCATGTGTTGAAAAGTTGAGAGGGCTACGGTAAAAACTGGATGCAGTTCGTGTACAAAACTGACAATCTCTCTCGAAGTAGAAGGGTTTCGAACGAGAACTCATCTCTTACAAAGGGATTTCATTTTTTTGAACTTATTTGAACTCCATACTTTTTGTGTGTTCAAAATGCACCATTCAAAGGCACACCACAAATTTTCAACAATTTCTGACTTCATTTGGTATATTTCGTGCATTTACTTATTTTTTTTGAGCTAGTTGACCCTGAAATTGAAAAGCACTACAAATGAACTCTGAAAATGTTGAAAGTTGGCATGCTATCATCATTTCACCCACATAGCATGTGTTAAAAAAGTTGAGAGGGCTACGACAAAAACTGGATGCAATTCGTGTACAAAACTGTCAATCTCTCTCAAAGTAGGAGGGTTTCGAACGAGAACTCATCTCTTACAAAGGGATTTCATTTTTTTTGAACTTATTTGAACTCCATACTTTTTGTGTGTTCAAAATGCACCATTCAAAGCCACATCACTTTATTTCAACAATTTCTGACTTCACGTCGTATATTTCGTGCATTTACTTTTTTTTGAGATAGCTGACCCTGAAATTGAAAAGCACTACAAATGAACTCTGTAAATGTTGAAAGTTGGCATGCTGTCATCATTTCACCCACATAGCATGTGTTAAGAAGTAGAGAGGGCTACGACAAAAACAGGATGCAGTCCGTGTACAAAACTGATAATCTCTCTCGAAGTAGCAGGGTTTCGAACGAGAACTCATCTCTTACAAAGGGATTTCATTTTTTTGAACTTATTTGAACTCCATACTTTTTGTGTGTTCAAAATGCACCATTCAAAGGCACATCGCAAAATTTGAACAATTTCTGACTTCATTTGGTATTCTTCGTGCATTTACTTTTTTTTTGAGCTAGTTGACCCTGAAATTGAAAAGCACTACAAATGAACTCTGAAAATGTTGAAAGTTGGCATGCTATCATCATTTCACCCACATAGCATGTGTTTAAAAGTTGAGAGGGCTACGACAAAAACTGGATGCAGTTCGTGTACAAAACTGTCAATCTCTCTCGAAGTAGCAGGGTTTCGAACGAGAACTCATCTCTTACAAAGGGATTTCATTTTTTTGAACTTATTTGAACTCCATACTTTTTGTGTGTTCAAAATGCACCATTCAAAGGCACATCACTTTATTTCAACTATTTCTGACTTCACTTCGTATATTTCGTGCATTTACTTTTTTTTTGAGCTAGTTGATCCTGAAATTGAAAAGCACTACAAATGAACTCTGAAAATGTTGAAAGTTGGCATGCTGTCATCATTTCACCCACATAGCATGTGTTAAAAAGTAGAGAGGGCTACGACAAAAATTGGATGCAGTTCGTGTACAAAACTGATAATCTCTCTCGAAGTAGGAGGGTTTCGAACGAGAACTCATCTCTTACAAAGGGATTTCATTTTTTTGAACTTATTTGTCACATCCCTAAAACTTAAGCTAGATAGCATTGTGCTCATGTCTTCTTTGCATTTGCATCTAAGAAGTTTCAACAAAAACAACAAAGTGGCAAAGGAAAAACTCAAAACCCTAGCCACCATTTCAATTAAAGGAAATTTCAAACTAGTTCAAAATCAATGAACCCAAAATGGCCTCAAGAAATGTTCAAACTTTCTGATAAATCATGAAAGTAAATGAGCATTGGAGAAAACTATTTCCTTGGCACTTCAAGCATTTTAAATAAATGCCAAAGCCACTGGTTTCAAATTTAAAAATTTGAAAACAGAAGCTATAATTTTCCAAAAATGTTGAAAGTCTTGGAAATGAGTGGGGACATTATAACAAATATTTCAGGAGGTTTAAAATAGTTTTTACTTTTTGTTTTGGAGCTGAAATAATTAGCAAAGCAATAAATAGCAAAACAGAAAAACAAAAGCAGAAGAAAAAGGAAAAGACTTACCTGACGCCCACGCCAGGCCCAGCCCATCTCGCCGCTCGTCCCCTTCCCCGCGCCAGTAGGCAGCAGGAGGTAGCCGCCGCCTCCTCCAGCGCGGCCACGCACCTGCGTGCCTGCCTGGCCGCCGGTTCGCGCTGGCGACGGCGGGGATAAGCTCCCCAGAGCCTCCCCTATCCATTCCCCGCCTCGGTTCTCCTCCTCCGCCCGGATCCCCTCCTTCTCCCTGCTGTCGCCATTAGAGCCGAGCTCGAGCTCGAGCTGGCCGTTGCCGTGGCCATAGGAACCCCTCCCCGAGCACGCCATTAGATCTGCCTCGTCACCCTGGTCGTCTCTGCAGAAGCCGAAGTCCCCTCGAGCCCTGCAACACCCTCAACGCCGTCGTCTTCTTCCTCCGGCCGCCGGATCTCTCCCGTCGATTCATCGCCCCCAGGCCTTCCCCGAGCCGTCTGAGCTCTTCTCTGCACTCCGTGTGAGCATGCGGTGGTTTTCCCTAAGCTTTCCCCGTCGATCCCCTCCTCTAGCCCTAGTTCCACCGGAGCCCGACGAGCACCGCCGCTGCCGCTCGTCGCCGGTAGCCCTCCGATGTCCAGCTCGTCCTACCGTGAGCACCAGAAGCTCCAGGACGACGCGTAGATGCCGTAGCAGCTAAGATCTAAGCGTGGAACCCTCTGATTCAAGACCCCGACCACGCCCGAGCTTCGGCCGCCGCTCCGGCTCGTCGCCGATGCCTCTTCCGGCGACCCTAGCCTCCCAAGTTGGTCCTGCCAGATCGACCGCTTCGCGAGCTTGCTGTAGCTGCCATCCGCGTGCGATTTGGTGCTGTGCAGCGCCGTCTAGGTCGCCTCCGGCGAGCCCTCCGCCGCGGGTTTGGTCGCCGGCGACCACCCTCCGGTGGCCGTCGACGTGGCCGGCCATTAGGGCCTAATCGCCCTCCCATGAGTCGCTGCCAGAGGATCCCACGCCTGGTCAAACCCCAATTAGGGGCTGGTCAGCGCGGGATTCGCCCAGAGAGGCTGACCAGTGGGGCCCCCCTGTCAGGTTTGACCTCCACAGGTCGGCTGACCTGCTGACGTCAGCCTGATGCAATAAATGGAATTTCCAGTATAGAAATAATAAAGGAAATTGCTAAAAATTGCAAAAATAATAGAAATTAATCTGTAACTCCAATGAAAATAATTTATATATGAAAAAGTATCAGAAAAATTCAAGGATTCTGATTATGCTATTTTCAGCTATGTTTGAAAAAGTTACAGAACCCTAAATTGTGAAATAACGAATAATTCAATTCTTTTAATCACTTTATAAATGGAATTTGCAAAAATATCCAAATCTCATCATAAATGCAATGATCACACACTGCCCTAGATGTAAATCAGTACCATAACATGACATTTCATGCATGTTAACATTAGGTTGATCTGAGCATCAGGTCGAATCAATTAAACCGGTATCCGGGAATACCCGATTGAATTGCTATTCGAATGTGATTCAAATCAACTCTAAACTTAAAACATCTTGATTATAATAACTTATCACTTGCATTCTCATGCCATGCTCATGCATCATTTTGATTGCACATGATTGTTACTGAGTGTTGCCGTTCATTTCGGCACGCTCCGCACCCCCGGATTCCACCGAATATCCGCCCGACGGATATCGTTCCTCCTCTGAGCAACAAGGCAAGCAACCTTTTGATCATCCCGATAACACCTATGTTCTTGCTCCTGCACCTATTTAATGCATTAGGATCAAATGTTTCAACTGCTTTTGCCACGATAGTTGGACCCACTTCCTTTGCATGACTTAACCTTGTCACAGTAAATAGCCGAACCTTGCAACCTAGCATCCTGGTAGTTGCTTGAGCTATAATGTGCCTTATCCTGCTATGCATGCTATGCTAGAGTTGTGTATGGTCTGTCATCTGGGAGATGAACAAAAATGTGGAATGTGTTCGGTGAGCAAAGGTCGTGTGTTGAACTTGATTTGGTAAAGGTACCGGTGAAAGGCTGTGTAGGAGTACATGGCGGGTTGTTTCATTGGAACCGTCCTTAGGAACTGAGTTTCGTGTATGTAATCCAAGACTAGATACTAACACATGCAGGGCCCTGAAATATGACCCCGCTCGGCCTATTAATCGCGTAGTACTCGGTCCAGGAGTTGCAAGTAGTTTCTGGTGTTTATAGTAATGCTGGAGGCCGTGCATGGTGCTGACCTGAGAGGTGGACCGTGATGCGGTAGGCAGTGGCACGGTGTACCAAGTGGCACCCAGATGGTGGGCTTGGGAACCCTGCGCACATCGTTTGCGGCCGTGGCGGAAACCTCGGCCGGACTTCCGTACGGGTTACTCTCAGATAGGCGATAAACCTGGACTAGGTACTAGTGTGGTTAACGGTCGCGGCCGACTCCCTCGCTGGGCTTCCGCTTGAAGGTTGCCGAGGTGCATGACGTGCACATGGCGATAAGTGGCGGGAGCGTGTGTGACGAAGTACACCCCTGCAGGGTTATGATCTATTCGAATAGCCGCGTCCGCGGATATGGACTACTTGGAGACATATGTTGTTCATAGATAATTTCAATCGCTACTCATAAAATTGTCAAGATAAGCGTGAGTGTCGTGGACGGCATTTCCGTATGGAGACGGAATGATTCCACGATAGTGTATTGTTGTGGTGTTAGTGGACTCGTGTGCGAGAAATCTAGTTGTCAAAACTAATTTCAAAAGCAAGTTGTCTAGCCACGAGTCGAATGCTGGCTTCCCGCATGAAACCCCACAATACCTTCTTGATACCTTGCATGAGTAGTTAGCCATCCTAAAGTCTTGCTGAGTACCTTCGTACTCATGTTTGCTTAATCATGTTGCAGAGGTTGTTAATGACCCTAATGGAGGGTTCTTCGTAGACATCGATGACGACGAGTAGCTCGTGTCCCAGCTACGATCTGGCCCTACGTCGGCTCTGTAGTATAGTCAGGCCATGTGCCTCCTAGTTGCTCTGTCTGTACCCAAACAGCTTATAACTCTTCCGCTGGCTTGTATTGTGTGAATGATATTATGGGTCGTGAGACCCTTAATGTGTAATAATATGTGTGTGGCTCTTCCGAGCCTCTTCAATAAAGCTTGTATGTTTATGGTTATTTTGTGATGCCATCGATGTATCTATACATATCAGTATGCCATGCGTACGTGTGTCTTACTTGATATGTATGGGGTTCGATTACCTAGTCGTGAACTTTAGTAGCACTCCTTACAAGTAAATGCCCCTTTGTGATCCAACGAGCCTTGGTAGTTCGCTACTGCTCCGGACGCATTGGTTGACCGGCATGTGTCCTTCTTAGCTGCTGTGTCTGTCCCCTTTGGGGAAATGTCAGACGGCGTAATGGAGTCCTTGTAGCTTGCTACGACTCATCTACGTTCGTTGATGACCGACACCTGCTTTGTTGGGTCATGTATGCCTGTCCTTGTGCGGAACTGCCACTTGGGTTTATGACTAGGCATGTCGATCCGGGTTCTTTGACATTGGAATGCTAGCGACACGATCGCATACGTGAGTCAAAAGACGCAAACGGTCCCGGCTAAGGTAACGCTGCAGCCGTGGAGTTAACCGTGCGTGAGACCACAAAGAGATGTGATGTGTTACAGGCTGGATTCCTATGGCTTAGGATCGGGGTCCCGACAGCGTTGGTATCAGAGCCTGGCTGACTGTAGGATTACTAAGCCAAACTGGTCGAAGTTGAGCCTAGAATTGCTTTAGTTATATATAAGGGAATTGTTTGTGGAAGGGAACGTAACACTCTTGTTCTCTTCTCAAGATATTCTATTCTGGTCATCCTCGTCTTTTCCATGGGAATTAAGGACTAGGTTACTCATCTTCTCGTAGGCTCGGATTTTTGATCGGTAGATTATAGGACTGCGGGTCGAGAGATATTGGGTTTCTTTTATTCCTAGGAAGCAGGAAGTAAGTTTGGTGATCAGAGAGTTGAACTTGATAGTTGAGTGGTGACGCTATTTCATTTTTGGGTTGTCTCAAAATTTGTTTTTGAGCATTTACAGCCGTTATGCTGCCCAATTTTGCATTCAGAGCTCTAATGCTTCTGCATTACTCTCTATTTACAGATGCCTGGCCGTCCTTCTCGTCAGGTGGTACGTCTGACCAGGTGCATTGATGTACCGGGTCATACGGCCATGCTGGTCAGGATGATGTCGGTGTGCGGTTACCGCTGGTACCCCGAGTACACAGTGGAGGAACAGTACCGAGACTTCAACCAGGGCCAGTACATCTGCACTGTTAGGGTATTTCCAGACTACCCTGGAGTGGAGAAGCCAATCCATTGGTCCTATGGGTTGGGAGTCACTGTTGACATGGCAGTACAAGATGCTGCCTATTCAATGCTGACTATTATGAGAGCGAGACACGCACTGCTGCAGACTTCAGAGTTCTGCTATGTTCCGGCCTCTCAGTGTGGTGAAGAGGGATTCCTCAGTGGAGTCTATTTTGATTCTTCTATGGAGGACCCACTTCTGCAGTCCACTGTTGAGATGCTAGAGAACAGAGACAGGGATGCTCGTGCTCTCCGCATGGAGCTTTACGCTACCCGTGCCCGCCTGTGGACAGCTTTGACGCAGCTGGCACCGGTAGTCCAGACAGGGTATGGAGAGATGGAGATGATGAACCCTGTTAGGACCCATCTTCCGGCTCACTTTGACTGGCCAGCTATAGGAGGAGTCACACCTCTTCGGCGCCCCCTCTTACCACCAGTCTGGGGACCAAGGCCACATCCGTGTCCCTATGGATCCCAGGGATCTCAGGCTAGATTGTTTCCTGATCCGCAGGTTGAGCTTCCAGGTCATGGAGGTAATCTCTATGAGATGTTCTATGCGGATGCCTGAGCTGTGAGCGGAAGGATAGTATGGTAGTAGCCGTACGTTCATAGTCCTGTGTGACTTGTGGAGTATGGTAGTAATGTGAAACGAATTCCGGAGGCCTAGATAAATAATGTATAGGAAGCTTGTAAGCCTCTGATGAGTAGTTCCACCATTTCAGTAGTTTGCTCTTCGAGTAAGTTTGTACTAAACTATGTAAGGGTGTGTATGAACCATGGTGTATATATAGAAGTTGCTTGTTACCATGTTGTTCGGATATTCATTTCCGCATTCCGTGTGTTCAGTACATTCTTAATCCATAGCTAGTAATGATATAATATTGGTCTAAGCTATGAGTTTGTTTGTCAGGATGGTGTTCACCAGGTTGAACCGTGCCCCAGCTCATGAGCAAGGTGAGGGTAGTCAAGCGTCGCAGGAAGACCTGCCTCAACCACCTTCTCTGGTAGAAGTGATGCTTGAGGCAGATATAAACAAAAGGGAGACCAACCGACTGCTATAGCGTATTGAGCAGAATACGGCTCGACAGCCTAGGAATGCTGCAGTATCCCTCAATGACTTTGTGAAGCTGAATCCTCCAAAGTTTCATCATTCTGTCGATCCCCTCGACGCTGATGACTGGCTATGCAGCATTTCACGCAAGATTCGCTCTGCGAATGTGTCTGAGGCCGACAAGGTGACCTTTGCGACGTATTTCCTGGAGGGACCCGCCAATCTGTGGTGGGAGAATTTTGAAGCTATGCGTCCCGCTGAACCAGTGGCCACATGGGCAGACTTCAGTGCAGCTTTTCGTCTGCACCACATCCCAGAGGGTCTGATGGACGGAAAGAGAGAGGAGTTCTGTGCCTTGACTCAGGGCAAGTTGTCTGTGGATGCCTATACCCGCGAGTTCGGTAATCTCGCCCGCTATGCAACAGAGGAGGTGTCTACTGACGCCAAGAAGCAAGCAAGATTCCGTAAGGGTCTGAGCCCTGAGCTCCGTCGAGATCTGCGCCTCCATGAGTGTGCAAGCTTTCAAGCCCTGGTCAACAAAGCGATCAGTGCGGCGACTGGTCATACTGACTTCGAAGCCACAAGGAAGCACTCCCGTGACTTTGGCTCGTCATCTGGTTCCGCGTTTCCAAAACGCAGGCTGTGGGTTCCAAACAGTTCTCTGCCGCCAAGATACACTCCGAGGCCATCCTACGTGGCGCCTCAGACGAATCAGGCCAACCCTCCAGCAAAAGCTTATGGTGGTCCAGCTAGCAATGCTGCACCACGTGCCAACCAGGTGATATGCTACAAGTGTGGAGAACCAGGGCATTATTCCCGTGAGTGTCCTCAGAATGTGGGTGCCAAGCAACCCGGAAAGTCCGTCGGGCAGGCCAAGTCGGGCAAAGCGTTTTATGTGAAGCCAACTCCTGCACGTGGCCGTGTGAACTATGTGTCAGCAGAAGAAGCTGCAGAGGATCCCGACGTCATGCTGGGTACGCTTCTTGTTAATCATCACCCAACGTCCGTTCTCTTTGACACTGGGTCTTCTCATTCCTTCATTTCAGAAAGTTATGCACAGTTGCATAACATGTCATTTTGTGACATGCCAATTCCATTGGTGGTCCAAACCCCTGGTAGTAAGTGGCAAACCTCTAGGATAACCTATGACAATGAAATTCTAGTAGACAGGCTAGTTTTTCTAGCCTCATTGATAGCATTGAAATCTTCGGATATTAATATCATCTTGGGCATGGACTGGATGTCAGCTCACTATGCCAAGATTGATACTCACTCTAGAAATGTCCAGCTTACCCATCCCTCGGGTGAGATAGTAAATGTCTCTACTCGAGTTGCCAAATGCCAACTCTATTCCCTAAATGCCAACCCTCTTCCGGAACTTGAAGACATTCCGGTAGTCCGTGACTTCCCGGATGTGTTTCCAGAGGAACTGCCAGGAATTCCACCTGACAGAGATGTAGAGTTTGTGATAGATCTTGTTCCAGGAACTGTCCCAATAGCCGGAAGACCTTATAAGATGGCACCCCTGGAGCTAGCCGAACTTAAGAAGCAATTAGATGAGGCCTTGAGCAAAGGTTTCATTCGTCCTAGCTCTTCTCCTTGGGCTTGTCCCATCCTCTTCGTCAAGAAGAAAGACGGAACGGATCGGATGGTTGTAGATTACCGACCAGTTAACCTGGTCACCATAAAGAACAAGTATCCGCTCCCCAGGATCAACGATCTGTACGATCAGCTCGCTGGATCCTCAGTCTTCTCCAAAATGGATTTGAGGTTGGGATACCATCAAATCAAGATTAAGAACGGGGACATTCCAAAAACGGCTTTTGTTACTCGTTATGGCCAATATGAGTACACCGTTATGTCCTTCGGTTTAACCAATGCCCCAGCCACCTTCTCTCGACTTATGAATTCAATCTTTATGGAGTATTTGGATAAATTCGTCGTAGTATACCTCGATGATATTCTCATCTACTCCAAGAATGAACAAGAACATGCCGAGCATCTAAGGCTGGTATTGATGAAACTTCGAGAGCATCGCCTTTATGCCAAATTTTCAAAATGTGAATTCTGGTTACCAGCAGTGACCTATCTAGGCCACGTAATCTCTGGTAAGGGTATTGCTGTCAATCCCGAGAGAGTTCAAGCTGTCCTTGATTGGACTCAACCTGAATCGGTTAAGCAAGTTAGGAGTTTTCTTGGTCTAGCGAGCTATTGTCGCCGCTTCGTCGAGAATTTCTCCAAGGTTGCAAAGCCTTTGACTGAACTCCTCAAGAAGGATAAAAAGTTCGAGTGGACACCACAGTGTGAGCATAGTTTTCAGGAACTGAAAAGACGCCTGACTTCCGCACGTGTGTTGCTACCACCAAATTTCTCGAAGGACTTTGTTATCTATTGCGACGCCTCGCGACAAGGATTAGGTTGCATTCTCATGCAAGATCGTCATGTGATCGCATACGCATCTCGCCAGTTGCGTCCACATGAGGATAATTATCCCACACATGACCTTGAGCTTGCAGCTGTGGTCCATGCACTAAAAACCTGGCGACATTACCTTTTGGGTAATCGTTGCGAAATATTCACTTATCACCAAAGTCTGAAATATATCTTCACCCAGCCGGATTTGAATCTCAGGCAAAGACGGTGGGTTGAGTTGATCTCGGATTACGACTTAGGGATAACTTACACCCCGGGGAAGGCCAATGTTATGGCCGATGCACTAAGTCGTAAATCTTATTGTAACAATTTGATGCTACAACAAGGTCAACCACTTCTCCATGAGGACTTTCGGAAGTTGAATCTTCATATCGTTCCTCAAGGATTCCTTTGTACCCTGGTGGCGAAGCCTACTCTTAAGGATCAAATTATAGCTGGCCAAAAGCGTGACAAGGGTATATCACGGATCAAGGAGAATATTTTTAGCGGAAACGCTAAAGAATTTACCATGAATGATCAAGGTGTGGTGTTCTTTCAGAATCGTTTAGTGGTTCCTAAGAACCCACATCTAAGGCAGTTAATCCTTAAGGAGGCTCATGATTCCCCTCTCACCATTCATCCCGGTAGTACTAAGATGTATCAGGACCTATGCCAGAGGTTCTGGTGGACTAGGATGAAGAGAGAAATTGCTGAGTTCGTTGCTAACTGTGACGTTTGTCGTCGAGTTAAGGCAGAACATCAAAGGCCTGCTGGCACCCTTCAACCTTTAGCTATTCCTGAATGGAAATGGGATAAAGTTAGCATGGATTTCATTACCGGATTTCCCAAGACCAAGAAAGGAAACAATGCTATCTTTGTGGTCATTGACCGTCTTTCCAAAGTGGCTCATTTTCTTCCTGTTCGTGAGAGTATAACAGCTAGCCAGCTAGCAGAGTTATATATCTCTCGAATAATGTCTCTTCATGGTGTTCCCCTGGAAATTAACTCGGACCGTGGAAGTATCTTTACTTCTCGATTCTGGGAAAGTTTTCAGAATGCCATGGGGACTCACTTATCTTTTAGCACTGCTTTCCATCCCCAGTCAAGTGGTCAAGTAGAAAGAGTGAATCAAATCCTAGAAGATATGCTCCGAGCTTGTGTTATTTCGTTCGGTATGAATTGGGAGAAGTGCCTTCCATTCGCCGAATTCGCTTATAACAATAGTTATCAATCAAGCTTGGGCAAAGCCCCTTTTGAAGTTCTTTATGGACGAAGATGTCGAACACCTCTTAATTGGTCAGAAACCGGAGAGAGGCAACTCTTTGGCCCGGACATGATCCAGGATGCAGAAGAGCAGGTTCGCATTATTCGTGAAAAGTTGAAAACAGCCCAGTCTCGTCAAAAGAGCCAATATGATCGTCATCACAAGGCTGTGACCTTTGAAGTTGACGAGAAGGCTTATCTTCGGGTTACACCTTTGAAGGGTACCCATCGTTTCGGTATCAAGGGCAAGTTGGCTCCTCCTTACATTGGACCTTTTCGCATTCTTGCCAAACGAGGAGAAGTTGCCTACGAGTTGGAACTTCCTCCGCATATTTCCAAAGTTCATGATGTTTTCCACGTCTCGCAACTCAGGCGTTGCTTTTCGGATCCTATCCGTGAAGTGGACCACGAAACGCTTGATCTCCAAGATAATCTTTCTTACCGAGAATACCCCGTGCGTATTCTTGATCAAGCTGAGCATACCACTCGACGTCGAAACCTCAAGTTTCTTAAAGTTCAATGGTCAAATCATTCTGAAAAGGAGGCAACTTGGGAAAGAGAGGATCGTCTCCGACTTGAATATCCTGCGTTATTCCCGACGACTTCTAAATCTCGGGACGAGATTCTTTTGAGTGGGGGTGAGTTGTCACATCCCTAAAACTTAAGCTAGATAGCATTGTGCTCATGTCTTCTTTGCATTTGCATCTAAGAAGTTTCAAAAAAAACAACAAAGTGGCAAAGGAAAAACTCAAAACCCTAGCCACCATTTCAATTAAAGGAAATTTCAAACTAGTTCAAAATCAATGAACCCAAAATGGCCTCGAGAAATGTTCAAACTTTCTGATAAATCATGAAAGTAAATGAGCATTGGAGAAAACTATTTCCTTTGCACTTCAAGCATTTTAAATAAATGCAAAAGCCACTGGTTTCAAATTTAAAAATTTGAAAATAGAAGCTATAATTTTCCAAAAATGTTGAAAGTCTTGGAAATGAGTGGGGACATTATAACAAATATTTCAGGAGGTTTAAAATAGTTTTTACTTTTTGTTTTGGAGCTAAAATAATTAGAAAAGCAATAAATAGCAAAATAGAAAAACAAAAGCAGAAGAAAAAGGAAAAGACTTACCTGACGCCCACGCCAGGCCCAGCCCATCTTGCCGCTCGTCCCCTTCCCCGCGCCAGTAGGCAGCAGGAGGTGGCCGCCGCCTCCTCCGGCGCGGCCACGCACCTGCGTGCCTTCCTGGCCGCCGGTTCGTGCTGGCGACGGCGGGGATAAGCTCCCCAGATCCTTCCCTATCCATTCCCCGCCTCGGTTCTCCTCCTCCGCCCGGATCCCCTCCTTCTCCCTGCTGCCGCCATTAGAGCCGAGCTCGAGCTCGAGCTGGCCGTTGCCCTGGCCATAGGAACCCCTCCCCGAGCACGCCATTAGATCCGCCTCGTCGCCCTGGTCGTCTTTGCAGAAGCCGAAGTCCCCTCGAGCCCTGCAACGCCCGCAACGCCGTCGTCTTCTTCCTCCGGCCGCCGGACCTCTCCCGTCGATTCGTCGCCCCCACGCCTTCCCCGAGCCGTCTGAGCTCTTCTCTGCACTCCGTGTGAGCATGCGGTGGTTTTCCCTAAGCTTTCCCCATCGATCCCCTCCTCTAGCCCTAGTTCCACCGGAGCCCGACGAGCACCGCCGCTGCCGCTCGTCGCCGGTAGCCCTCCGATGTCCAGCTCGTTCTCCCGTGAGCACCAGAAGCTCCAGGACGACGCGTAGATGCCGTAGCAGCTAAGATCTAAGCATGGAACCCTCTGATTCAAGCCCCCCAACGACGCCCGAGCTTCGGCCGCCGCTCCGGCTCATCGCCGACGCCTCTTCCGGCGACCCTAGCCTCCCCAGTTGGTCCTGCGAGATCGGCCGCTTCGCGAGCTTGCTGTAGCTGCCATCCGCGTGCGATTTGGTGCTGTGCAGCGCCGTCTAGGTCGCCTCCGGCGAGCCCTCCGCCGCGGGTTTGGTCGCCGGCGACCACCCTTCGGTGGCCGTCGACGTGGCCGGCCATTAGGGCCTAATCGCCCTCCCCTGAGTCGCTGCCAGAGGGCCCCATGCCTGGTCAAACCCCAATTAGGGGCTGGTCAGCGCGGGATTAGCCCAGAGAGGCTGACCAGTGGGGCCCCCCTGTCAGGTTTGACCTGCACAGGTCAGCTGACCTGCTGACGTGAGCCTGATGCAATAAATGGAATTTCGAGTATAGAAATAATTCTGGAAATTGCTAAAAATTGCAAAAATCATAGAAATTAATCTGTAACTCCAATGAAAATAATTTATATATGAAAAAGTATGAGAAAAATTCAAGGATTCTGATTATGGTATTTTCAGCTATGTTTGAAAAAGTTAAAGAACCCTAAATTGTGAAATAAGGAATAATTCAATTCTTTTAATCACTTTATAAATGGAATTTGCAAAAATATCCAAATCTCATCATAAATGCAATGATCACACACTGCCCTAGATGTAAATCAGTACCATAACATGACATTTCATGCATGTTAACATTAGGTTGATCTGAGCATCAGGTCGAATCAATTAAACCGGTATCCGGGAATACCCGTTTGAATTGCTATTCGAATGTGATTCAAATCAACTCTAAACTTAAAACATCTTGATTATAATAACTTATCACTTGCATTCTCATGCCATGCTCATGCATCATTTTGATTGCACATGATTGTTACTGAGTGTTGCCGTTAATTTCGGTAGGCTCCACACCCCCGGATTCCACCGAATATCCGCCCGACGGATATCGTTCCTCCTCTGAGAAACAAGGCAAGCAACCTTTTGATCATCCCGATAACACCTATGTTCTTGCTCCTGCACCTATTTAATGCATTAGGATCAAATGCTTCAAATGCTTTTGCCACGATAGTTGGACCCACTTCCTTTGCATTACTTAACCTTGTCACAGTAAATAGCCGAACCTTGCAACCTAGCATACGTGGTAGTTCCTTGAGCTATAATGTGCCTTATCCTGCTATGCATCCTATGTTAGAGTTGTGTATGGTCTGTCATCTAGGAGATGAATAGAAATGTGGAATGTGTTCGGTGAGCAAAGGTCGTGTGTTGAACTTGATTTGGTAAAGGTATCGGTGAAAGGCTGTGTAGGAGTACATGGCGGGTTGTTTCACTGGAACCGTCCTTAGGAACTGAGTTCCGTGTATGTAATCCAAGACTAGATACTACCACATGCTGGGCCCTGAAATATGACCCCGCTCGGCCTATTAATCGCGTAGTACTCGGTCCAGGAGTTGCAAGTAGTTTCTGGTGTTTATAGTAATGCTGGAGGCCGTGCATGGTGCTGACCTGAGAGGTGGACCATGATGCGGTAGGCAGTGGCACGGTGTACCAAGTGGCACCCGGATGGTGGGCTTGGGAACCCTGCGCACATCGTTTGAGGCCGTGGCGGAAACCTCGGCCGGACTTCCGTACGGGTTACTCTCAGATAGGCGATAAACCTGGACTAGGTACTAGTGTGGTTAACGATCGTGGCCGACGTTATTTCCAACAGCCGACTCCCTCGCTGGGCTTCCGCTTGAAGGTTGCCGAGGTGCATGACGTGCACATGGCGAAAAGTGGCGGGAGCGTGTGTGACGAAGTACACCCCTGCAGGGTTATGATGTATTCGAATAGCCGCATCCGCGGATATGGACTACTTGGAGACATATGTTGTTCATAGATAATTTCAATGGCTACTCATAAAGTTGTCAAGATAAGCGTGAGTGTCGTGGACGGCATTTCCGTATGGAGACGGAATGATTCCACGATAGTGTATTGTTGTGGTGTTAGTGGACTCGTGTGCGAGAAATCTAGTTGTCAAAACTAATTTCAAAAGCAAGTTGTCTAGCCACGAGTCAAATGCTGGCTTCCCGCATGAAACCCCACAATACCTTCTTGATACCTTGCATGAGTAGTTAGCCATCCTAAAGTCTTGCTGAGTACCTTCGTACTCATGTTTGCTTAATCATGTTGCAGAGGTTGTTAATGACCCTAATGGAGGGTTCTTCGTAGACATCGACGACGACGAGTAGATGGTGTCCCAGCTACGATCTGGCCCTACGTCGGCTCTGTAGTATAGTCAGGCCATGTGCCTCCTAGTTGCTCTGTCTGTACGCAGACAGCTTATAACTCTTCCGCTGGCTTGTATTGTGTGACTGATATTATGGGTTGTGAGACCCTTAATGTGTAATAATATGTGTGTGGCTCTTCCGAGCCTCTTCAATAAAGCTTGTATGTTTATGGTTATGTTGTGATGCCATCGATGTATCTATACATATCGGTATGCCATGCGTACGTGTGTCTTACTTGATATGTATGGGGTTCGATTACCTAGTCGTGAACTTTAGTAGCACTCCTTACAAGGAAATGCCCCTTTGTGATCCAACGAGCCTTGGTAGTTCGCTACTGCTCCGGACGCATTGGTTGACCGGCATGTGTCCTTCTTAGCTGCTGTGTCTATCCCCTTTGGGGAAATGTCACACGACGTAATGGAGTCCTTGTAGCTTGCTACGACTCGTGTACGTTCGTTGATGACCGACACCTGCTTTGTTGGGTCATGTATGCCTGTCCTTGTGCGGAACTGCCACTTGGGTTTATGACTAGACATGTCAATCCGGGTTCTTTGACATTGGAATGCTAGCGACACGATCGCATACGTGAGTCAAAAGAAGCAAACGGTCCCGGCTAAGGTAAGGTTGCAGCCGTGGAGTTAACCGTGCGTGAGACCACAAAGAGATGCGATGTGTTACAGGCTGGATTCCTATGGCTTAGGATCGGGGTCCCGACATTATTTGAACTCCATACTTTTTGTGTGTTCAAAATGCACCATTCAAAGGCACATCGCAAAATTTCAACAATTTCTGACTTCATTTGGTATTCTTCGTGCATTTACTTATTTTTTTTGAGCTAGTTGACCCTGAAATTGAAAAGCACTACAAACGAACTCTGAAAATGTTGAAAGTTGGCATGCTATCATCATTTCACCCACATAGCATGTGCTAAAGTTGAGAGGGCTACGACAAAAACTGGATGCAGTTCGTGTACAAAACTGACAATCTCTCTCGAAGTAGCAGGGTTTCGAACGAGAACTCATCTCTTACAAAGGGTTTTCAGTTTTTGAACTTATTTGAACTCCATAGTTTTTGCGTGTTCAAAATGCACCATTCGAAGGCAGATCACAAAATTTCAACAATTTCTGACTTCATTTGGTATATTTCGTGCATTTACTTATTTTTTGAGCTAGTTGATCCTGAAACTGAAAAGCACTACAAATGAACTCTGAAAATGTTGAAAGTTGGCATGCTATCATCATCTCACCCACATAGCATGTGTTAAAAAGTTGAGAGGGCTACGACAAAAACTGGATGCAGTTCGTGTACAAAACTGTCAATCTCTCTCGAAGTAGGAGGGTTTCGAACGAGAACTCATCTCTTACAAAGGGATTTCATTTTTTTGAACTTATTTGAACTCCATACTTTTTGTGTGTTCAAAATGCACCAATCAAAGGCACATCACTTAATTTCAACAATTTCTGACTTCACTTCGTATATTTCGTGCATTTACTTTTTTTTTTGAGCTAGTTGACCCTGAAATTGAAAAGCACTACAAATGAACTCTGAAAATGTTGAAAGTTGGCATGCTGTCATCATTTCACCCACATAGCATGTGTTAAAAAGTAGAGAGGGCTACGACAAAAACTGGATGCAGTTCGTGTACAAAACTGATAATCTCTCTCGAAGTAGCAGGGTTTCGAACGAGAACTCATCTCTTACAAAGGGATTTCATTTTTTTTAACTTATTTGAACTCCATACTTTTTGTGTGTTCAAAATGCACCATTCAAAGGCACATCGCAAAATTTCAACAATTTCTGACTTCATTTGGTATTCTTCGTGCATTTACTTATTTTTTTTGAGCTAGTTGACCCTGAAATTGAAAAGCACTACAAATGAACTCTGAAAATGTTGAAAGTTGGCATGCTATCATCATTTCACCCACATAGCATGTGTTAAAAAGTTGAGAGGGCTACGACAAAAACTGGATGCAGTTCGTGTACAAAACTGACAATCTCTCTCGAAGTAGTAGGGTTTCGAACGAGAACTCATCTCTTACAAAGGGATTTCATTTTTTGAACTTATTTGAACTCCATACTTTTCGTGTGTTCAAAATGCACCATTCGAAGGCAGATCCCAAAATTTCAACAATTTCTGACTTCATTTGGTATATTTCGTGCATTTACTTATTTTTTTGAGCTAGTTGACCCTGAAACTGAAAAGCACTACAAATGAACTCTGAAAATGTTGAAAGTTGGCATGCTGTCATCATTTCACCCACATAGCATGTGTTAAAAAGTAGAGAGGGCTACGACAAAAACTGGATGCAGTTCGTGTACAAAACTGATAATCTCTCTCGAAGTAGCAGGGTTTCGAACGAGAACTCATCTCTTACAAAGGGATTTCATTTTTTTAACTTATTTGAACTCCATACTTTTTGTGTGTTCAAAATGCACCATTCAAAGGCACATCGCAAAATTTCAACAATTTCTGACTTCATTTGGTATTCTTCGTGCATTTACTTATTTTTTTGAGCTAGTTGACCCTGAAATTGAAAAGCACTACAAATGAACTCTGAAAATGTTGAAAGTTGGCATGCTATCATCATTTCACCCACATAGCATGTGTTAAAAAGTTGAGAGGGCTACGACAAAAACTGGATGCAGTTCGTGTACAAAACTGACAATCTCTCTCGAAGTAGTAGGGTTTCGAACGAGAACTCATCTCTTACAAAGGGATTTCATTTTTTGAACTTATTTGAACTCCATACTTTTCGTGTGTTCAAAATGCACCATTCGAAGGCAGATCCCAAAATTTCAACAATTTCTGACTTCATTTGGTATATTTCGTGCATTTACTTATTTTTTTGAGCTAGTTGACCCTGAAACTGAAAAGCACTACAAATGAACTCTGAAAATGTTGAAAGTGGGCATGATATCATCATCTCACCCACATAGCATGTGTTAAAAAGTTGAGAGGGCTACAATAAAAACTGGATGTAGTTCGTGTACAAAACTGACAATCTCCCTCGAAGTATCAGGGTTTCGAACGAGAACTCATCTCTTACAAAGGGATTTCAGTTTTTTTGAACTTATTTGAACTCCATACTTTTTGTGTGTTCAAAATGCACCATTCAAAGGCACACCACAAAATTTCAACAATTTCTGACTTCATTTGGTATATTTCGTGCATTTACTTATTTTTTTTGAGCTAGTTGACCCTGAAATTGAAAAGCACTACAAATGGACTCTGAAAATGTTGAAAGTTGGCATGCTATCATCATTTCACCGACATAGCATGTGTTAAAAAGTTGAGAGGGCTACGACAAAAACTGGATGCAGTTCGTGTACAAAACTGACAAACTCTCTCGAAGTAGGAGGGTTTCGAACGAGAACTCATCTCTTACAAAGGGATTTCATTTTTTGAACTTATTTGAACTCCATACTTTTTGTGTGTTCAAAATGCACCATTCAAAGGCACATCACAAAATGGACAATCTCTCTCGAAGTAGAAGCGACCCCCACAATAAGAGACGACATTCTTCTTCTCTCATATATGGTGGACACTAGCTCACCTGATTTTTCAACCGTCAATGATGGTCGCTACTCCTACTTCCCCTAGTGCATAACCAATATCTAGCACAAGGAGAAGAAGGAGAAGCGACCCCCACAACAAAAGTGGTTCCGCGGCACGCCACGTGGTTCCGCTGCACGCCACGTGGGACTAATGGTCTTTCATTTTTAAATGATTGTTTTAATCAAAAATAGATCTGTTACAAAAGGGATTTCATATTTTGAACTTATTTGAACTGAAGAATTTTTGTATATATATGTGGTCGAAATGCATGATACCATGAAGTTAGAAAGGGCTAAACCATTCAAAAGTAGCAAATGAAGTTAGAAAGGGCTAAACCATTCAAATTTGGAAACTATAATGGCACAAACAGAAACTAGACATATATAAATTGGTCCAAGAAGTACATGATACTAGCCCAAACAGTACATAATAATAGCTAGCATAGATATATATACAAGTGTTCGACGTTCAGAACACTACTCTTCTGAATCATCTAAATCAGAATGTCCACGTTCCTCGAGGTGACGCTGGCCATAGTTGATGACTCGAATCTTGCGGTACAACTCGTATGAAACGTATGCATCTTTTCCTGCATACTCAATGTTGATATCATCAAGTGAGCCCTTCTCCCAAAGTTTGTGCTGATACTTTGGGAAACTGGTCTTCATATCACCATATGAGTCATCGATCAAGGCAACTGCTATATGAGCCATCGAAGTCCTGTCATGTCGAAGCCTGAATATCGTTTGGAGATCAACGAGGCAACCAGCTCGTATCTCAATACCGAAGCTGTGCCTCATCTTCAGCTTGTCGTTCCTTATGTCAACGGAAGAAAAAGTGATGCCGCTGCAAAGGAAGTCCATGAGCTCTGGACAGTGCTTGTCACTCCTGCAACAGAAACAAATTAAAATGGAACAAATGTTACGTAATGCTGCAATAAGGAAACATGTTTCACTATAACTATAGAGAAACTTATCTTTAGGATTCAAATAGAACATATGCAATGGAACCTAGAGAGAACACTATAGCTATCCAATGGAACCTAGAGAGATCACTAGCTATATGCAATTTTCATGACTATCACATATCATATTGCTATCCAATGGAACCTACAGAGGTCACTAGCTATATTCAATTTTCATAACCTTGGATCAAAGAACACCGCATAAAATTGTATCACTACAACAATGATTTCAATGGAACATATTGAACCAATCAGATTTTTCAGATTGTGGAACACTATTCCAATCAGATTGTGTTCCCTTCAACTAATCAAAATTGTGTCACAACAACTATTTGAAGAGAACCAACTATCATTCCAATGGAACATATTAAACACTAGTTGATTCTAATACAATTTTTCAGATTATGGAACACTATTCCAATCAGATTGTGTTCCCTTCAACTAATCAAAATTTTTTCACTACAACTATTTGAAGAGAACCAACTATCATTCCAATGGAACATATTAAACACTAGTTGATTCTAATACAATTTTTCAGATTATGGAACACTATTCCAATCAGATTGTGTTCCCTTCAACTAATCAAAATTGTTTCACTACAACTATTTGAAGGAACCAACTATGATTCCAATGGAACATATTAAACACTAGTTGATTCTAATACGATTTTTCAGATTATGGAACACTATTCCAATTAGATTGTGTTCCCCTTCAACTAATCAAAATTGTTTCACTACAACTATTTGAAGGGAACCAACTATGATTCCAATGGAACATATTAAACACTAGTTGATTCTAATACGATTTTTCAGATTATGGACCACTATTCCAATAAGATTGTGCTCCCCTTCAACTAATCAAAATTGTTTCACTACAATTATTTGAAGGGAACCAACTATGATTGAAACAAATAAACTTACAATGTCATTATCTTGGATCAAAGAAAGCCTCAAAACTTACCTCGCCCATTGGAAGATCAAGACATGGCGTGTGAAGCATAGCTGGATGACGGCAACACCGCGTTGATCGGCCGTGTACTCCAGATCAAGCCCCAAGAACTTCTCATGATCCGCTGCATGGTCAAACCATCGTTCCTTCAACTGTTGAAGAAAAAACGGCACCTCACTGCTCAGGTTCGTGTACACGACACGGCGCTTGGTCGTGCCATGTGCGAGCACCTCATGAAAGCTAGTTGGCATGGTGGAAGAAGGGAAGGGAAGAAGAGAGGAGGATAATAGAGGAGAAGAACAAGGAGGGCGACGCGAGAGAGAAGAAGAACAGAGAAATGGCGACTGTACGCTTCGGTTCGTGCTTTTCATCGCCTGAAACGACACGGGATGCAAACCGTTTGGGCTTTTAGTCCCGGGTTGAGCCACCAACCGGGACTAAAGAGGTATACCAAACGGTTGCCACCACTACGGCAGGCCACGTGTTAGGCCTTTAGTCCCGGGTTGAGCCACCAACCGGGACTAAAGAGGTATACCAACAGTTGCCACCACTACGGCATGCCACGTGTTAGTCCTTTAGTCCCGGGTTGAGCCACCAACCGGGACTAAAGGGGGATACAAACGGTTGCCACCACCACTGCCCGCCGCGTAGCCCTTTAGTCCCGGTTTGGGACACGAACCGGGACGAAAGGCTCCTTACGGGCCGGGACTAAAGCCTCGAGGGAGGCATTGAGAATTGGGGCGACGTGGCGGGGCCTTTAGTCCCGGCCCAGAGGCAGGCCGGGACTAAATGGTCCAGGCCAAAGGCCCGTTTTCTACTAGTGCAATCACACTCCATGACTAGTTGAATCCTCGGGTATCGTCCATACTAATATCAATCCGAGGGGAGTCTTGTATTACAGTTACGTTTACGATTGAAGCATGGAACTGGGCATCCCAAATACCGGCCCCTTTCTCGTGAGCGACTGTGAATAAACACATGTCGAGGATAACCTCCTAGCATGGAAGATACCAATAGCCCTCTGTCACCACATGAGCGGTTCAGGCATGCAAAACAGATTTATTTCTTGAAGGTTTAGAGAATGGCACATGCAAATTTACTTGGAACGGGAGGTAGATACCTCAAATAGGTAGGTATGGTGGACTCTCATGGAAAAACTTTTGGGTTTATGGAAGTGGATGCACAAGCAGTATTCCCATTTAGTACAAGTGATGGCTAGCAAAAGACTGGGAAGCGAACAACTAGAGAGCGACAACAGTCATTCAGATGCAATGAGTTTGACTAACATTAAATGCAGGCATGAACAGGATATATATCACCATGAACACGAACATCATAGAGGCTATGTTGATTTTGTTTCAACTACATGCATGAACATGCGCCAAGTCAAGCCACTTGAAACATTCAAAGGAGAATACCATCCTATCATACTACATCACAGTCATCTCAAAATCTATGTTAGCAATCAAGACAAACCATTATAAGCTCTCAGCTAAATAAGCATGGCCTCAGAAACTATGATCTCTGAGTTGTCATTGCAAACATGGTTCTCTCACAACAAAGCTATATCTGGGTCGACAAGCTAGTCATATTTACAAAAGCAAAATAGATAGAGTTCATACCAGCTTTTCAGTCTCAGTCACTACATCATATACCATCATTGTTGCCTTTCATTTGCACGATCGAACAATGATAACGATAATAAGCGCATTGGACTAAGCTGAATCTACATGCAAACACAAAGGAGAAGACAAAGTAATATGGCTCTTTGGAAGCTAAACAGGTAATCATGCAAGAACCAATAAACATTGTAACCAATATCTTCTACCTTGACACAAAGAAAAAGAAAACTATTTACACGGGAAAACTCCCAACAAGCAAAAGAAGAAAGAAAAATCTTTTTGGGTTTTCTCGAAAGGACACAAAACAAGAAAACAAGAAAACGAAAAGAAACTAGCATGGATAATACAGTGGCAAAGTGTAAACACCGGCTAACAAAGTGAAAGCATAAGCATGAATGTAAAGTCGATGAGAACACGTACTCCCCCAAGCTTAGGCTTTTGGCCTAGCTTGGTCTACTCACAAGGTGAGAAATAACCAGCTCCAGGATACTCCGGAGCAGACTGTGGATGCCACTGCTGTGTGAGCTCCTCTGGCTCCCACTGATAAACTGGCGTCTGGTACTCGACTGGCGGCTCGGGCACGGGAGCCTATGGTTGGGCCAAGCCCGAGTATGCATAGATGTCCGTGGGCAAAATAGTGTACCTGCCTACATGAAGATCAAACAAAGAAGGAGCAGGCAAAGTAATAGTCTCTCGAGTACCCTGGATAAGTACCAGGTTATAAAACATCCGTCTACTAGCATCTCTACACAGAAAATTATGGCGAACCATGCTATCATAATCCGGATATCTCTCAGGGTGAAGCATCTCTCCTTCCTCTCCCAGTCTAATCAGTATCTCAAAGTGTCTCGCAAGACGGGTAGCATAGATACCTCCATAGACAACACCTTTAGAACGGTTCGGGTTCAAATGTTGAGCTACTATAGCACCCAAGCTATAAGTCTTATCGTTATAAAGGCCTTCGTGCAAAACAGCATGGTCTGGAGAACAATGTGATCCAGCCTCCCCACGGCCAATCAAATAGTGAGAAGTACCGAAGCAGAGGAAAATGTATGCTAGCAATTTTAGCGCGAGACACTCCTCTCTCCTCTCCAACAGTAATAGAACCAATGAAATCC
Source organism: Hordeum vulgare subsp. vulgare (assembly GCF_904849725.1). Taxonomy (NCBI): domain Eukaryota; kingdom Viridiplantae; phylum Streptophyta; class Magnoliopsida; order Poales; family Poaceae; genus Hordeum; species Hordeum vulgare. The sequence goes on along the minus strand of NC_058523.1, from coordinate 77,305,926 downwards.
TCCAAGTCCCGTGGAAGAGGGTCACGGATATCCCAAACATAAGGTAATTTGCATACATTGCAAAAATCCTACAGCGTCATGCACTTGGGGACATCGTATATAATGAACTCAACCATGGGAGGATTCTTCCTCAGATGAAAGTGGAAGCTTTGAATGAAAATATTGGTGAGGAGGAGATATTGTGGGCACTTATCTTCAACAAACGCAGTAAGACCTGCGTTCTCCACCAAGTAATATAAGTCTTCATAAAGTCCGGCGGCGCGCAAAAATTCATCACTTGGCCACTCGCACGCTCGAACTTTTGTGACTCGAGGGACTGCGTACTTGGGGTCCTTCTTCTCATCCTCATTGTGGTTACGGCTTGAAGAGTCTCTCAAAAACCTCCTCATCTCTTCCTTTTTCTAGCTCTGAAAAATTCTAAAATTTTTATAGACTTCAAAAGAAAAGTGAATAAGGATTAACCCAACTTGTGGCAACTACAACTACTAGTGCCTAGAGACCGTATCACGCTCTAAAACTACTTGGGACCAGCTAAAATCAACATTTATAGCTCAAGAACAGGGTCACCAAGGTAGCAAGAATTCGCGAAGGATAAAGCACTAGAGAAAAAACTAATTGGACCAATGGAGGAGTCACTTACCAAGGAGCAATTTCCCCAAAACAGTTCGGAGAATGGTGCTTTGAGCAAGGAGATCGAAAATCACAGCCAAATGAGCAAGAACATGGCTTTGAGCTGCGAAACAATTTTTTCTGGAGGTAGAAGAAGAGGCTGGGAGCTGGAATGAGTGGAGGGGGTAGGTGGCGGTGAGGGGCTTGTGGCCCATTGGTCAGGCCCCCTGACCAGCTCTCAGGCCGAGAAATTTTCAAAAATTCCAGAAAAAATCATACTAAATTTTCAGGACCATCAGAGAACTTTTATTTTCGAGGTATTTTTGTCCAGGACGCTAAAACAGAAAACAGGAAAAACTAAACTAATTCTATCATTTTTCTTCTAAGCAAAAGAAAAGGAAAACTCAAAACGGAGGTATGTGACTCTCTGATTCATCCGTTTCATGGTCAGCGAAAGAAATCCGTCAATGGGATTGATCAAGTCCTTATGAAAAAACTTTCTCGAATCGCAAGAGAGAACGAAGAATTTTTGAATAGCCACTAAGTCACCTAAATGGGGATATGTATCTCCCCAACAAGCAAATCATACTTCATCTTGACACGAGGAATAGGGCATTCAAAGCTCCCAATAAGAATCGATGATGTCTTTTCGATAGCATTGATGCAATGTGCTGGATATCGTTTCTTCGGAAAGTGCACGTTGTGCTCATTTCCGTTGACATGGAAAGTGACATTCCTTTGTTGCAATCAATAACAGCCCCTGCCGTGTTTAAAAAGGGTCTTCTGAGGATGATAGCCATGGCATCGTCCTCGGGAATATCCAAGATAACAAAGTCTGTTAAGATAGTGGTCTTAGCAACCACAACAGACACATCCTGGCAAATGCCGATAGGGAAAGCAGTTGATTTGTCGGCTATTTGCAGAGAAATTTCAGTGGGTGTCAACTTATCCAATTCAAGTCTACGATAAAGAGAGAGTGGCATAACACTAACACCGGCTCCAAGGTCACATAAGGCAGTTCTTACATATTTTCCTTTAATGGAGCAAGGTATAGTGGGCACTCGGGATCACGAAGTTTCTTAGGAGTTCCACCTTTAAAAGTGTAGTTGGCAAGCATGGTGGAGATCTCAAGATCAGGTATCTTCCGTTTATTAGTCACGATATCTTTCATGTACTTGGCATACAGAGACATCTTGAGCATATCAGTTAACCGCATCTGCAGAAAGACGGGTCTTATCAACTCAACGAAGCGCTCAAACTCATTATCATCCTTTTTCTTGGATGGCTTAATAGGAAAGGGCATAGGTCTCTGAACCCATGGTTCTCTTTCTTTACCATGCATGCTAGAAGTGAAGTCATTCTTTTCGTATCTCTTAGGTTATGGATTATCAGGATTAACCGTAGGTTCAATCTCCACATCCTCATCATTGCTAGGTTGTGCATTATTATGAACATCACTGTCCATATTGTCACCAGGTTCATGTTCATCACCAGATTGTGTTTCCGCATCAGACACAGAAATATCATTAGGTTCTTCAGGTGTGACGGTATTTGGTGAACTGGCGTGCAGGTTTCTATCATCCTTCTTCTTCTCCTTAGGATGACTAGGTGTATCAGCATTGATTCCTTGAGAATCTTGATCAATTCTCTTAGGATGACCTTCAGGATACAAAGGTTCCTGAGTCATTTTGCCTCCTCTAGTAATGACTCTGACAGAGTTGTCATTTATTTCATTGAGCAAGTCATTCTGAGCTTTAAGTACTTGTTTGACCTGACTAGTAATCATAGAGGCATGTTTACTCAGAAGCTTCAGAGCATTGACATTCCTGTCTACACAAGCACTTAAATGGCTAAGCATACGAGTACTTTGTTCCAAATGTCTGCTAACATAATCATTGAAACTCTGTTGTTTGGCAACAAAGTTGTCAAATTCAGCAAAGCATAGGCTAGCAGGTTTATCAAAAGGAATATCACTCTCGTCAAACCTATGCAGAGAATTCACTTCTACTACCTGTATCGGGTTGTCGAGACCGTGGATCTCTTCGATAGGTGGTAGATTTTTGACATCTTCAGATCTAATTCCTTTCTCTTGCATAGATTTCTTGGCTTATTGCATATCGTCAGGACTGAGGAATAGAATACCTCTTTTCTTAGGAGTTGGCTTAGGAGGTGGTTCATGAATAGTCCAAGCATTATCATTGATCAAGAAGTTATGTAGTAGGGTCTCAACTTGTTCTACAGTTTGTTCCCTAAAAACACAACCGGCACAACTATCTAGGTAGTCTCTAGAGGCATCGGTAAGTCCGTTATAGAGGATATCAAGTATCTCGTTCTTCTTAAGAGGTTGACCAGGCAAAGCATTCTCTAGCTGGACGAGCCTCCCCCAAGCTTGTGGAAGACTCTCTTCTTGGAGTTGAGCAAAGTTGTATATTTCCTGCAAGGCAGCTTGCTTCTTATGGGCAGGGAAATATTTGTCATAGAAGTAATAGACCATCTCCTGGGGACTACACACACATCCAGGAGTAAGAGAGGTGAACCAGGCTTTAGCGTCATCCTTTAGAGAGAAAGGAAACAACTTAAGGATATAGTAGTGGCGGATCTTCTCCTCATTAGTGAAAAGGTTGGCTATTTTGGATAGTTTGGCAAGATGGCCTATGACCGTCTCAAACTCATAACCATGAAAAGGTTCACATTCGACTAGAGAGATTATCTCAGGATCGACAGAGAATTCATAATCCTTATTGGTGACAAAGATAGGCGAAGTGGCAAACTTCGGGTCATTTTTCATCCTAGCTTCACGAGATTTTTCCTTCCACTTGAGAAGTAATTCCTCAGCGTCATAGGCATCCTTACACGCAAGAAAATCCTCAGCTATCGCTCCCTCCATAACGTAACCCTCAAGTATATCAGGCAATTCATATCTAGGAGAGCTAGATCTAACAGGAGCAAAAGCAGGTTCTATCTCAATAGTATCGGCAGTATCAGAAGCATCACGAGCATTTGCAGTAACTCTAGCAATATGAGCATCAAGGAACACTCCTAGTGGAACATCAGGCAAAGGAGTATCTCTAGCGGTATCAGGCATAGCATCATCAGGCAAAATAGCATTTCTAGCATCATCAGGCAAAGCAGGATCAGGCATAGCATCATCACGCAAAATAGCATCTCTAGCATCATCAGGCAAAGCAGTATCAAACATAGCATCTCTAGCAGTATCAAGCATAGTATCATCAGGCATAGTATCAAGCATAGCATCTCTAGCAGTATCAAGGATAGCATCTCTAGCAGTATCAAGCATAGTATCATCAGGCATAGTGTCAAGCATAGCATCTCTAGTAGTAGTATCACAAGCATCATCAAGCATAGGCGACAAATCAAGATTTCTAGCAGGAGGTGATGTCGCAAACTTACTCATAACTGAAGATGAATCAAGTGCAGAGCTAGATGGCAATTCCTTACCTCCCCTCGTAGTTGAGGGCAAGACTTTGGTCTTTGGATCCTTTAGATTCTTCATAGTGATCAGCAGATATAAATCCCAAGTGACTCAGAGAATATAGCAATACCTCCCCGGCAACGTTGCCAGAAAAATGCTGATCGTGCCATCTCTGGCGTTAGCTAGTCGAAAGCTTATGACAACAAACCTTCTCCTGCAACGGCACCAGAAGAATGCTGAAAGCACTCCCCGGTAATGAAACTAGAAGAATGTTGTTGACGGCCCACCAACGCGTGGGTTTGAAGCAGTTTTCGAGGGTAGAGTATTCGACCCAAATTTGTAGATCGCCAGGCAGGAGGTGAGAGAATACTCTCGAGTATTAGCAGCTGAATTTTTCAGATTCAACCACACCTGAAAGATTAGTATCTGCAAGCACAGTAGTAACAACAAAGTAATATGATAACAACGGTGTCAGAAACGATCTGTTGACGACAAACTATTCCTAACTATTCTATCAAAGGCGCCTTCGTTGCCGCGTCGACGGAAGTTGTCAATTCCCGTCAACGGTAGGTGAACCAGCAGTGTAATAGGTAGCAGCAGTGTATCGAGAAATAGCAGTGGCAAGGAACAGCAGTAGTGACAGCAGTAGCAAGTAGCAACAATAGCAAGCGACAGTAGTAGCAACAGTAGCAGCAGAGCAAGACAAGTAACAACAGTAGCAATAGTAGTAGCAGCAGCAGAGCAAGACAAGTAACAGTAGTAGCAACCGTAGTAGCAGCAGAGCAAGACAAGTAAAAGTAGTAGCAAGATTAGTAGCAGCAGCAGAGTAAGACAAGTAACAGTAGTATCCACAGTAGTACAAACTCGTAGGCAATGGGTCGGTGATTTGTTTGGATGATATTCATCATGCAACAGCTATAACACGGAGAGATATGTGGCTAGCTCCCGTTCGTCAATGTGATGTAGGCATGCATTCCGTGTGTCGTCATACGTGCTTAGGGAAAATAACTTGCATGACATCTATTGTCCATCTCTCCCGTGGCAGCGGGTTCCAAAAGGAAACTACGGGATATTAAGGTTCTCCTTTTAATAAAGAACCGGACCAACGCATTAGCACGTGGTGAACACATGAACTCCTCAAACTATGGTTATCACCGAGAGTGGTTCCGGTTATTGTCACTCCGGAGTTGCCGGATCATAACACATAGTAGGTAACTACAACTTGCAAGATCAGATCCAAAACACACATATATTGGTGACAACATAATAATTTCAGATCTGAAATCATGGCACTCAGGCCCTAGTGACAAGCATTAAGCATGGCAAAGTAGTAGCGACATCAATCTCAGAACATAGTGGATACTAGGGATCAATCCCCATCAAAACTAACTCGATTACTTGATAGACGGCATCCTACTCGTCATCGCCCAGCGAGCCTACGAATATATTACTCAAGAACGACGAAGAGATTCATGGAATTGGCGAGGGAACAAGATTGATGATGACGATGGCGATGATTTCCCCTCTTCGTAGCCCAAGACGGACTCCAGATCCGCCCTCCAGATGAAGAACAGGAGGTGGCGGCGGCTCCGTATCAAAAACTCGACGAAAACTTCTCTTTTTATTTTTTCTGGGACGAAAGGCAACTTGTAGAGCTGGAATTGGGGGCGGCAGGTGCCTTTGGGCCCGACAAGCCTGCCCACCGCTACCAGGGGGTGGTGGCGGAGCAGGGGCTTGTGGCCCTTTGGCCCACCCCCTTAGATTGAACTTGGCGGAGATATTTTTGATATTTTCCAAAACTGCTCCGTGTAAATTTTCAGGACGTTTGGAGAACTTTGATATTTGCACAAAAATAACACCAAGGCAATTCTGCTGAACATAGCATTAGTCCAAGTTAGTTCCATTCAAATTCGGCCGAAGGAGGGCACCGGATCAGGTGGGACCCACCCAGGCGTCCTGTGTGCGCGGCCAGGGGGTAGGCCGCGCTAGGAGATCGCCTGGACGGCCCTGGCCCCCCTCTAGCCTATCTTCGGTGATCTGGAAGCTTTCGTTACGCTGATTTGTTATATATTTTTATCAGGATTTTTCGGGCTTCGAAAAATTGGGTAAAAGCTTGTGCAAATAGACATCAGTAGATAGAAACTGGCACTGGTGTACTGAGTTAGTAGGTTAGTCCAAATATGTGTAAAATGATAGAAAAGTGTAGCAAAACATATAAGAATGTCACCCAAAAGATTATGGAATAAGCAGAAACTATTGATACGTTTGGGACGTATCAACATCCCCAAGTTTAATTTCTACTCGCCCTCATGTAGATAAATGATAACACAAATAATTTTTGTGGTGACATGCTAACACACATATAAGAAATTCAAAGTAAAGCAAGTAAGATATGCAATTCAAGTCAAGATAATAACAAGCAAGAGTCTATATCTAGTATTGAAATTAGCAAAGTAAGAACATAAAGGTGCAAGAGCTCTCGTTGTCTGTGACTCGAATGTCTCCAAATGGTGTTTGCGTGCAAGACGTGGGAGATGGGTTGAGATCGTAAAATAGTTTTTTAATTGAGAACTCAATCTACTAAACCTCACACTTGGTCTCCTTCGGAATCTTATTTTCAATCATCCTCACACCACTAGTGAGGCACAAGTCAAAATGATCCTCTCCCTTTCGACTTTGAGCAATCACGCAATGGATGAACGTAACCAAGATATGTTGGCACTTAGGATGGCAAATAGAACAATGATGGGGAAGGAAGACAAAAAGTCGTGACAGGATCACGTCAATGAGGACAACCATAGGTGATAGAAAGCCAAATGATAGATATGATGTGAGGAGTAGGGATTGCCATGTAACGGATGCACATATGAGCTAAGGTAAGCTCTCCAATGGAACTAGTGGGGGTGCATCCAACTTGTTTGCTCATGAAGAGCTAGAGCTCATTTGAGTAGGCTTATCATAGGAATATGCAAACCAAGTTCTATAGTGTAAGGGTCCCCACATAGTTATGCATGAATGATAATTTCTATGTAGTACAAATATAGCAATGGAGTACGAGTGTGGATCTTTCAAAATGAATAGTACTGTTGCCCCCTTCTCTCTTTCTATTTCTTCTTAATTTCTTTTTTTGTGGCCTCTTTGAATCTTTCTATTTATCTCACATTTGTCCTCTTTGGGATCTTTTGTTTTGTCCTCTTTGAGATGTTTTCCTCACTTAAGGGCAACACTCTACGTTTTACATGAATAGAAAGAAGACCATCACACTTTATAAGAAGTACTCAACATAAAGACAAGTGAAAGCTATCATGATGTATGCAAATGTATGCCTCTACGAGTGTCGCAGGAGTTGCAATGATACTAGCGTGTCATGTAGCAATAATTTGGGCAAGGACCAACTATCATGCGGCTCTACGATCAAGCAAAATCATGTATGACATGAAGATCAAGTCATGAGATGGTGGATGTTGCATGGCAATGTATATCGGAAAGGCTATGGAAATGCCTTAATAGGTAGGTATGGTGGTTGTTTTGAGGAATGATATAATGAGCCTTATGTATGACAGAGCGTATCATGTCATGGGTTTGGATGCACCGGCGGAGTATGCACCAATTCTCAATGTGAGAAAGGGCAATGCATGGTACCGAATAGGCTAGGAAAATATGGATGGTGGAAGTGCCAACAATCGAATACTCACATTAGTCTGAAGAACTCATACACTTATTATCACTAACTCTCTATCTAGTTAGGAAATTCACAAAGAGACAAGTACCCCGAGGAGGAGTGTTTGGTGGTTTGGTTATCCTTGTGCATCCTCGACTCATGGTAACGTGAGGGTACTCTATATATTCCAACCCCTCCAAAGGTTAGCGATCAATTTAGTAGATAGAGTTCTCAACTAATTTTTAGTTTTTGAAAACCACATGGATTTCCTAAAATACGACACCTATCACTAATAGGCTCAAGCTCTTGGCACCAATAGTACAAACATTACTCAAATTAATACCTCAAAACTATTGCAAGTTACTACTATACTTAAATAGCAATCTAAATTACCTACTCATGCAAGACACACAACTCAGTGCAACAAACCAACTCTCTAAACAAGATAAGCATGATAACTCATGAGAGTTCCAAAAGCAACCTAAATAAAATCGCTTAAAAAGATAAGCATGAAAAGTAAGAGCTAAGGATGACAGTAGCTATGGAAAGAAAAAGAACACACAAAAAGATGATAAGCATTCAAGACTATGTTGTGTTCTAGAGTGGAATGGAGCGTGTTTATCTCCGAAACAAGGTAGGCTAGGTTCCGACTTGTTATGAACACCAAGAAAAACTAAAACAAACTAAAAAGTAAAGAGCGGGATGCTCCAAGCATAGCACAATAACATAGGAAGTGATAAAAATATAGCATGGAGATAGACGAACTGATGATTGTTCATAGAGAAGGGGATGCATGGGGGCATCCCCAAGCTTAGACGCTTGAGTCTCCTTGAAAATTCTTGGGGTGCATGGGGGCATCCCAATCTTGAGCGCTTGACACTCCTGTATCTTCTTTCATCATCTCCCATCGCATAATTGAAAACTCCCTTCATACGAAACTCATCATAAGCTGTTTAGAGTGGTTAGTACCCTTAATAAAATAATTTATTACCTACTGGACGTAAAGATTTTCATGAATAGCTACTGTTTCTCAAGATTGTCAAAAGGTTTTTGCAAATAAAAAGTAAGCTTAGGATTTGCAAAATAATGAAAACGCAAAACAGGGCAGAATCTGTGAAAAACAGAACAGAAGGTAGTAAATAATTTATTCGGGGTACTTATGCCACTCAAATCAAAAAATTGAGAACAGATGCCAGAAAGTTAATTATATAGAGCATGCTGTCGAAACAATTAAGATCAAAAAGATGATCTGGTGATGTTTGGCGAATTTTCCGTCAGGTAGACAGAATCTATTTCTGGACAACATGTCACAATTTCTTGAACTTTCTTGCAATCGGAGGCTATAACTTGGCACAAAATTTTAAATAAAGATACAATGATGTTTCTACAGTAGTAACAAGCATCAAGACCACTAAAATTGAAAGTAAAAACAAATTGGGTTACCTCCCAACAAGCTCTTTCTTTTATGCCTTTGATCTAGGTATAATGTAAAAAGATCAAGTTGTATCAATTGAACCGTCACTACTGAAATTCAGAAATTTGCCGTCTGCCAAGGCAGACGGCAAAGGGGGCAACCACACACGGCAAAGGCTTTGCCGTCTGCCCCCTCATGGCAAAGTAGACGGCAAAAAAAAATCCGGTGAAGAGGCTCTTTGCCGTCTGCTTTCACAAAGCGGACGGCACAGAATCTTTGCCATGAGGGGGCAGACGGCAAAGTAAATGGGACGGCATATATTGCAACGTCCCCGTTAAGTGTTAACGGCAGGCCTCCTCTCTTTGCCGTCTGCCTTCCCCCCTTTGCCATGTGTTGCAGACGGCAAAGAGGGGAGAGAGAGGGGGCAGATACCCTCTTTGCCGTCTGCCTTCCCCCCTTTGCCATGTGTTGGCAGACGGCAAAGAGGGGAGAGAGAGGGGCAGATTCCCCCTTTGCCATGTGCCTTCCCCCCTTTGCCATGTGTTGGCAGACGGCAAAGAGGGGAGAGAGAGGGGGCAGATTCCCCCTTTGCCATGTGCCTTCCCCCCTTTGCCATGTGTTGGCAGACGGCAAAGAGGGGAACCAGCCCCTTTTTTATTTATTTTTTGTTATATCCAGCATTTTTAACAATAATCAGGATATATATATATATATATTTGACATAAATAAAATTATTTCCGTACTCATAACCATATTAAAATAACTCTCATTGATAGTGCATAAATATTATGCAAGTTACATCCGTACCAAACCATATATTACACCAGTTTCATCCACGTGCATACAAAGTTTCATATATTTCATATACTACAATAGTTTCAATACAACGCATGGTACAAGAAATCATCTTCAAGCATTCCATCAACCAAGCTTCCCGTGAAGTGAAGGTAATCTGCAAAATGACAAATAAGAAAGTTAGAAAAATAATACTGGATGAAGTAGTGTATATATAGGTTATTTCGGAAAGAAATTAGCTAAGTATAGACCATTTAGGAGCTAAGTAAGCTAATTATGTCATTTAGGTGGAACCCTAGCTAACTATAGGAGAAGAGAAAGAGAAGAAGAAGTAAAAGGAGGAGGAGGAGGAGGAGGAGGAGGAGGAGGAGGAGGAGGAGGAGAAGGAGAAGGAAGAGGGGAAGAAGAAGGAAGAGGAGAAGAAGAAGAAAAGAAGAAGGAGAAGGAGAAGAAGAAGGAGAAGGAGAAGGAGGAAGAAGGAGGAAGAAGAAGGAGAAGGAGGAGCTCCTTCTCCTTCTTCTCCTCCTTCTCCTCCTTCTTCTTCTCCTCCTCCCTCTCCTCCTTCTTCTTCTCCTCTTCTTCTTCTTCTTCCTTCCTTTCATTTTTCCTCTTTTTCTCTTCTTGTCCCCTTCTTCGGGCTAAATTGGCTAAGAATGCCTTTTTGGAGCTAATTATGTCATTTCGAGGATAATTAGCTAAGTATAGGTCATTTTTTATTAAATAGGTCATTTAGGAGCTAACTAAGCTAATTATGTCATTTCGTAGGGTAATTAGCCAATTTAGCCTTTTTTGGATGAGTCTAAGCTACGTAGAAGAAGAGATAGAGAAGAAGAAGTAAAAGAAGGAGGAGGAGGAGGAGGAGGAGGAAAAGGAGAAGGAAGAGGAGAAGAAGAAGGAAGAGGAGAAGAAGAAGAAAAAAAGAAGGAGAAGAAAAGAAGAAGGAGAAGGAGAAGAAGAAGGAGAAGGAGAAGGAGGAAGGAGGAAGAAGAAGGAGAAGGAGGAGCTCCTTCTCCTTCTTCTCCTCCTTCTTCTTCTCCTCCTCCCTCTCCTCCTTCTTCTTCTCCTCTTCTTCTTCTTCTTCCTTCCTTTCATTTTTCCTCTTTTTCTCTTCTTGTCCCCTTCTTCGGGCTAAATTGGCTAAGAATGCCTTTTTGGAGCTAATTATGTCATTTCGAGGATAATTAGCTAAGTATAGGTCATTTTTTATTAAATAGGTCATTTAGGAGCTAACTAAGCTAATTATGTCATTTCGTAGGATAATTAGCCAATTTAGCCTTTTTTGGATGAGTCTAAGCTACGTAGAAGAAGAGATAGAGAAGAAGAAGTAAAAGAAGGAGGAGGAGGAGGAGGAGGAGGAAAAGGAGAAGGAAGAGGAGAAGAAGAAGGAAGAGGAGAAGAAGAATAAAAAAAGAAGGAGAAGGAGAAGAAGAAGGAGAAGGAGAAGAAGAAGGAGAAGGAGAAGGAGGAAGAAGAAGGAGAAGGAGGAGCTCCTTCTCCTTCTTCTCCTCCTTCTCCTTCTTCTTCTCCTCCTCCCTCTCCTCCTTTTTCTTCTCCTCTTCTTCTTCTTCTTCTTCCTTCCTTTCATTTTTCCTCTTTTTCTCTTCTTGTCCCCTTCTTCGGGCTAAATTGGCTAAGAATGCCTTTTTGAAGCTAATTATGTCATTTCGAGGATAATTAGCTAAGTATAGGTCATTTTTTATTAAATAGGCCATTTTGGAGCTAACTAAGCTAATTATGTCATTTCGTAGGATAATTAGCCAATTTAGCCTTTCTTGGATGAGTCTAAGCTACGTAGAAGAAGAGATAGAGAAGAAGAAGTAAAAGAAGGAGGAGGAGGAGGAGGAGGAGAAGGAGAAGGAAGAGGAGAAGAAGAAGAAAAGAAGAAGGAGAAGGAGAAGAAGAAGGAGAAGGAGAAGGAGGAAGAAGGAGGAAGAAGAAGGAGAAGGAGAGGGAGGAGGAGAAGGAGGAAGAAGAAGGAGAAGGAAGAAGTAAAAGAAGGAGGAGGAGGAGGAGGAGGAGAAGGAGAAGGAAGAGGAGAAGAAGAAGAAAAGAAGAAGGAGAAGGAGAAGGAAGAGGAGAAGGAGAAGGAATAGGAGAAGAAGAAGAAAAGAAGAAGGAGAAGGAGAAGGAGGAAGAAGGAGGAAGAAGAAGGAGAAGGAAGAAGTAAAAGAAGGAGGAGGAGGAGGAGAAGGAAGTCTAGCAATTTTTGAGCTAACTAAGCTAATTATGTCATTAGATGGAAGTCTAACTATTTTGGAGCTAACTAAGCTAATTATGTCATTAGATGGAAGTCTAGCTATTTTTGAGCTAACTAAGCTAATTATGTCATTAGATGGAAGTCTAGCTATTTTGGAGCTAACTAAGCTAATTATGTCATTAGATGGAAGTCTAGCTATTTTTTATTAAAACACTAGAAATAACATACCTAAGTTAGGGTGAAGCACGGTGGCTCTGGCTTGTTTCACCTGGAGAAGGCTGCCCTGGAGAAGGCTCGACTGTAGAAGGGTCGTGCGATGCGTTTCGGGAGATATTCTGCACCAAACATCGTTTGCAATGTATAGTTAGCATAAGGACACTCTTAAGATCACTGCACTCAAATGAAACTCACCGTCCCCGCCACGTTAATGACTGGCATCGGCGGAGGGACTTGGCCGTTCTTCTCGCACATAGACTGTACATTTGGTTTTGACAAGTCAAACTTTTTATTTATTAATGAAACGGACATTCAAATGCAAGATTTTATATAACATGAAGAAGAAACTTACCACGAAGAGCTCGTATATGGCCCTGTTAGACGCATCATGCCGTGCCCTCTCCGCCTCCATCAATGCAGTCGTCCTCTCCTCCAGCTCCCTAATTTCCTTATCCTTATAAGCTATAGCCGCCTGCATTGCCTCTCTCTCTTTCTGAATAGCAGCCTGCAACACAACTCATTGTTAGCAATGTAATCATATTGGTTCGAACGCACAACATAATGCGGAAAGATAGTTGAGTCCATTAAACTAACCTCGATGGCGAGCTCGACTGGCCGTGGACGACGTGTTATCTCCGGACAAGAGCTCGTTTGGCGTGCCTTTATCTGCCGGAGAGTGCTAGGACAACGTATAAGGCCGTCTCCAATGGCGATCGAGCCATGGGGCCTCCCGTTGCCAGCTATCATCACCAGCTCTGGATCAATAGGCCCCTCGCTCGGGTTAAAGTCCTCACCTTTCCTCGCCTTCCCGTGATCTCTGTACTTCACAAGCTTGTCGTGGGAGGAGATGTTGGTGAAGTTTTCTGGATGCTCGAGGTCAGACTCAGAGAATGCCTTGACCTTCTTGTACGAGGCAGTATGGGCCATCGCATACAGGTCGTACATCTGTGGCGCCTCCGTCTTATTGTGACGCGCCTAAAATAAAGAGAGAGGAAAATTGTATAGGTAAAGGGCTCAAGATAGCATTAAGAATGAATTGCATGAGGCATGAAGCAAACCACATACCCAGTTCTCGCCAAATTGGATTAAGTTGACGCTCCCTTGATGGTGTGGCACGCCAACCATTTTGCCACGCCTCTCCTTGCCGTTGTTGTGGCTGGCCTCCCACGTTTCGGAGCACCACTGATCCACCAAGGCCTCCCAACAATCCATCTTATCCACACACCATCTCGGGGGCACCTAAGTTAATAAATAGAAATTTGAGTGCGTAAGAACCAAATCAAGGAAACTAACTACAAAGCCTTAATAATATGTAATTACCTTCATGTAATGCTCCTTCACCATCTTAGCATCACGGCACTTCGCCTTGTCAATCCTAATACGCCGCGTGGCATAGTAGTCTCGAACAGCCTGCACCCGAGCCTCGTGCCGAAAGTTTTGAAGTAGGCGGCGACATTGGGTTTCGATAACCTTTGCCGCGTCCTCCTCGTATCCCTCCTCACACCTGTAGAAGGTCTGCAAACGAGACAACACCGATTAGCACAATAGATAGCTATGGTTGATTTATAATTGTGTGAAAGAGAAATTACCCAGAACTTTCGGATCACCATGTCCGCCCTCGTGTCACACAAAACACCGCCGATCTCCACCTCCGGCGGGGCCGGGGCACCCAAGTAGTGCTCCCAGGTCATTCCTACCTCTCGCTCCCGACCGGGCAACGTAACAAACCCTGGGAAGTTTTGACGGCAAAGAACACCAAGGACGCTGTTGGGCTTGCGGACACCATTGGCAACAATCCAACCCCTACAATATGACAAATTAAAGCCAAAACATTAGATATTTGAAAAAACGTGAAGGCAAAAGGTTAAATAAGAGTAAATTAACTTACTTGTCCCCATTTGGCCTAATCAACCACCTCTGCTCGGGCGTCGCTGGCACGAGCGGGAGCCCCGAACTACCACGCTGGTAGACGGTATCCCCCTCACCCAGCTCCTCGTCGCTACCAGCATGGCCAGTTGGCTCAGGCCAAGTATCCCACTGGGTCTCTTGGGACGTACCCTCATCCCTGCTGTGCTCCGCAGTCGTCTGGAAGGAAGCCTCTGGGACACGAGTCTCGTGGGTCGAAGGCTCATCGACCTGAGGCTCGTCGGCCCGAGGCTCGTGAACCGGAGACCGTGTAGCCTCCACCTCAGACGAATCCACCCTAGAAGTCCTCCTGTGCTCAGGTGAATCAGCTTGGGGTGGTGGCGGAGACCGTGTAGCCCTACCTCTCCCGCGGCCACGTGTACCTTTAGTACAACATAAATACCAACATGAGTAATAAAATGTATATAAATACCAATATGCATACAACATGAGTACAACATAAATACCAACATGAATACAACGTGTACCTTTAGTGCCTCTCGGCTTCGCGGGTGGTCGACCTCCTCTCACGGGGGGCGCTCCTTGCATAGTAGAGAGCAACACTCTCCGAAGAGGCGAGGCAGGAATGGAAGTACCCATCCCATCACCCGCCGACGAAGAAGCAGCCGCGGCGTGCTTTCGACCCTTTCCCACCATCTTTCAACACCTGTCATGACAAAGAGTAAATGAAATTAGTACAACATAAATACCAACATGACTAATAAAAATTGAATGCCTAACATGAACTCAAAATTTATATATAGTATAATAGTTGAATACCTGAGATGAACTAATAACAATCGTCCTCGTCTATATATGCTTCGGGGTCAATAAATGCATCATGATCATCACTATCATCAATAAATGCATCATCATCATCACTATCTAGAAGAACATGTGGAAGGCCACCATTATGTAATCGGTCAAGAAGTGACAGGTCATCCGCAGCAGTAACCTCTTCTTCTTCCAGCTCTTCCTGTTCGGGCTCAGGGGTTAAGACGGATTCACTATCACTGTCTACTTCAATGTTCCGGGGTGAAGTAGAGCGGTTCTTGAAACATTTCTTGGACATACGTGTTTCTTGGAAGAATTCTCCTTCATATGTGTCTGGGTTAATGTGAGGTTCGTAATCCTCTTCATTGAGGGTAGGTGGTCTAAAATGTGGTGGCACTTCATAAACGACATCCCAACCTTTGAGATTTGGATCAGTTTGGCAGGCCCACGGTAGATAGAAAACTTGTGTCGCCTGTTGAGCCGTAATATAGACATCGGGAACATCTAAGTGGGTGTTTTGGTTGATTTCGACTAGTCCTATATGTTCATGAGTCCTTCTAGTCTCCCTCGGCTCAAACCAATAACATTTGAAGACTACGACGGTCGGTGGGTTTTCACCATAGAATAGAAGTTCATAAATTGCTTCAACTCTTCCATAATACTCGGTGTCTCCTTCGCCGATAGCAGAGACAGAACAATTTGTAGTCTTTAGGTCGGGCATAGATAGCTCTTTGCCAAAGGTACGAAAGTGGTACCCGTTGATGTTGTATTTCCAGGTTACCTATAAAACTTTCCAGGTTACCTATAACTACTTTCCAGGTTACCTATAAAAGTTTTTTTGGTGGGTTAGTTTGCATCTAAACCAAACTAGCCCGTGTGTTTGGATACTTTGGGAGCTAGTTCAGCTCCAACTAGCTAAAACTAGTTTTTAAAGAATTGATTGTCTTTTTGTATTATTTAGATTGGACATGTAAAATCATATGCACTCACTAGAAATAAATAGCTAATGTTACATCACGTAGTCCATGTGAGTGTCCAAAACAACACTTATTTAGGCAGTATTATATTTAAAAAACTATTATTTATAATAATATGTTTATTTCCTTCATAGTAATTTTGGTCTACTCAATTTAGTAACTCATTCTAGAAAAAACTGAACAAACATATATACTATCATGCTTGATACTTAAATTGGGGCAGTATTTCTTTCTCTTTTCTGTCTTTAACTGTATATTACATGTACATTTATATTTATTTTTTATATATACTAGCCGTGTCCCCGATGGGCTGTTTTTGGAAAAAGCCGTATCCCGTGTCCCCGTATGCGTGTCGCCGTGTCCGTGTCGCCATGTCGGTGCTTTTTAGCCTAAAACAGCACAAGGTTGTGGACGAGAAACGCCGCCTTTGCATCTACAAAGTGTACAACACATGTGTTGAAGGAACTACTTCAACGCATTGCCCTAGATATCATTCTAAAAGGCAAAGATAACACATATGGCAGCAGGAATTCAATCCAAAACTCCTGGAACACAAGATTTAGTCCAAGATCTAAGATAAGAACACCAAGTTCTGTTCAGAATAGTGGGTACAGAGTCTCCACTACAAAATTAGAGGGCTTTGTGAAACCTTCACATCTCAACTTAGCTAAAAGACCTAGAAAACATTACTTAAATAAAGGTTAAGAAAACAAATTAACATACTCCTATGACTTAAGGGCCAGCTTTCCAGAATGGAAAACAAGTATATATAAGTCAAAATGGATTTGCCTATTGATATTTTTTCTTTATTGTCCCTCTTCAATCTATTTCGTTTGACCATGTGTATCGACGACATTACAGGTAGCTCACGCAGGTCCAAACCATCGAGCGCACGGCATGAGTGATCCATGACACGGCAGGGGACATTGGGGTTATTTTTATCTTGGGCAGTTGGGCCCGATAAATCATGTTAAAATCCCCTGCTACCTGCAAGCTGCCTCCTTGCAGTGCAGTAAATTGTGCCTTCTATCATTTGATTACTTCTACATTCATCCAGTGTTCCTTTTGTGTGTTACTCTGGTTCAAAGAGCATTAAAATTTTCCTTTAGGATACAATTGCAGTTGAGTTGCACAGGAAAGTTTCTCTAACTCGGAAGTAAAACTAATAGTTCTTGCTTCCAAATTAAATCAGAATAACAATGTTTCCTGGAGATTTAGTGCAGTTATTCTTCTAGCAAAGTGCATCTGGCACAAGATTTGGAGAACATCAACACTTCTGAAATATGAAACACGATCTGGATTTGGTCCAGTTACTATTCTAGCAAAGTGTCTTGTTTGAAACTTATCACATGATTGCAAAAGTAAGAATCTAATAAAGAACTACTGAGTTGATAAGCCAAAACTTACTTGGGCGCAGACGGGACGGGGCAAGGACGACGCAAGCTCAGCCGGGACGGGGCAAGGACGGGCGGGGCGGCGGCGCGCAGGCGGGGCGGCGGCGGCGGCGCGCAGGCTCGGGGCGGCGGCGGCGGACGGACGGGGCGGGGCGCAGACGGGGCGGGGCGCAGACGGGCGGGGCGGCGGTGGCGCGCAGACTCGGGGGTGGCGGCGCACAGACTCGGGGGCGCGGCGCGCAGACGGGGCGGGGCGGCGGTGGCGCGCAGCCGGGACGGGGCAAGGACGACGCGCAGGCTCGACGCGCGCAGCCGGGACGGGGCAAGGACGGCGCGCAGGCTCGGGGCGGCGGAGCGCAGGCTCGGGGCGGCGGCGCGCAAACTCGGGGCGGCGGCGGCGCGCAGACGGGGCGGGGCGGCGGCGGCGGCGGCCGACGGGACGCGAGCTGGTACGGGACGCGAGCTGGTACGACGGGACGCGAGGTAACGTTGAAAGACTGCCTTTGCCGTCTGCCTTAGTTTGATTTGGGGTAACGTTGAGAGAGAGAGAGCGTTTGTACTATCGATGCAAAAAAAAAAAACTGGGTACTAGCCTTTGCCGTCTGCCTTAATTTTCTTTGCCATCTGTGGGCACACGGCAAAGAGCTGGCACCTCTTTGCCGTCTGCCTTTGGGATATTTGCCATACGTTAGCAGACGGTAAACAAAAGGCACATGGCAAATCATCTCTATGCCATCAGTCTTTTCTTTACCGTCTGGCAGTTGTAAGCTGATGGCAAAGAAATTCTTTGCCAACCGTCAGCACACGGCAAAGATTAGGCACATGGCAAATTTTCTGTTTCCAGTAGTGCGTCATCAAGATCGTCAAAGAGCTCTTCAATAGTACAACTAGTCTTAAGAGGACTCTCAAAGAGAGTCTTAGTGTCAACACTTCTAGGAACAAAATCAAAGGTAGTAAGACAAATTGGAATTTCGTCTATAATTCTAGTTAAGAGAGGTATCTCTTCCAAGGTCTTCATAGTTTCAACACCCTTGGCATTAGGTATACTCGTTTTGGGTTGAGGAACCTTGGGTACGTTAATGAACCTAGGTCCCTTCCTTGCGGGGGTTTCTACCTTTTTAGTATTGATGGAGAATAGAGTAGTTCCTAAAGTTTCAAAAATATCCTCGATCTTACCAATCCTAGAAGGATCCAAATCATGGGATTTAAGGGTCTCCAAACTTATGCAAATTTTGTGCATGGAGCTATCAAGCCTATTTAAGTTCCCTTGAATCCTTCCATCTACTTCATTTATTTGATTCATGCTTGGCATCTCTAGCTCTATCTTCTCAAGTTTACTCATAACATGAGCTAAAGTTATATCATCCTTTATGTCAACGATAGGTGGGATTCCGACAAGATTTTCAATAACGTTAAGAGCCTCCCCAACGGGAGCTTCCAAGAAATTCCCTCCTATTACTGTGTCTAGAACAAACCTATGCCAAGAAGTAATACCAACATAAAATTTTCTAAGAAAAATAGTGGCGGATTGCTTCTTGGTGGCTCTATCTTGAGAAATCTTAATTCTATACCAATCATTTTGCAAACTTTTTCCAACCCTTTGTTTGAAGGTGAGAATCTCTCCTTCGGGTGCAACACTAGAGGCGAAGGATTTGGACATACTGACTAAACAAATCAAAGTAACTAATTTTTTGTGGTTTTTGGTATAAGATTCTAAAGCAAAAACTAGAAAGCAAACTAACAAGACTAAAAAGCAAAGGTAAAAGATAGTGTGCAACCCCCCTATCTTGAAGACTGGAGTCCCCGGCAACGACGCCAGAAAACTTTGCTTGATGATGAGATGATGTATATACTTTTCGCTCCATGTTGGTTACCCTAAGTGGAAAGTTGAGATGTAGTCAGCAGCAAGTTTTCCCTTACACGGAGACTGTAAGGTTATCGAACCAGGAGGACTCCTAGGGACAACCAGTAGGTGTCTCCCACCCTGGCGCTAGTAGAAGACATGGACCTGCACACCGACAAATAACATTGCGCCCAACGAGTACAAAGAGGTTGTCAATCTCTCCGGCCTTGTAGTTTCCAAAGGATCAAAACACAAGCGGGAATAGTAATAGTGATTGCAACCGAAAGGCAAATGAAACCAGTAAATGATGGAGGTGTAAATAATGTTGGTGATATGGACCGGAGTCACATCATGTTAACTAGTGATGTCTCTCTCCCAAAAGATGATAAACAACTATGCTTGGGTAGATAAATTACAGTTGGGCAATTGACAGAATTATGAACGCACCGCAATGCAAATTATGCTACTTGATAGTTAGAGATTCAATAGTAATGGGCAGTACGCCAAGACAAGTAGACCGTTTATTCATCAGGATCTACATACTAATCATCCACCTTGAGATATATATCCAGAACATCTCGCCGGTATTAAGTTGCGAGCCCCACCGAAAGTGTAAACTCAAAACAGCGGGCAACGGGCAATTGTGGTCACACACACCGTTGTTTTATCCCTGGTGGCAACAGCACATCCCCTAGTATCATGTTTCTGTCACTCAAGCTAGACATCGAGGGGCATGAACCCACAATCATGGATGACGATCCCTCTTGGTGTTACAATCTACTACTCGGCCAAAGCAATAAATAGCAATGAAGAACATGCATGAATCACTAAGGAACATAACATAAAAGGATAATCAAATATATAACTCATAGCAATCTGAATATAATCTCATAATCCATCGGATCCCAACAAACCGAGCACGTTCATGGACTCATGGTCCAAGGAGGACTACTCACGGCATGTCCGGGAAGCGCCCATGGAGGTGGAGAAGCTCCCGGAGGTCAATCCTCCCTCCGGCATGGTGCCTGGAAGAGGTCTCCTGACGCTCCCGATCTCGAAAGTGCTACGGCGGCAGAACTATGGAGAAATTCGCGATTATGGATCTTCTCGAAGGGTTTCCTCTCGGAGGAGTAAATATAGGCCAATGGAGGGCACCGGAGGAGCTGGGACCCACCCAGGTCGCCTGTGGGCATGGCCAGTTGGTAGGCCGCGCCAGGAGGTCGTCTGGACGGCCCCTGGCCCCCCTCTGGCCCATCTTCGGTGATCTGGAAGCTTCTGTTACGCTGATTTTTTATATATTTTTCTTGGGATTTTTTAGGCTTCGGAAAATTGGGTAAAAGCCCCTGCAAAATAGACATCAGCAAATAGAAACTGGCACTGGGTGCACTAAGTTAGTATGTTAGTCAAAATATGAGTAAAATGATATAAAAGTGTCGCAAAACATATAACAATGTCACTCCAAAGATCATGGAAGAAGCAGAAATTATAATTACATTTGGGACGTATCATATCCCCATTACCAGAAGCTCCTTTATGGAATATACTTGTCAGCGAAGAAGGTGGCGCATTACTTTTAAGATCATTCTATATTAATTGTCGGCGATGGTGCACTATCAGAGATTATTCACAATCCAGACGCATCGGGTCGAGTGGCTAAATGGTCCATTGAGCTGTTATATTTTGACATCAAATTTGAGGCAAAGAAAGCTATCAAGTCTCAGGCCCTTGCTGATTTCATGGTAGAGTGGGTGGAACAACAGCAACCAGCTCAGGTTCACTTGGCACACTAGACTATGTTCTTCGATGGCTCCAAAATGTGAAATGGGTCCGGTGCGGGTGTGGTATTGGTGTCTCCAAAAGGCGGCCAGCTTAATTATTTCCTCCAGATTCATTTCGATTCCTGCAACAATGAGGCTGAATATGAAACCCTCCTCTATGGGTTGAGTATGGCCATCTCACATGGCGTTCGATGCCTGATGGTATACGGCGACTCATATTTGGTGGTCAATCAGGTGATTAAGGAATGGGATGTTAGGAACCCCGCCATGAATGGATACTGCAATGCAGTAAGGAATCTTGAAAAGAAGTTTGAAGGTGTGGAGCTCCACCATGTTCCCCGACTGAAAACCAAGAAGCTGATGAACTGGCCAAGATTGGATCCACTCGGAAGCCTGTCCCTAGCAATATGTTCATGGAGCATTTGCATACTCCTTCGGTGCAAGAGGATCCTTTCACTTAAGAGCCCCCACAACCGGTGAGCACCTCCAATCCGACTGAGATTGATGTCCTAGTAGTGGTTGATCTAGTTATGGAAATCTTGGTGATCACACCCAAGTGGACAATACAATACATCGCATACATCCTGAGAAGAGAACTCCCTGATGATGAAGCCGAAGCCAAGCAGATTGTCCGTAGGTCGAAAGCTTTTACTGTGATGGGCGATCAACTGTACGGAGAAAGTGTTACAGGCGTAGCTCAACAGATCATCTCCCATGAGGAGGAACGAATGATAATGGAAGAAATCCACTCAGGGACCTGTGGCCATCATGCGTCCTCTTGGACCATTGTTGCCAAAGCATACTGAGTTGGGTTCTTCTGGCCACATGCTAATGATATGGCCAAAGATATCGTTGATCACAATGAAGGTTGCCAATTCTATTCCAATATGTCCCACAAGCCTGCGTCTGCCTTGAAGACCATCCCACTCGTCTAGCCATTTGCTGTTTGCGGCCTGGATATGGTCGGCCCCTTCCGAACGGGTTAGAGTGGATTTACACACTTACTTGTTGAAGTCGACAAGTTTACTAAATGGAGTGAAGCCAAGCCTATGAAGAAGTTGGACTCGCACACTGCCATCAAGTTCATGAGAGATATAACATTTTGGTACAGAGTTCCTCAGAGCATCATAACAAACAATGGCTCCAACTTCGATTTAGAAGAGTTCATGCGCTTTTGCTCTGCTCAAGGCAATGGGTGGATTATGCGTCCGTTGCACACCCCCAAACCATTGGACAAGCTGAGCGGGCAAACGGCCTTATCCTTCAAGGGCTGAAACCGCGACTCATGCGGGACTTGGAACATGGAGCTGGAGCCTAGGTAACTGAACTACCATCTGTTTTGTGCGGCTTGATAAAAACCCCTAACCGGTCGACTGGACGCACACCCTTCTTATTGGTGTATCGAGGTGAAGCTCTCTTCCTGAGTGATATCATTCATAATTCTCCATGTGTGGATTTGTACTCGAAAGCTGAAGCTGAATAGGCGTGGCAAGACGGAGTGCATCTCTTGGAGGAATAGCGTGAGATGGCCTTGATTCGGTCGAGTGCATATCAACAGGATCTGCATCGCTTCCATGCCAGACATGCGAGGAGTCGGGCGTTCCACGAAGGCGATCTGGTGCTCCGAGTGGATCAGCAAAGACCTCACAAGTTAGTCCCTGCATGGGAGGGACCATTCGTCATCACCAAGGTAATGAAGAACAGAGCTTATCATCTCTACAACCTCAAGAAGAGAGCCGACGAACCCCGAGCTTGGAACGCACACCTGCTCTGACATTTTTAGGCTTGACAACTACTCGTATTGATGCAATGAGAGAGTTTACTGAAAAATGCTGCTTGTTGAAGTCATAATTTCTCCAATTTGTGTCGATTCCGATCTAGTAGTTTCTCACCCAAAACATACTCCAAGTGAAGAGCGATCCTCTCACTCGGGGGCTTAGCTGCGAACATGTTTCGCCTAAGTTAGAAAACCCTTCCGACTGAATAACAAACTATTCACTCGGATGCTTAGCTGCGAACCTGTCTTGGCCTAAATATAGAAACTACTCCGTGTGAAGAGCAATGCTCTCACTCGGGGGCTTAGCTGTGAACATGTTCCGCCTAAGTTTAAAACCCTTCAGAGTGAATAACAAACTATTCACTCGGATGATTATCTCCAAATCAGTTTTCGCCTAAGTATAGAAACTACTCTGAGTGAAGAGCAATCCTCTCACTCGGATTAGTTGTGAATCAGTCTTCGCCTAAGTACAGAACGTAGTCTGAGTGAAGAGCAATCCTGTCACTAGGGGGCTTAGCTGCGAACATGTTTCGCCCAAGTTAAAAAACCCTTCCAAGTGAATACCAAACTATTCACTCGGATGCTTAGCTGTGAACTAGTCTTCTCCTAAGTATATATAGAAACTACTCCGAGTGAAGAGCAATCCTCCCACTTAGGGCTTAGCTGCGAACATGTTTCGCCTAAGTCAAAAAACCCTTCCGAGTGAATATCAAACTATTCACTCGGATGCTTAGCTAGGAAACAGTCTTCGCCTAAGTATAGAAACTATTCGGAGTGAAGAGTAATCCTCTCACTCGGGGGCTTAGCTGCAAACATGTTTCGCCTAAGTTAAAAAACCCTTCCGGGTGAATAACAAACTATTCACTCGGATACTTAGCTGCGAACAATTATTCGCCTAAGTCTAGAAACTACACTGAGTGAACAGCAATCCTCTCACTCGGGGGCTTAGCTGCGAACATGTTCTGCCTAAGTTAAAAAAACATTTCTTAGTGAATAACAAACTATTCACTCGGATGCTTAGTTGTGAACCTGTCTTCACGTAAGTATAGAAACTACTCCGAGTGCAGAGCAATCCTCTCATTCGGGGGCTTAGCTACGAACATGTTTTCGCCTAAGTTCAAACCTCTTTCGAGCGAATAACAACGTACTCCCTCAGATGCTTAGCTGCGAACAATTCTTCGCCTAAGTAAAACATATACTTCGAGTGAAGGACAATCCTTTCACTTAGGGGCTTAGACACGAGTAAATCTCTGAAGTTAATAAACTATTCCGACTGAATAGCAACCTATTCACTCGAGAACATTCAAAAATCAAGAAAATCTCAAATGCAGATAAATTCAAAGTTATCCAGCACGGATTAAATGTTGTCTATGCAGACGAAAAGTACTCGGGTTCAACACCCGAACGAAGTTTTAACGATACAGTAACACTCGGTATACAGAGGATAATTTAAAAGTTTGGCACTGATCATAGTTTCATCTGAAGGCTCACCAGGACTTGCGGGCTCAACGAAGGTATCAAGGTCGGTCCCATCAGCAATGCGAGTCGCCGCGCTGATGAAGGTCTCCATAAAATCTTCAAATTGGAGGTTCTTCGTATTCGCCACCTGGAGTGCCTTCAGATTGTCTTCTCTTGCTTCCTTACAATGGAATGTAACGAGTGAAAGGGTCAAATCGGCTCCACATTGCGCAGCAGACTTCTTCCATGCCTGCAATGTGTCGGGAATCTGACCTAGCTGGGTCATCACAGCTTCTAGATCAATCTAGAAAGTGTCTTCAGGCCTCAACTCCTTCTCAATCTTCCCCACAGCAGCTCGCAGTCGGGCAATGTAACCTTGGACCTTCAAGAGGCAAGCGTTGAGACAGAACATGTCTACGGCCATAGCATCTGGAATAGGTGACTTGGTGGGATCCAGATACGGCTCCACCTCATCAGTCTCCTTCTCAAAGTCCGGGCAAAATTTTGTGTGAGGGGAAAATTAAAAATTAGTCACTATTCATTCGGTAAAGTTGGTAAATATTCACTCGGTGAAGGAAGCATACCAATAATCATCGCAAGACTGTTGGTGAGGAAGTCCTTCACAAACTTTTCCATGGCGTTTCCCCTCTTCGCCATTTGATCAAGCTTTTCCCAAAGTTAAGTCGTTCTTTCTTCAACTTCGCGTTTTCTTCTTCCAACTTACCAACGTCCGAGAGCATGTTCCCAGCAGCCTCGGCCTTTTCTCTAACCTCTGCAGGGACCTTTTCCTTGTCTTCGAGTGTCTTCTTCAAGGCCTCAAAGTCATTGGTCTTCACCTCCAAATCCAGCTGAAGCTGGTTCTTCTCTAATTCCACCTTGGCATACTTAGATCCAATCTCACGGGCTTACTTAAAAACATCAAGGGGTTAATTCAGTCGACACTAGTATTTTTTCTACTTTCGAGTGGAGAAATACTGTTCATTAGACTAAATAGCGGCCCGCCGCACCCACCCAAGCAAGTTTTTAAGACTAATGCCCTTAGTAAACGATAGACATTAATCTCGGGGACTACACCAAGTGGAGATGAAACCACTCGAACAGGTCCATCCTGACCGATTCACGAAAAAGAAATAGAGCGTGTTTTCCAATTAAACCCCTGCCAAGGCAAGCGGTCGACAACGCTCTAGGGGAATACACCTAGTGGGTTCACTCAACATGCCCCCACTGGATACAAAACCACCCAACCAGGTCCGGCTTGGCCGAGTCAAAAACGGTGAATGACTTTTCAATTCAGACCCCTGCCGACACAAGCATTCGACATCGGTCTTGGGGACTACACCCAATGGGTTAATTCAGTGTGCCCCCACTAGAATAGAGACAAAGAACCACACGAGATACCTCCAGTGGGTGTAAAAGCAAGATTGACAAGACTCAATCAAAAAGCAAAATTGACAAGATTCTCTTAAAGCACCAAACCAGCATCATATGCCAACTTACTAGCCTCATACGCCTCTCTAATCCGCCGCATCATCAGTCTGGCTTGAATCATAGCTTCTTTCACAGCTCCAGTTTGATCCTCCGGGACATGTTGCATAGAATATACGAGTGTTGAAGGAGTCGGTATCATAGTAGTGGTAACGAGAGTTACCGGAGGAGGCGCAGTAGACACAGTTGTCACAACAGTCGAACCAGTCGGTGGACCTGTAATCAGAGCAGTCGAACTTGTTGGAGGAAGACTTGACATAGGCGCTGCAGGCATGGCCCGAGTTTGTTCCGCACCCGTACGCTGTGGTTCTTGTTCATCGTCGAGGAGAATGACGTCTGAGGCTATCAATCAACGGTCTCGGTTAGTTCAGTCGAGGATTCAATCTAGAAAACAGAGTAAAACAAATACTTATCATACCTTGTTCAGGAGCAGGCATGTCCGCAGCGTACAAGTCCATAGGATCTTCTTCGGCCCCAACATGCGTCGTCATCGAGGTAGCAACTCTGGCAAGTAAATTTCACTTGGTCGTCAGAGACACAAAAAGTAACAATGAAAAAACAAAGAAAGAGATGAATACTCACGTCAAAGCAACTGGCATGACAATCCTCATCCGGGGCAGGGCCTTCCGAGGCTTAGGAGCATCAGGCTTAGGTTGCTTGAAAGCTTTTGCGGCAGAGTCAGTCGCGATAGCTCTATCGCGCTTCACATTACTGCTGCTGGATTCTAAGGTCTTTCTTGGAGCAGCCGTTGGGTCATGGTGATGCTTTGACCATGATTCGGGGCGTGGGAGATACTGATTTTTTTCCTCACTGTCATCTGAATCATCTTCACTCTCCTTGCTATCATGAGCGTATTCGCTGTCAACGCTGCCCCCTTCACTTTCACCTCCGATGTCAAACAGATACCCGTTAGGTACGGGAGAATGCAAGTTCGTCCATTCTACAAGAACAAAAGTAGCAACACTACTAGGAAAAGGGCTATAGCTAATATGGACATTAATGGCACACCATGTATGTGGTGTGCCACTGCTATATAGCAGTGGCGCACCAGATAGAGGTGCGCCATTATTGTCCATATTACTAATGGCGCACCTTGTGTGTGGTGCGCCATTACTATCTTTGTCCTGGCCCCACACCCTTTCCTATACTTATCAGTGGCGCACGAGGGAAGTGCGCCATTACTAGTTTTAACTAGTAATGGCGCACCACATCCACGGTGCACAACTAGTAAGAATTTTTTTTTCATTTTTTTCAAAACTACTAATGGCGCATTCTACCAGGTGCGACATTAGTAACCCTGGTTACTAATGGCGCATTCTTTGTGGGTGCGCCATTGGTAACCTGGGAGCAGTAGATATTTTTGACAGCCACTTCACACTCACTTTCCCCCCACTTCACTATCTCCACCTCTACCAACCTTGTTGGTCTCGGCTGCCTCCTCCTCCTTACATCATTTGCACCATAGATTCACCCAAATTTGGTGGTTAAATTTCCTTTTTTTTGATAGGTAAGTAAGGGGAAGCTTTATTTATGTTCTAGATCTACTTTTTTCTCCCTCCAACGTGTACACACTTTTTATGGCCTAGATCTACGTATGTTTGTGGTGTTGCATATGTTTGTGTTTGTAGGTACCGGTATTTGAAATGAGATAGTTGCCAATATTTTTCCGAAATGTTGATTCATTTCCGTTTCGGCGAGAATTTGGCACTATGCATTCTTTTTGGTCTTATTTTTAGGCAAAGTCATGCCATTTTTTTTTCTAAAATATTGCTTTGCTCTACCCCGCACGTGACCATGGTCCGCACGATGACCGAAGGCATCTTGAATAGGTTCTTGAGCTCCATGAAGGCCGAGATGCTTCAAAAGAACGAGACGGAGATAAGATGTCCGTGTCGAAGATGCAACCTGAAGAGCCTTATGGATCCGGTTTCCAGACAGGTGCGGGACCACCTTCTCGTGCGTGGTTTCATGGATGGCTATCAGTGGCAAGGTGATGAAGATGATTATGAAGTCGTCCATGGGGGCCGAACAAGAAATAAGGAAGGGCTGCAATACAATAGCGGCGAGGGCGGGCGAGAATACGAAGAATCTCCAGGACATGATCACGAAGTAGATGCATGACACAGTCATCATGTAGAAGATGCCGGATATGATGATGAGGAAGATCAAGACAAAGGGCATGATCATGAAGGTGAAGATGCCGGAGTAGACGATGATGGACCATCGATGGGATGGGTGTAGGACCCTCATATTCAAGAGCTGCTTCTCAAGCAGACGGGTAACGCAAGAGCTGACGCCCGAGGGAAAGCCAAGCTGGATCAATTGGAGATAGACGCGGTTACTCCATTGTATGAAGGATGCATGACCGAGGATACCTGCCTGAAAATAACGCTCATGGCTCAGGAGATGAAGGTAAAACACAAAATGACCGACACATGCTTCAACAAGAACATGCCATTCTAGCACAAACGTCTTCCCATGGGGAACAAGTGCCTGACCAGTTTCGAGGAGGCGAAGAAAATAGTGTGTCCTCTGGATTTATCGCTCGCGAAATACCATGTGTGCATGAACGATTGCACCATTTATCGGGACGAGCACGCGGAGTCTACCATATGTCCGATGTGCGGCGTCACTCGATACAAGAAGAGGAAGAAAGATCCTCGAAAAGTGGTGTGGTACTTTTCGATCACTCCTCGTCTGGAGCGTTATTTCACGGACCCTAAGCTAGCAGAGCTCCTGCGTTGGCACGCGGATAGGGAGGAGAAGAAGCAAGAAGATGACGGAAATGATCCAGAGATAAATAAAAAAGACAAGATGCTCAGTCACCCTAAGGATGCGAGCCAGTGGCAAGCGTTGAACTTCGAACACCCAGAATTTGGGGACGATCCAAGGAAAATCATGTTGGGCGCGAGCACTGATGGAGTCAATCCGTTTGGCAGACAGAGAAGCACACATAGCACCTGGCCTGTGTTTGTGTGGATGTACAACCTTACGCCATGGATGTGCATGAAAAGGAAGTACATTCACATGAGTATGCTTATTGAAGGGCTGAAACAACCAGGGAACAACATTAATCTGTATCTGGGGCTGCTGAAAGATGAGCCAGACACGCTCTGGAAAACGCCAGCTAATACGTGGGACGCCGTAGGGAAACAATATTTCCCTATGAGAGCCGCACTGCTCATGACAGTGCACGACTATCTCGGTTACAGATATGTCGCGGGGGAGGTGGTCCACGGATTTTGTGCATGCGTCAGGTGCATGGATGACACAATGTATCGCCAGCTAGATAGAGATCCCGTGTCTTCAAAAACCGTGTTCATGAGACATCGAAAGTGGCTTCGCGACGATGACGCATGGGGAAAACGCAAGGATCTTTTCGATTGTGAAACTGAACCCCGAAGACCCCCATGTACGAGGAGCGGTGAAAAAATAGACGAGCTGTTGAAAATAGGAAAGAGTGCCCATCGTCGGGAAAGAAGCGAAAGGCGCCAAAGCCGCTGCTGAAGGTATGGAAAACGAGGTATGTTTTCTGGGACTTTCCATAGTGGAAGATCCTCCGTGTACCTCACAGCCTTGATGTCATGCATATCACAAAGAACGTGTGCGAGAGTCTGCTTGGTACCCTGCTCAACATGCCAGAGAGGACCAAAGATGGGCCGAAAGCAAGGGGAGACTTGCAATCAATGGGCATCAGGGAGGAGCTTCACACAAAACGCCCTAATGCTGATGATGATTATGATGAGGCGAAGGACATGGAAAGTCGTCGGAAAGGAAAAAAGGCCAAGAAGATCGAATATGACTGCCCTCCCTCGTTCTTCACTCTAAGTCAGAAGGAGATCGATCAGTTTTTTACCTGCCTCGTATGAGGAAAACTTACTTACGGTTATGCGGGGAAGATAAGCAGATACCTAGACTCAGTGAAGTAGAAGTTCAGCGGGATGAAGTCTCACGAGTGTCACGTGCTGATTCAAGTTGCAATCCGTGGGATCATGGACGCGCACGTCCGTGAAACGCTATTTGGCCTATGCAACTTTTTCGACGTCATCTCTTGAAAGTCGGTTGGCGTGAGGCAACTCAGGAGGCTACAGGAAGAGATTGCGGTGATAGTGTGCGAGCTTGAGATGTACTTTCTGCCCACATTCTTTGATGTTATGGTGCATCTGCTCGTCCATATCGTGGAGGATATCATCCAACTTGGGCTGACGTTCCTGCACAACCTAATGCCATTCGAAAGGATGAATGGTGTCATCAAAGGATACGTTCGCAACATTGGACGTCCAGATGGAAGCATAGCCTAGGGCTTTCTGACCGAAGAGTGGATCTCCTTCTGCACGAATTATCTAGGCATCGAAAACCCCGTTGGTCTTCCCGTCAACAAGCACCTCGGCAGGCTCGCTGGATGGGGTCACCGCGAGGGTCGCCGCGAAATGCATGTCGACTTCAAGGGTCGACTCGCCGACTTTGAAAGAGCAAACCTAGTCGTGCTACAACACATAGACGTGGTCGATCCTTGGGTGGTAGAGCACAAAACCTTTATTGAGAAGAAACACAATGACCGAGGCCAACAGAGGACGGACGGAGATATGATGAAAGAGCACAACTCATATTTCACATGTTATTTCTGTCGTACCCTTTAGATGAGGATTCTTCCACGGAAGAAAAACTCATATTCGCCTTGTCACAGGGCGCCGAGCACAACTTGATGACCTATGAGGCATACGATATCAACGGCTACACATTCTACACCGAGGAAAAGGACATGAAGAGTGATTATCAGAACTCCGGGGTAACGATGGAATCCTACACCGGTAACGACAAGGACATATACTACAGAAGGATCGAGGAGATCTCGAAGCTGAGCTACGCTGGAGAGAAGGTTCCGATGTTCCGTGTCAAATGGG
Source organism: Hordeum vulgare subsp. vulgare (assembly GCF_904849725.1). NCBI lineage: Eukaryota > Viridiplantae > Streptophyta > Magnoliopsida > Poales > Poaceae > Hordeum > Hordeum vulgare. The sequence goes on along the minus strand of NC_058523.1, from coordinate 77,275,306 downwards.
CCAAGAGCGTCCTAACAGAATACCGGTATTTCACCACCGAGGTTATACACGAAGCCAAATCCAAGACCGCGGTCGCAAACGTCACCGGAAAAAATGAGCCATGGGTACTGGCTTGCCAAGTCGACCAATGCTTCTTCATCACCGACCCGTCAAAGCCCAGACGTGTTGTCGTGAGGAGAGGCAAAAGGAACATCATCAGAATGGATGCAGTGTCCAATGAGCAAGACTTCGACAAGTACGGTGACCCAAAGATGGAAGATGATGACGACGATGAAGTAGCACACACCACAAGAAGAAGCAGGACCAACCTACCTAAAGGACCTCCGTTCAAGAGAAGAATTCAAGGGGTTCTGGGGCGAAATTATTCAACCGCGAGAAAGAAGGGCAAGAAGATCATTGTGAAAAGATAGCTAAGATCGAATCATGACGTGTCGGCCGTGTGTGTGTCAGTGGCAAGCTCTATCTTTGATGACTGCTATTTCATGTAACTTTTTTCAACCATGTCATATAACTCTAACTCTCCGTGAGCTTTATGGATGGGTTAGGTGTAAAACATGCTTTCCTCGGGCTACTCGTAAAACAAATTAGCTCGTTTGGCTAAACAAGTGGAAATGAGTGATTGGCTCTTTTCATTAAGTAGCCACCCTTTATTTGTCCTCACGCATGGTTGTAGTCCTCAGAGATCCAACCAAATCCATAAAAGGATGCTACTATGTAGATCAACATTCGAAAGTGAACCAAACCTACAAATATATCGAAGAATATGTCCCAAAGGGCATAGTTCTTGGTCGTACAAAGTTCTTACTAAGAAAATAGATCAACTAAATACAAAATATACTAGATAGGCAGCGAAATTATTACATGCAACTAAAAATAAAAAAATCAAAAAAATCAAAAAAAGTTAGTAGTGGCGCACCTGGGGTAGGTGCGCTATTGCTATCACCTTACTTATGGCACACCATTAGAAGGTGCGCCATTGCTATCACCTTACTTATGGCGCCCCCCTAAATGGTGCGCCATTGCTAACCCTCCCCCACTATACCAATTCATTCCCCCTCCCCTCACTCTCCCCACAGCGCCTATCGTTTCTTCCCACCTCTCCTCTCGCAGGAACTCCATCCTCCTCCTCCACGGGGACTGCGCCGCCAGGGACTCCCTCCTGCTCCTCCACTGGGACTGTGCCGCCGGGGACTCCGGGGACACCCTCCTCCTCCTCCACGGGGACTGCGCCGCCTGGGACTCCCTTCTCCTCCTCCACGGGGATTGCGCCACCGGGGAATCCCTCCTCCCCCTCCGCCTCCGCCGCCAGCTGTCGAGGTCCTCCTCTCCAAGGTATTTATCCCTCTTCTCGCTCTGCTACTTGTTCTTCTAGGCGCAAGGATCGATATCGACTTGTTTGCCTTGTAGGAATCGCCCGTCGCGGCCGGCAACTTCGAGCTTGTGGTGGTTGACGACTCCCTATCGATTTATAAGGTGCGATTTAGAAAAACCTACCTTATGTTTGCGGAAATGCCTCTGTGACTCTGTAGTCGCAAGAACTGTAGAGTATATACTACGATTCCGGTGTGCAAGAAAAAGACGGGCCGTAATATATGCAATTACTTGATCACTCTGCATCCTGTGCTATGGCGAATGATGCGATGATCAGTTGATCGTTGAGCATGCAATGCAAGGCTTCTTTATTACTCCCTCCATTGCAAGCATTAGGGCAGCTTTATATTTTCGCAGACTCTTTGATTATTTTACTTCTTTTCTTTTTCATGCTTTGGGGATTTGTCTTAGAGCACCTATCGTTTGCACTTACAGTGTAATCAAACGTCCGCTTCTGTACGACAGCGTATCTCCCGGTAATTTAATTTGTTTCTCCCTCTGTATATGGATAAATGACTGTCATGCTCCGTACATGGACACACTTGTAGCTACTAAGTAACAACTGGCCACCTAGTTTGGGTGATTAATGTAAGGCATCTCTTGGTCGATCTAGCTCAACATATGACTATCGATCGCGATATTCCGTAGGTAATGAGAATGAAGCCCATGTCTTTGAAATCCAACTGTCGTCATATATACCTACAAAAAATAGAAGTAATGAAAGAGCCAAAGTATCTTCGTATTGAAGTAAAACATGAAAGTACAGCTTGCAGCATTGAGAAGGTCATCAAGTTCTTATTATGCACTGCTCATCGCTTAAGTTGGGATAGTAGAGCTGCTTGTGCCAGCATTTGCTGACAATCTGAAGGTTACCCCTTTCTCCTTAAATGTATATTAATTTCCATTTCGGTTCATAATTGGGATCTCCTTGGTCAAGAAAATTAGCAAAGGTCATGCCCAATTTTCTTGACCTAGAAGGTGCCCGATTCTCAACGGAAACAAAATCCTTATCCTTACTTGAAAACAGAGCTTATTTATTTTTAATTCTTATGTTTATTTTTTATGCGAGTGAAATGGGTCCAAAATAATCTTATTCATACCCTTGATTGCATCCATGATTTTTCTGCCCATTTCTTCTAGGAGTAATTCTTCATGTAGTTGTCTCTATTCCTCTAGACGCCTGTGGGCCAATCATTAAACGAGATTCTTAAAAACATGTGTTGGTTTATCATTTAGGAGTCACTGGTCTTTCATGTATTTATGACTCCATAATTATTTTGATACCAAAAGATAACTCCCGAGAAACTGGTGACAAAAATTATGTGACAGTGTCACTTAAGATTTTCATCACTTTTTTTGGATGCATGGAATTTAATGTGTTGTTCAAGTTTATCATTTAGGAGTCACTGGTCTTTTTTCTTGAAGCTAGCACCAAAGTTTTTCTTAATGCTAGCACCAAGCCTCTATTCAATCGGGCAAAGGTTCTGGACAAAATGGATTTAATGGTACATTTCTTAAGGCATGTTGGCCAATCATTCAATGGAACTATTACAAGATATGTGGTTATTTTCATGTAGGGTCATTGATCTTACATGTATTAATGTTTCCGCAATTACTTGAATACCAAATAATAACTCCCTTAAAACCCCTAATGATTACATGAATATTTATTTGCCTAGCTATTATTTAGATTTGCTGGAAATATTGTTTGATGGAATGATGGTGATCTCCAATTCAGAACATTCTTCGGTTAGTCCACATTAATCAATATGAGTTTATTATATCCAACACTCTACAAGAGTATTTGCACCATTGTAAGAGTTATGGAAAAGAATGTCATCCAATAACTCTACATCTATTCTTCTCAGATTTTGATAATTATTAATCAATATGATTTTTCTGCCTATTAATCAATATGATTTTTCTGCCCATTAAGAAATATGATTTTTCTGCCCATTAATCAATATGATTAGAGGATGAAGTAAGATTTGCCCAAGCCTATATAATCCCTTGTTGATATGCATGGTTATGCATACACAAATTAATACGCCTTTACTTGATTTTTCCCTCTTAGCCATACCTCATGTGTGCAGGGAACATAGTTTAATTCTATTGGGGTTATATATATGTGATGCAAGTACTTACTTAATACTCCATAGATGAAATAGGGAGCTACTCTAAATATGAGAAGAATAGATACTACCCTGATCTCATCCAATAACTCTAGTAGCCTTTTTTCCTATATAGAGCGAACATGGCCAACAACGATGAGGTCGGCGGTTCGGGCAAGCCATTTTGGGAGCTGTCCCAGGAGCTGGAGGAAGAACCTCACCGCTATGAGGATGTCGCAGAAGACACCGATCCCGACTACACAACCCCTAGTGTCGTCGGGGATGACACCACTGATGGTGCTGCCGGGGATACCACCATTGATGATGGCAGCGAATGCACAGATGGCAACCAACCGAAGAAGCAACGGAAGGACCGGTGCCCGAACGTGCTCGGCACCGTCAGGGAGGAATTTACTAAAGTGTCCTCCAGTGGGCATCCAATGGCTCCCAAAGAATTAGTCGGTGGGTACACGGGACAACTCGGGTGCATTCTCCAGAGCAATGTCTCGATCAACAACGAGAACCTAAGGCATCAAGGCCGAGCGAATTTGCGCAACCTCCTCTTCACGAAGTTGCATGAACGATACAAGATCCCCGGTGACATCGCAAACACACGCCTCGCAGGGAATAAAGTGAACAGTGCCGCCCTCACGAAGATGAGCACGGCCCTGGCTACTTGGAGAGCCTCGGTGAAGAGAAGGATTCTAAGAGGTGATAGTTATGAGAAGATCAAGGAGACAAATCCTTCGATCCACGAAGCTGACTACCTGGAGTTCAAGATCAAGTGCGAGAGCAACGCATCCGCGGAATCAAGTCAGCGGGGGAAAGATATGCGGGACTTGAACTTCGGGGTCCACAATCTCGGTCCCGGCAGTTAAAGAGTGGCGGAACCTAAATGGGACAAGGAGGACACGGAGCGTGCCGAGCAAGGCCTACCGCCCCTCTTTGATAAATACCATGAAAAGTAGACCAGGAACTATGTCAGGGCCCGGTACAAGGTGGACCCGGTAACAAAGGAGCTTACCAGGGATCCGAAGGTGAAGGAGCTTGAGCGTATTCTGGTAAGGAATACACCCCCGCATAATTAGCTCCATATGGTTGCATTCTAATTAATGAAGCCAAATTTCTAAATGGTTCACGTTCCTTCCGCAGGAAACTGAAAGCACTAGCACGGGGTCTCCGAGCTCCCCGTCTGCCCCTTGGGACATCACTTTAAATAGGACGTTGAACGTAATGAAACACAAGGATAACCTCAGTAAGCCGTCGTCAACTGGTCATGTCACTACTGAAATTCAAAAATTTGCCGTCTGCCAAGGCGGACGGCAAAGGGGGCAACCACGGACGGCAAAGGATTTGCCGTCTGCCCCCTCATGGCAAAGTAGACGGTAAAAAAAAATCCGGTGAAGAGGCTCTTTGCCGTCTACTTTCACAAAGCGGACGGCAAAGAATCTTTGCCATGAGGGGGCAGACGGCAAAATAAGTGGGACGGCATAAATTGCAACGTCCCCGTTAAGTGTTAATGGCAGGCCTCCTCTCTTTGCCGTCTGCCTCCCCCCCTTTGCCATGTGGGGCAGACGGCAAAGAGGGGAGAGAGAGGGGGCAGATTCTCTCTTTGCCGTCTGCCTCCCCGCCCTTTGCCATGTGGGGGCTGACGACAAAGAGGGGAGAGAGAGGGGGCAGATTCTCTCTTTGCCGTCTGCCTCCCCCCTTTGCCATGTGGGGGCAGACGGCAAAGAGGGGAGAGAGAGGGTGCAGATTCCCTCTTTGCCGTCTGCCTCCCCCCTTTGCCATGTGGGGGCAGAGGGCAAAGAGGGAAGAGAGAGGGGGCAGATTCTCTCTTTGCCGTCTGCCTCCCCCCTTTGCCATGTGGGGGCAGACGGCAAGGAGGGGAGAGAGAGGGGGCAGATTCCCCCTTTGCCATGTGCCTCCACCCCTTTGCCATGTGGGGGCAGACGGCAAAGAGGGGTACCAGCCCCTTTTTTATTTATTTTTTGTTATATCCAGCATTTCTAACAATAATCAGGATATATATATATTTGACATAAATAAATTTCTTTCCGGACTCATAACCATATTAAAATAACTCTCATCCATAGTGCATACATATTATGGAAGTTACGTCCCTACCAAACCATATATTACACCAGTTTCATCCACGTGCTTAAAAAGTTTCATATATTCATATACTACAATAGTTTGAATACAACCCATGGTACAAGAAATCATCTTCAAGCATTCCATCAACCAAGCTTCCCGTGAAGTGAAGGTAATTTGCAAAATGACAAATAAGAAAGTTAGAAAAATAATACTAGATGAAGTAGTGTATATATAGGTTATTTCGGAGAGAAATTAGCTAAGTATAGACCATTTAGGAGCTAACTAAGCTAATTATGTCATTTAGGTGGAACCCTAGCGAACTATAGGAGAAGAGAAAGAGAAGAAAAAGTAAAAGAAGGAGGAGGAGGAGGAGAAGGAGAAGGAAGAGGAGAAGAAGAAGAAAAAGGAGGAGGAGGAGAAGGAGAAGGAAGAGGATAAGAAGAAGAAGGAGAAGAAGGAGAAGAAGAAGGAGAAGAAGGAGAAGAAGAAGGAGAAGGAGCGGGTCCTTCTCCTTCTTCTTCTCCTTCTTCTCCTTCTTCTTCTCCTTCTTCTTATCCTTTTGTCCCCTTCTTCTTCTCCTCCTCCCTCTCCTCCTTCTTCTTCTCCTTTTTCCTCTTCCTTCTTCTTCTCCTCCTCCTCCTCCCTTTTTCTTGGATGAGTCTAAGTTTAGCCTTTCTTGGATGAGTCTAAGCTACGTAGAAGAAGACATAGAGAAGAAGAAGTAAAATAAGGAGGAGGAGGAGGAGAAGAAGAAGGAAGAGGAGAAGAAGAAGAAAAGAAGAAGGAGAAGGAGAAGAAGAAGGAGAAGGAGAAGGAGGAAGAAGGAGGAAGAAGAAGGGGAAGGAGGAGCTCCTTCTCCTTCTCCTCCTTCTTCTCCTTCTTCTTCTCTTCCTCCCTCTCCTCCTTCTCCTCATTTTTCCTCTTCCTTCCTTTCATTTTTCCTCTTTTTC